>NC_135373.1:41045944-41345944 GCF_049243985.1 Paroedura picta | reverse complement strand
TCTCCAGTAACCAGCCAGAAGCCCTGTCCGATCTATCTACCCCTGCCCGCTTTCTGAAAACATTTGACCAGCACCTGGAAAGGTGTCAGCAGGTGCCGCCGTGGAGGCCTTGCCATAAGGGGCCAGTCACTGCTGTTGTGTACTGACGCCAACAACGTCTTGGTCTCTTCTGTGCCTTCAGCCCAGTGCCCAATGAACAAGGTGCTGACCGACTCCTGGGGGCTGATCCTGAGTCCGGCTGCCACCGGCAGCTACCCCCACTTCCAGACTTGCTCGTGGGTGATCCGAGTGGAGCCTGAGTATAACGTCTCCCTCACCGTGGAGTATTTCTTGAGCGAGAAGCAGTACGACGAGTTTGGAATCTTCGACGGTGAGTCACCCTTATAGTTCTGCGATAGTGTTGGCCAGTTCAGTCCTTTAAGCTAGCGGTCCCCAACCTTTCCCAGGTCAGGGACCGCCTCCGGAGTGAGGGAAGAGCCGACAGCCCGGGTGCTGCGAAAACGCGCACGCGCAATTGCCGTGCATGCGTGTTTTCGCCACCAGGTGGCGCTAACGCACATGCGCGGCAACCGCACATGCGTGTTTTCGCCACTAGGGGCACTAACGCCCATGCGCGGCAACAGCACGCATGTGCGGCAACAGCGCGCATGCGCAGCAACAGCGCGCATGCGCGTTTGCGTCAACGCCATGCCGGCAGCTGCGCCTGCCTCTTCCCTTCCTTCTTGCTGCTGGCGGGGGAAGGCAGGCGTGGCTGGCGGCGGCCTGGTACTGTGGTTGATGACCTCTGCTTTAAGCTATGCACATTCGTAGATGCTAGGAGAAGCGGCTATTCAGAGCGGCCCTTTTTCAGCCTTTTGACCATGGAGGAACCCCTGAAATATTGTTCAGGCTTTGAGGAAGCCCAGAAGTGGCAACATGTCCCTTCAGAGAAGAGGGTGTGGAAGTAGGATGCAGGGGCCAGCTAATCAATAGATCCATAATTTATCATTTCCATTGTGGAGAAAGAGACCAGGCCCCATTCTGCACACATAGGATAATGCACTTTCAATGCGCTTTGGCAGCTGGTTTTTCCTGTGCAGAACAGGAAAATCTACTTCTAAAGTGCATTGAAAGTGCATTATCTATTGCAGGGGTAGTCAACCTGTGGTCCTCCAGATGTCCATGGACTGCAATTCCCATGAGCCCCTGCCAGTGTTCGCTGGAAGGGGCTCACGGGAATTGTAGTCCATGGATATCTGGAGGACCACAGGTTGACTACCCTGATCTGTTGTGTGCAGATTAGGCCCAGGCCTGTAGTGCAACAGGAGAAATGGGCTCCAGTGACATTTAGGGATGTCATTGGCCAGCTGGACATTGGGAACATCTGTGTAACCCACGGGGAGCTCTCATGTAACCCCAGGGTTTCCCGGAACTCTGGCTGGGAATCCCTGAATGAGAGTATTATGAATAGCTTCAAGAGAATGGATGGAACCATTTTTTTCTCCTTGGAATATTCTCATACGGAGTCACTGAAACTCATTTGGCAGGAAACTCAGGACAATGGGGAGGAAGAAGTTCCTCATAAGGGGAATAATGGACGATTCATCACCATACCATGGGGTGGTCTGTCACTAAGACAGAACATCCATAGGAGTCATCGATTGCCAGCTGTGGTAGCTAAATGGTGCCTTCGTAATCAGAGAATGCATGCGTCTGAGTACCAGATGTTCAGACAGAAGGTCTGTTGGCATTCTGCTCATCTTGCACGCTTTTCTTTCCTTGTCACTGTTGGCAAAATGAATGTTTGGGTTCGATGGATCTTGGATTTGAGCCAGCAGGGATCTTAGCATGTTCCTTGGGGCCTGCTGTTTCCTACAGGTCCTTCGGGCCACAGTCCCCTGCTGCTGTCCCTGAGTGGAAACTATTCATCCCCTCTCACCGCCACCAGTTCTGGGAACAGAGTCTACCTCCACTGGTCCTCTGACCACGCCTATAGCCGAAAGGGATTCCGGATTCGCTACTCAGGTTAGTAAATGGCAGGGGGAGGAAGAAAATTCAGGAGGAAGAAAACTATTAATAGAGTTCTTTCATCTCCCATTTCTTGCATATAAAAATAACCTATCAATTTTCAGCCCTTCCTTTCTCTTCCTTTCCTTTCTCTCTCTCTCTCTCTCTCCTTCCTTCCTTCCTTCCTTCCTTCCTTTCTCTTTTACCTTCTTTCTCTCTTTCTCTCATTCTCTTTTCCTTTCTCTCTCTTTTTCCTCCTGTATAACCAAGCTGAACATGTTTTTCAGAGTTGTGTCTCTTCGCTTTTACTCTTTCAGTTAATTGGCATGAGGTTCCCCCACCTCCAAGCTGCCATTCAAAAATCAGTAGCCTTGATCATATCCCCTAACAACATGGGCAGGATATTCTAATCTGCAACACAGGTGATATTATTTAATCAGAATTTTAAGAAGCAGTGATTTAACTCCAAACCCAGTTTAGAATCCGATTTGTATGCGGCTCCAATCTCCTGCGGAAGGAAATTCTTTCAGGTTATGAAAAAGGTGACAGGGATGAATGGTAGGCTCACGAGAAATCACCGGACAGAAAAATAATCTGTGCATTTTCCCTGACCCAGATGTCACCCTCCAACATATTATGGGCTCTTAAAGCAAGACCAAGACTATTTCTGCATTCACAGAAACCATTTCGCCCAGTCCGGTGTGCAACTGCTTTCAGGGTTTCAGCTCAGTGGGAGGAGTAATAGGCATTCAGATATTTCTGAGTTAAAATAACATCCAGAATGTACTGTATTGTTTTGGCTGGGGGGGGGGTCCCAAAACAGCAAAAGCAGAGCTCCTGAAATTTTGGGTTTCCTAATATTTCATCCCAACATTTCAGATTTTTTTTCCTCCAGGTTATTTTAACATTGAGTTTGGATGCCAGGTCTAACACCACCCGGTATTCCTGAACCTAAAAAAGTTACCCAAAACAATATCCATACTCCTGAAATGTTGCAATAATTGAATAATCATGCAGTTTCTAAAATACCAAAACAAAATTTTGAAGAGCACAGGTGTAAAGGGTTGTTTTTATTCCTGGAGGGGCAAGAAGTCACTTTTTGAAACCTATATTCTTCTGCAGTCTGGAGATGTTTATGCGCAAACCTTTATCTTTTCAATAAGTGGCTCTTTTTTAACTACTCTCTTGATAGGCACTCAGCCATCAAGTTTGGTATTAGAAGGGATAGTGGCGACAATAAATTCCCTCAGAATTCAGAGTTGTTTTTGTTAGTGAATATCCATCCATTGGAGTGTTTTTAGAAGAAGAGGAAGGAAGGAAGAAAGGAAGAAAGAAGACACAGAGTCTGGCATTACTTTTTGCTGAAGGTCCAAATCTGTAGTCTAAAAAAAAAAATTTTCTCAACCACTTTGTGGAAAGCAGAACCTTATTCTTCCGAAAGGCCTCTGGTTGCTAAGGGGATGTTATGGCTCTGTGTTGCTTCTGATTTTATAAACATTGGGCTG
Source organism: Paroedura picta (assembly GCF_049243985.1). Taxonomy (NCBI): domain Eukaryota; kingdom Metazoa; phylum Chordata; class Lepidosauria; order Squamata; family Gekkonidae; genus Paroedura; species Paroedura picta. Next base: position 41,342,453 of record NC_135373.1, on the reverse strand, counting down.
CCCCGAGTTTTGGAGAGATTGAATACAGATGTTTTAAATGAATAAATAAATGAATAAGCATGTAACAGGTGTTGTGGCCATGGCAAAAATGGCTGTGGGATTGAATCATGCAGGGGGGGGGGGGAGGATGATGGGTTTGCTAGAACTCAGAAATACAGCAATGCAAAGAGATTTCTTTGAGATGAGGATGTGTTCTCTTCCACACATAAAGCAAAGCAGCGTTCACCTGAGGGGGAAAAATTAGTGACAGCCCAACTCTCACAAGATTTGTGGAACACATACCTGCTCAGGGACTCCTTGGTCCCCCCTCCCCCTCTTTCAGACACACACACACAGAAACACACACACACGCAAATTCCTTCCCTCCCATTCCTCCCCACCCTCACCCCCCTCACCTCTTGTTTTCCTGACCTCCTCTTTGGTCCCCTCCCCCTCACAGACGCACACAAATTTCTTCCCCTCGTTCCCCCCTGCCCTTGTGATCCATACCTCTTGCTTACATTAACTTCTCCCTAGTCCCTCCCCTGGTTCTTCCCCCTTCCTCAGACACATACCTAGACTCCCTCCCACCCACCTAGATTCCTTCTTCCCTCCTACTTCCCCCTCACCCAGACTCCCTGCTTCCTCCCACCTCCCCCCATCTCCTCACCTTCATGGCAGCGCTCGTCGGTCTGGCCTCCATGCTGCCCCATGACTGGCTAGGCCTCAGGCAGGGCGGCGCTGGCCTGCCCAGTGTCTGCACCATCCTATGACTGTCCAGGCCCCCTCAGGCAATGCGGTGGTGGCCGGACCTCTTCCTGTGACAGCCTGCACTGCCTCAATCACACTGCTGCACTGCTGTGCCGCCCCACAGCTTCCCTGGTCTCTTCTGGCGCACTCCAGGGGCAGAACTACAGGTGTCATGTCTGTATCCATTTCCACCCTGGGGATCATGCCAGAAGATGTGTTCCACATCAATAAGAACATCTTTGCCCAACATCTAGAGCTCAGAAGACCAATCACCAAACAATTGAACGCAAGGAGTGAGTCCTACAGAGAAGGTGCTACCACACGAACAGGCTTGTCTAGGATAACCACCCATTCCCACCTGAAGATCAGGGCATCCAGGGCATCTGAAGCAGATACTCAGCCATTGGATAGGTTCATAATGGGAGCAGGCAGTCCTTCAGGTGTCGAGGTACCCAGGTTGGTTTAAAGAGCAGAACCAACTGTTTTGAATTGTGCCTGGAAATGACTTGGAAGACACTTACTTGCTTTCAAAACCAGGAAAAGGTACTTCTTAGCATCCCTGGCTGGTACTTCTTAGCATCCCTGCCTTGCACTGTCATTCTAAGGACCAGCTGAAGTGTCCAGATAGGGGATTCCACATAAGGCACAGTGTTGTGTTCTGAGGTTGTATTTCATTAACAAGCTGAGAATACTATCTGAGCTACTGCTTTTTGTTTCTGCCACTTTTCTTCCCAGAAGAGGAATAGAAGCCAGTTTTTCCATTATTAGTTTCAGTGGTCTTGGTTTCATATGAACTTTAATTACTCTGTCTGTATAAAAGCAATTACAGAATGTTTGGCAAAGAGTTTCTTAAGATTAAACAACCCGCTCTTGGAACATAGCAAATTTTAATTACTTAATGAAAAGCAATCAAACTTGGGACAGGGACACACATAAATGTGTCATAAATAAGTTAATGCTGTTATTGGGTAAATGAATGAAATTAATATTTAATTGATGGGAATTATGTTTTTGTTGCTGAATTATCATTGGTGGCTTTGTTCTTTCAAGGTTGTTTGTGAGTTGCCTTTGTATCAGACCATGTCCAATATGGGAACTGAGTAGAGTTATTCACTTCTAGTAGAGACTAATTGGGAAAAGGTTTGGTCAGACCAGTCAAGCATACAGAGGTACACTGAGTGCCCTCCTTTGTGGGTGGGTACTTTGGGGCCAGAGGATCCCATAAATGTGTGTAGGTTTTTTTAAAATTGATTTTTCATGCCACAGAATTTTGACTTATTCCTTGGTCACTCTCAGTGCCTACATGCTACCCCTCCGGCATTTCCTCACCTTTTGTTGCATCCTTTTGTTCCAGTAGTTCAAATTAATTTGGGGGGGGGGGGGGGTTGCAGAATTTGGGTTTTTTTTGGGTCAGTGTATACAGCATGTGAAGGGAGTTTGGTCATCATTCCAGTGCAATAGTAATTTGCAACAAAACCCTTTCCAAAGGGTTTCCAACGCCCAAACCACTGCCAAATACCTGTGCTCTCTCCGTAATGGCTTTCTGAATTATTGGTGGCTTGAATTGCATGGCTTTAATAGTCAGAACAGCTTTTTGATTGCTTTTTGCAAGCTACCTGGGGATCTTTGTTGGACAGAAGGGAGAGAGAGAAATAAATGTAGATATGTTGAACAAACATGAAAGACAAGCTGTAAAGACTGCAAAATGCTTCAGGTAGCCAAACCTGGGATGTCATTATGAGCAGTGCAATGGATGTGCATAGGATTTGCAATGTTTAGGCTCTTGTAAGCATAACATGAGCCTCTTGTGGCGCAGAGTGGTAAGGCAGCGATATGCTGTCTGAATCTGTCTGCCCATGAGGTTGGGAGTTCAATCCCAGCAGCCGGCTCAAGGTTGACTCAGCCTTCCATCCTTCCGAGGTCGGTAAAATGAGTACCCAGCTTGCTGGGGGGTAAATGGTAATGACTGGGGAAGGCACTGGCAAACCACCCCGTATTGAGTCTGCCATGAAAACGCTAGAGGGCGTCACCCCAAGGGTCAGACATGACTCGGTGCTTGCACAGGGGATACCTTTACCTTTTACCTTTTTAAGCATAACATGAGCGAACAAAACTGGTCCCTGCCAAAGGCATCCACAGTCTAAATGTCAATAAGGAAAGAGATGAACTTAGGGTGGCGTGGGAAGGGCGTGACTGAAGGAATATGCACAAATGCACTGAGGTATATGAGAATATATTTATCTCGCTTCATTTTTACCCCACATTTCTCCCCAGTGTGGTGGGGCTTACAGCATTCTACCACTCACTGTTTTATTCCTCACAACCAGGCTGTAAGGTGGGCTAGGCTGAAGGTATGACTGCCCATGGGTACCCAGCAAACTCCAAAACAGAGTGGGAGATTCAAACCTGGGTTTCCCAGATCCTATTCTGACACTCCCAACTGCTACACTGGACTGGTTAAGGTAAACATTTCCTTGGAGAGGTGAGATATGAGAAAGGGAGAGACAGGAGCCCGGATACCTTCCCACAATGGGCTTGACATTTGGATAGAAGCATGCATAAATATATCCGTTGCACATGATCCATGCTCTTCACAGTGGGGCATTAGAGATCATGCACATGGGGACTTCACGTATTTGGACTCTGTACATACACATCTCTGTTCACCCAGGGTATTTTCTACGTAGCCCATCAGATGGGTCCAAGAGCCAGGTGCACATTCCGGAGAGGGCGGCCTCATCTCTCTCAGCTGGAGTTCTATCTTCTGTGCATGAGAGTGAGGCAAATGCAGGATGAACATGAGTGTTCCTGTGTCTATGGATCTTCATACTTTTCAAACATGATTGAATAATTCTGAGCAAGTACCTTTCCTCCTTCGTTTAGCCCTCTACTGCAGCCTCCCTCCACCTCCTTTCCACGGCTCCATCCTCAGCCACACCGGCCTGCAGCCAGGGAGCACTATCCGGTTCGCGTGTGACCCCGGGTACCGTCTCGTCGGCCACAGCCTCGCCACCTGTGTGAGACACCCGCAAGGCTACTACCACTGGAATGAAGCCATCCCGTTGTGCCAAGGTGGGCAGAATCAAATCCCTGTGATTAGCATACTATCAGCGTCCAAGGTGTCTCTTAAAAGCATCTTGCAAGAAAACGGTCCCAGGCTTCAAGGAGTTTATCCTGAACATTTTGGGATAAAGCAGGCAGTTGCTGGGGGAAGGTGAATAATATCCATCTTTGAAGTTAAAACTGTAACATGAAGGCATAGAGATGCAGGTAGGAGATCTGGCTTGGTGGCAGAGCATCTGTTTTACATGCTGAAGGATCCTGTTTCAGTCTTTGGCATCACCTGTTGAAAGGCCCAGGCTGCAGGTGGGCGAAAGACTTCTGCTTGGGGCCCTGGAAAGCCCCTGCCAGGCCAAGTAGAAAAGTCTGACCTTGGTAGCTGGATGGTCTGACTCAGCGTAAGACAAGTTCCATGCATATATTTAAAAACTGTATTTATTAGACCAGCTATTTTATTTTGTCCTAGTGATGGCAAGTGGGCAGCTATGAGCAAGGGATGAAAGGAGAGGGATCTGTAACTGTAGCATTCCCATGTGCCCAGTGATGCGTTCACAACACATCTTTTGTCCCCAGCTTTTCAACTAAAGCAATTGATTTGCGCTTCTGCGACTCGGCTGCTTTTTGCCCTCCCCGTTTCTCAAAAATACCCCTGTAACCATGAGAACCAGAAACTTGAAAGAAAGACAAGGTAACGGCAGTTCTCACGGCAGGCACAGGATCTCACATAGCTGCCTCTATGGAAAGCAAGATAGGACATAAATCTGGGGAGGCTCTTCAGGGGCAAATAAATTAGGAAGTGGAGTGGCGTCCCTCAGAAAGGTCAAAAGTCCAAACATTCTTGGTTTTGCCAGGGGATTTCCCCTGCATGGGATTAGCATGTGACGGAAACAGTTTCCATGGACCAAGAGAATTGCTTGGCCTTAAGTGAATGAATTCACCTTATCCTTCCTTCGCCTCCTGAATCTCAGAACTTTCGTCCCCCCTCCCTTTTCCCCCTGTAACGGAACGCCTGCCAAGGCTCTAAGTAGGGCATGGCTGCTGCACGAGCGTTTTTAATAGTTCCCCCCCCTCTCATCGAGAGACAGGAATCTTACCAAAGTGTGCTAAAAGCAGCTCTTTGACTAGAGCAGCCAAATCAGGTGGTCCAACCCTGTCAGCAGTAGCCTGGGGTTGTCGTGGCAACTGCAACTCTCCAATCCCGCTGGGAGCGATGCATTAAGCCCACTGGTGCAAGCACATCTCTCTCTACCTGCAAAAGGCAGGAATTAATAACCAGTGTCTTCTGAAATGAAGAGCTGGCTGGATTTTTTTTTTTTTGTTAATGCCACTGGAGCCCAGGGCAGCCGAGTGATAATGCACGGCAATTACCATTCCGCTGTCCCCAAAGAGCTGGCCGCCCCAAAAGAGCACATTCCATTGAATAACACTAACTCCTGAGCAGCTATAAAAAGAATGTTTAAATACCAGGCAGTGAAGCTTATGACTTTTTAGGGTGAAGGGAAGTTCCAGCATCCTCTCTCTTACAGCTGCAGAGAGGGCGCCAGTAGCCAAATAACAGAGGGAAGGAACCCGGGAGGGGAAATTACTATGTTTGGCTTTTTCATCTGAACGGTTGATACCGCTGCCAGTGATCATGGGGGGCTTTTTTGTTTGTTTGTTTGTTGGGGGTGAAGTAGGAGGGTACCACCATTTGCTGAAGCCTCTCTAGATTTTGTCTGGATCCTCTTTTCTCCATTTGGAGCATAAACGGTGGGTTTGGCATGGTTTTCGTAAGTGTACTTCTCTTTTATTGCATGACGCCAATCGCGAAGGGCACGGTTATAAGCCAGCCGTATGCTGCAACGGCCTATATTATTGCTAGGAGATGGCAGCTTCCAGGGTGAAAATAGCAGCATTGTGACTGCAGACAAATGTCCTTAGGAGGCAACAGGCTTGCAAATGCGACGGTCCCGTTTGCAGGCTACCCAGTGTGCAAGCCGATAGTATGTCTGCCAACAGGATGTGCTAGGCTATTGAAGGAGACCCTAGGCCTTGTCCCTGCTTGCCCATGAAACTCATTTCATGGCTGTACTCCAGTCGCACACTCTTAGCCAAATTGGTTTCCCAGAGTTTCTGTAGGAGTATAAAATGGAGAAAGACTCCATCAACATTCCCTCGAGCCCCTTAGATGTGTGGGCACAGGGGAACAAACATAGTACCTAAATGAAATGGGGAACCTTTGATTAAGAGCCTCTTGTGGCACAGAGTGGTAAGGCAGCCGTCTGAAAGCTTTGCCCATGAGGCTGGGAGTTCAATCCCAGCAGCCGGCTCAAGGTTGACTCAGCCTTCCATCCTTCCGAGGTCGGTAAAATGAGTACCCAGCTTGCTGGGGGGTAAACGGTAATGACTGGGGAAGGCACTGGCAAACCACCCCGTATTGAGTCTGCCATGAAAACGCTAGAGGGCGTCACCTTAAGGGTCAGACATGACCCAGTGCTTGCACAGGGGATACCTTTACCTTTAACCTTTGATTTAGTTACGTGACGGGTACGTTAACAAAAGAGATAACGAAAAGAAGACAAGGCACCTATCAGTTACATTTTTATTCCTTCTTCCAAGAAGCTCAGAATGATCTTACCTCATCTGCCTTGTCCTCATAACAGCTTTGAGGGAAGTTGGGCTGAGAAAGAGAATAAATATGGCTCAGATGATGATGACGATGTCATCCATTCAGTCATGTCCGACCCTCGGCAATTCTATAGGAAAGTCTTTGCCATGCGTCCCTGTCTCTGACTGCTTCTTTTAATTGGTTCATGGTCATCCCTGGGTTGGCTTTGATCGTGTCGAGCCAGCGGATCCTTTGGCGACCACGTTTCCTTTTGCTGCTGACCATGCCGAGCATTAAATGATTTTTCTAGCGAGTTTGATCGCATGATGTGCCCAAAGTAAGTGAGCTTTAGGAGTAATATATTCCCTTCATAGTTAGTTTGCTCCTCTCTAAAACTGTCTTGTTGGTAACTTTGGCTGTCCATGGTATTCGCAGCATTCGCCTCCAACACCATTATTCGAAAGCATCTATTCTCCTCCTGTCTTCCTTCTTCAGGGTCCAGCTTTCGCATCCATAGGTTGTTCTGGGGATGACAATGGCGTTGACTAGCCAGCACTTTGTATTAACGCTGATATCCTTACTCTTCCATATTAGGTTCATGACTAACACGGAAGAGTCAGTATATCAGCCTTAATATGACCCAGGGTCACCAGTAAATTCCATGGTTAAGTGGGAATAGGAACTTAGACCTCCTTGGTCCTTGTCCAGCCTCCACTCATCTGTATGGCCCAGGGTAGCTTGATCTTATCAGATTTCAGGAGCTAAGCATGGTCAGCCCTGGTTTATTTAAATGAGAGACCACCAAAGGAGTCCAGGGTCACTATTTGTTTGTTTGTTGTATCTATATACCGTCCTCCCCTGAGGCTCAGGGCGGTTTACATAGAATGTAGAAAACAAAACAGGGAACTTAGTTTTTCTATAATGTATTGATAACCACAACAACAATAATATTAATATTAATAATTGAGGTAACTATAACAGCGCAAACAGGTCCAGGGGCAGAATGCACGAATGGATTTCTGGGGGGGAGGGAGGGAGCAGGGACCCTGTAGATGCTGCTGGTTTCACTAGATCTCAACAAAATGCCTGGCAGAAGAGCTCCCTTTGCAAGCCCTGTGGCCCTGATCTCCTCCAGAGCTCATTCCACCAGGTGGTGGCCAAAACAGAGAAGGCTCTGGCCCTGGTTGAGGCCAGCTATTGGTGGGCTTCTTTAGCACTGTTGATGAACATTTGATGATTCCAAGTTGCATTTATGGCTTCCCCCCATTGAAAAGCAACAGGTTAAAATTTGTGGAAATTCTCTCTGTGGTGTTAGGTTGGTGAATGGCTTATCCACACATGCTGGTCAAAACTTGACGTCAAGTTATGATGATGCAGGTATAAAAACTAGCCTTTAGCTGGAATTCTCACAACACTTACTGTTGGCAGCAGAACATGTACTTTTTGCTTGTTTCTTTGACTTTCTGCTGCAACATTGTGTATCTTACTGTTTTTGCAAGGAAAGAAAAGAACAGGTTTGTGATTGTGGAACATGCATACATATGTGAACATCCCATCCAGAAGGAGCTAATGTGTGTGTGCACGCAGTTGTCAGCTGCATGAAATGGATCGAAATCAAGTCATCCAATGCCTCCCCCCTCTCAAATTCCAAATTCTCATTTAAAGTGGAAGAACGAAAAGAATGAGGCAAGAAGCCCGTTCTGCACACATTGGATAATGCACTTCCAATTCACTTTAGAAGTAGATTTTCCTGTTCTACCCAGGAAAATCCAGTTGCAAAAGCACTTTGGAAGTGAATTATCCAAGGTGTGTGGAATGGGAGTGTACAGAATCAGCTCCCTTAGGTTTCATATCAGCTTGCCTACATTTCATTTCAATGCTTTTTAGTTTCATTGAGCCCTAATCTGGATGGCCAAAACAGTGCAAACTTATTGGATCTCGGAAGCTAAGCAGGGATGGCCCCAGTTAGTACTTGGATAGGAATCCACCAAGGAATTCCAGGGTTGCTACACAGAGGCAGCCAGTGGGACAACCCCTCTGTGCCCCTCTTGCGTTGAAAACCCTATGAGGTCACCAGAAATTAGCTGTGACTCAATGACCGCTTACGCACTGGGAACTTCAGTGCCCCAGCTCCCGTGCAGGAGCACAAACAGGGGCAGCACCAGGCCAAATGCTCCCCCATGTGGGCGCAGGAAGAGGTGGGGCAACCTGCCACGACTAAAACTCCAGCCCACAGCCTGGCATGAAACCTCCAGTGCGTAAACGGTCAATAACACTTTCCACCTCCAACTTTGTTTTGATTGGAAATTAGGATTAAGAACGGGCAAACTCATCTAAACTCTGGTCCTATTGGGTTTAAATTTGTTAGTTTCCACTCAGGACTTCTTAAAGTCAAGTCTACGGGATACCATGCCAACTCTCCATCTCCAGTTAGCCCTCCCTCCTTCTCTTGAGGAGAAGCCATTGGTAGAGAGGACTGGCAATGAAAAAAACAAACACAGCCTTGATACTCCCAGTCATGCATGCTTGCTGAAGAATCTGTTGGGGTCAAGAAGTGCGGAATCAAGTCCTTCCTGCTTCTGCCAATGTCATGTTGGACAATGGCAACTTCCTTTTCTTTCGCAGTCTGTACAGACCTTGCTGGCTATTCTGGCTCTTTGCTTTATTCCTTCATACACGCACCGATTCATAAACGTCACTACCCCGCTAGCTTTCTCCGTGCCGAAGACTGTAAGAGCTGGATGAATTTCTTTGAAAGGCAAATATTGACTCAGCTTTCCCCACAAAGAGGGCATGTGTTTGCATCCGCTCTTCCATCACTCCTGGAAAGCTACGATCCCAATTGGATACTGTGAAGCAGATGGAGAATATCTTACCAAGCAGAGTTTCGTTGCACCATGTTGAGCCCTGTAAATAACAACTCGATTATGCCATATTTCGCTGGGGGTGCTGTGTCGATGCAGAAGTGCACGAGAGGCACCCTTTCCTTTTGTGCAGTACCAATTGCTGAGTCCAATAGCTTATAACCAAGTCCACTTTTCTTTTTTTTTTGCCTGACCATCTGTGCTACCAGTGAGGTGGATTGAAGTTGGTCAGTCCTCTGCAGTGGCTTAATGAACTTTGCAATGAACTGCATCTGGTCTGGGCAGGCCGGCATTCAGACTCACTAAGCTTGGTATTGACCCAAGATTAATGGAACGTCTCCAGTTGGACGTGACTTCCAGAAGACAGGCACAAGCCAGCATGCCAGATGTTAAAATACAGTTAATTAAAATGTGGAATATCATGGTTATGGAGCAAATAACCAATTACATAAAAGTGAAAGAAGACATAATTTCTGTAGACATTTTCCGGCCTAGATTGTGTGGTTGTTGCATTGGAAAACTTGCTGGTATACCTGGCTTGCTGATATACCTGGCTTACCATTAGCTACCCTGCCTATGCTGGTAGAGGTGATCTCTATCATGGTTTTGGACATTGCCAGATCACTTTGGGGAGGCCTGGTTAGCAAGTTATATCCAGGGCTTCCTATTTCAAGCTGTTAGGAGCCCAACCCATGAAAAACCTTGTATTCTAGATTAAGAACATAAGAAAAGCCCTTCTGGATGAGACCAATTTATATCTGTATCAGGGTTCTGTTGCACACAGTGCACAATCAGCCGCCTTGGAAGACCAACACACAGGGTAGAGGCCAAGACCTTCCCCGATGTTACCTCCTAGAACCAGTATTCAGAGGCTTGCTTCCCCTGAAAATGGAAATTTCCTTTGGCCACCCCAGCTAGTGGCCACTTCTGGACCTCACCTCCATGAATCAATCTAATCTCCTTCTTTTGTCACCTATACTGGTGGTCATCGCTATGTCCACTGGCAGCAAATTTCAAAATGTAATCACTCATGGAGGAAAAAAGTACTTCCTTCTGTACTGACCTGGTAGTCCAGAGAGGGGATTAGAGTAAGGTGACCAGATTTTAACATTGGTAAAGCGGGGCACCATTGACCAGGGGGTTTCTTGATTCCAAATTTGGTCTATATGGAGCAACAAAATTTTTCATAGAACGCAAATATAGTATTGTAATATATATTTTTTTAATTTCATAAACATAAGTACAATTTGCCAGGTGCCCCCAGATGTCCCTCCAAAAGTGGGACAATCTGGTCACCTTAGATTAGAGACACAACCCTGCATCCTTTCAGGAGACACAGGCTGATTTAAACTTTCAGTCCTCAGAGAATGGTGGGCCCAGTTACATTCCAGAGTGCTTCGCGGGATATTACAACATTAACATTGTGCCTTCATTGAAACATGCAGTGCTAGATTGCTTGGGACCATAGACAGGGTTGCTCCCCAGTGACCTCCTTTTCCCTTGAGTAGAAAACTGGAACACACCTGGGCATCAATGGTGGAGAACATGACAAAGCGCACTATAGAGCATTTGCTGGCAGGGACCCATGGGAATTGTAGTCCATGGACATCTGGAGGGCCGCAGTTTGACTACCCCTGCTATAGAGAATGATTGAGAATCCATGTAGTGATGGTGAGAATAGTCCAGAAGAAATATTTGTTTATTCCTGTTGCATCAAATGAATTGCATCCATCCAGCTAATATATATAAGGTAATCTGGCTTTTGACAACTTCAAGAATAGCATCCCAGAAACTAGCCGTAAGCGGTGATTAAATATCAAGCTAGGACTATAATTGGGCCATATAAAAATGCACGTGTAAAATATTGCTGCATTGTACTCTATTGTGCTGTTTAAATGCGGGGGAAGTAATGGGACAAACAGACTTGAGCTGTATGCAGATAGTCAAACTGCTTGATGAAAAACTGTTTCCCTGCTCCTGATTAAAGAGCAGGATCCAGCCAGTCTTTGAGTATCCCTAGTTTAGATGTTGCTGCCCTGGCTGGTCTGGTGATAGCAAGAAAGCCCTGCCAATCTTCTGCCTGTTTCCTGAATAGCCTGAGAGGGAACACATGTTGAGCAGCATAAACATGGAGTGGCTTAGGATGGGCTGATAGCCCTCTCCCTAAAGCAGGGGTAGTCAAACTGCAGCCCTCCAGATGTCCATGGACTACAATTCCCAGAAGCCCCTGCCAGCATCTCATAGCATTCGCTGGCAGGGGCTTCTGGGAATTGTAGTCCATGGACATCTGGAGGGCCGCAGTTTGACTACCCCTGCCCTAAAGGAACTGTTAGCCAGTGCCAGGAAGGGACAGAAAGTGATGTGATCTTCTACGGTGGCTGCACAATAGGTCCTTGTGGCTATTTTGATGTGGTAAGGCTGTGAAAGGTCAAAAGAGATTACAGAACCGGAGCCGGAAGGGGTGAGGATTGGCAGGTGCCTTTTGTTCCGCTTGTGGCTGCCGTGTGAAATTGGTATTCATGGCGATTCACCGTCTAGACACCTGGCCCTGCTGGAGGATTTGCTGAGCTCCTTAACTTGCACAGATGACATGCTCGCAATTACTGCCGCAAAGCCAGGATGCGACTGATGCCACTCAACGCCAGTCGGCCACATCCGTTTACGCAGCATCCTTTTTATTCCGCTGCAACTTGGTTCCTTTCTACGCCTCTGAAGGAAGAAAGGCCCTTGGAGTATGAATTCTTTTCCTGCTACTTATTCTTGTGCTACTTATTCTTGACCTACCTAGCACCTTCTTTTGTTCCCATCTGGTTCCCCTTTCCCAAGCATTGTCTTCTCTGACATGGGTGCCCTCTGGACCTCTGAGCTGTGATCTGAGACTGTTATGTTACTTCAGGTCACTCTTCGGCCCTGATTCTGAAGAGCCTTACAGGGCGCCTCTAAACAGAATTATACTTGAGTCTGTTCTCTTGGAAGGTCTGAGCTCATGAATTTATGACAGCGCCACTCTGTCTTCACAATCCATCTTCAGCCCTCTGGTGCTCTGCACTAATCTGGATCTCATTCCATATTTCAACATTTACAGAAGAATCTGGTTTTCTCCCTTTTTTTTTGCTATGGCTGCCAAATTTAGATGTTTTTTGGTCTCCTGAAAGGAACTTCCTATGTGCGCTTTAGAGAAAAGTCCACTTAACCAGCAGCTTTCCCTTTATGTCCCCCAAAGAGCGTTAAGGTAGGCGAACCAAAATCTGCTTAGGATCCGTGGTCCAAAGGAGGTGAGATTGGCTTCAACCAGGGCCAGGGCTTTCTCGGCCCCCAGACTAGTAGAATGTTCTGCCAAAAGAGATCAGGGCCCTGAGGGACCTTAAACAGTTCCACAGGGCCTGTAAGGGAGAGCCTTTTCACCAGGCCTCTTGTCGGGGCCTGGAGAGACGAGAAAGAAGTGTTGGTCTTACTGCTAGGAACTGAGGGCAGGCCACTCTGAGAACCCCACCCTGGTCAAAACTAGTGGGAGCATTGAGATGATTTTATTGACTGTTATATTATTATGGTGTTACCCAACCTAAGCTGCAAAGGAAGGGTGGGTTTATAAGAATAAAGATTTATGTTAGTTTTCACATTTCATAGATTTGCAGAAACTTTTCCAGATAATCAGGTTTGTTGGGGTTTGCCTGCAACATGCAGAAGATTCTTGGGGGTGGGTGGATCTGGAGTACACAGTTCCTCTACACTGTGGCTCTGTCCCTCTTGGGCCTTTTCAGTTCCCTGTGAAAACTGGGGCCTAATATTCCCATAGAACCCTCCTTCTGACTTGCTTGCTATGATGTTACGGAAGTCTGGCAGCCTGAGCTGTCCTGGAAGGTCCAACTTCAGTCTACTGAGATAGTCATAGAATGTTCACAAACACTCTTAAATGCTCAGTGATTAACCTAGCAGCAACCAGGCCCTAATTTCAAGGATATGGGAAGAGTTGCCCAGGGGCTAGGAAGACTGGGTTTCCCAAATGCCTTCTGCCTTTGTGTTGCCTCATGATGAAATTGGAATCACATTCAGAGGGAACCTCAGACATAACACTTGCGTCCGTTGGCTGAGAAGGTTTTTGGAGAAGTGGATTTAGAATGAGAATCTGGAAAGGAACACTTTGTGTAAGGTACAATACTATAACATTTATTGTATATAGCCAAAGCCATTACAAAGCACAATTAAAACAATAAAGTACAAATACAAATAAAACAATATTTCTCCAATATTGCATACATAAAATTGTAAACATGGGCTATTGAGTTACAATAAGAAAAAATGGTGTACAAAGTGGAGACTCCTGTAAAAATGCTTTGGCTCAGATCTTTCAGGTAGCTAAAGCGAAAAGGGTCGGCATCTGATAATAGGGTATGAGTTCGGTAATAACATGGCAAGGAATTTGCTCTTGGGTTCGGAGTATGGGGGACAAGCCAAAACATAGTGAGGCTGGTCCTCCATGGATGAATTTCCACATATACACAGGTGTTGAGCTGTGGGTATTTGGAGATATCATCCAAAGAGCATGGCTGATGGCATCATTTCAAACCGCAGAGATGTTAGGGCCATTCTAAGATTACATGTTGTTATGTTTACTAATATGATGCTCTAGTATGGTCTTTATTGTTTTATACCATGGGGCTGATTGTGATAGCAGAATTGAAGAGTGATCAATCAGTGAATCAGCTTTGAGCACCCAATCACGTACATCATAAATATTGGTTGATGTATGCAGTAGGTCATCTGCTATGGCATGGGCATGAACTTTGTGTAAGGTATAAATTATAACATTTCAGTATTTCCTTCACAGCGGTCTCCTGCGGGGTTCCCAAAGCTCCCAAAAATGGCATCGTCTTTGGAAAGGAGTACACAGTAAGCACCAAAGCTTTTTACCAGTGTAAACAGGGCTTCCACCTCCCGTCCCTGGAAGATTCCAGCGTGGAGTGCTTGCCGAATGGCCAGTGGAGTAATGGAAACAGCCCTCTCCCGTGTGTGGGTAAGTGACCTGGACCGGCTTGAATCCTGCTCCTTCCTAGGGGAAAGGTTTGGCATATTGGTTCAAATAAACAGCCCAGAGTAATTTAAGAGCTCCTCTGGATCAGACCAAAGTTGAGCCTGGGACAACCAGGCATCTCTAGGAAGCTGAGCACCTTTCCCTTTGATTACCCCCAGTGTCTGGAATGTAAAAGTAGATCAAAGACATCTAGAGTGAGGAAGAACAAAAGAGTGTCCCATGTGCTCTGGGAAATGTAGTTCCTTGCACCAGATGCTTCAGGAGCCTCTTGTCCAAAGCATCAGGGAGGGGAGCATCTGGCTCCCTGTCTGCCACTAACAGTAGTTTCCAAAGCAGCAGGCAGTTTGAAGAGCGGTGAAAGGAATGGGAGAAGAGGAGAGCGGATATCATCTCTGGCTCAGAGGCAACATGTAAGCCAGACACGAATCCAAAGAGCTATAATGGTCACCTTGGATTGATGCATTACAACCCACTGAAGCTGGGGCTCCAAGTGCGTGTGAACTTGAGTGGCATCTCTGTTCAGGGGGTGTTGCCCTTGACTACGGAGGTACCATTTTTAGCTATCAGAACTAATATAGGCATCTTCTTCCCTGCTGCATCAGCATCATACTCCCTCCAGAGGTACCAAGAATCTTTTCCGCATCACATCGCCTGGGTAGCACTGAGTGTAGCGTGAATACTGGCAGGCGAGGTCTGGACAGGCCTGGGTTTGAATCCTCGCTCAGGCAGGAATCAGATTGGATGCAAACTTTGGGCCAGACACTCTCTGTGAGCCTCTCCTGCCTCAGAGGGTTGCTGTGTAGGCGAAATGAGGAAATTGTTGGATATCTCCCCAAGCCCCTTGAAGAAGGGATCAAAGCATGGTAGATAAAATAGTCTGGGGTAGAGTTGATGTATCCTAACCATAGGAATTATTTGCTAATTCACTTATTTAAACTACGGAAAACTCAGTCCCAGCACCTGAAACCTTTACATTTCAGGGTGTATTTTAACTTTTCATTAGTGGGGATTTCTCAGCAGTCAGTGGCAGATTTTTGCCTTGCTCATAGGTTTCTCCAAGGTCATCTGGCTAGCTGCGCTCAGAAGCAGCACTGACTTGGGTAGGCCATTTGTTCAATGGAACACCCCAGTGGCCCTCAGATTGGGGTTGGGACCCCCCGAGTAGGTTGTGACTTTCTCTCGAGGAGGGATGAATCAAATAAGGTGAGCAGGGAGTAGAGATTTTGGGAGGGTGGATGGCCGATTGGGGTGTGCCCCAGCATAATGTGAAAAGTAGATGTGGAATATACTTGTTCAGTAATGCTATCTATAAACAATGAAAACAAAATCGATGATGCATAGCCTACCTGATTGGCCCCCCCAGGAGTCACTCGCCTCAGAGGACCAATCAGGTAAAATGTGCATTGGCCCTGACCACCCCCACCTTTTCCTCCGGCCCTTAGAGCAGTCTGGCACACTGGCGCTGCCCACATCAGGGCAGCATGCAGCGTTTCTGGGGCCTCCGACCGACAGTGGCCCTTGGAGTGGCCTCTGCACGCCGGCACTGCCCTGGTCAGTGCGCAGCATTTACAGCACCTCCGAGGGCTGTCAGGCCTTGGAACGGCCTGTGTATACTGGTGCCACTAGCGCCCGCTGTATTCGTAGATACTGTGGGCTTTCTTGCTAGTATATATGTATAAAGCTGTACATGTTGCCTGATGAGAGATTCTTGCCTTTTATGTTGGGGAGGGCAAACGAATCGCAGCCTTACTTTGCAAGAGAGTCTTGAAGAGCAGAGTCAGTTTGAAAGTGGGCCCATTTCCAAAAGCCGTAAGAAATCTTTGAGAACGTGACGCCATCCGCCTTGGCCTTACAAGTAACGTGTGTGTTTGTTTTCCGGTCTCCTTGTTTTGGCATTACCGGCGTCCAGCTGTGGGCTGCCCGGACGTCGGCAGCATTGCAGTGGAGCACGGCAGATGGCGACTGATCTACGAGACGCAGTATCAGTTCAATGCCCAGCTTATGTTGATCTGTGACCCCGGCTACTATTACATGGGGCATCGCGTCATCCAGTGCCAGGCCAATGGGAAGTGGAGCATCGGAGAGCCCATGCCGACCTGCAGAAGTAAGCTGGGCTCTGCAAAGAGGGGGAGTCCTTGGAGGTCCGTGTGCCTGGGAAGTAGAGACAATAACAAGATCTGGAACATTTGCCACTGCATGCTTGGTGGATCTGGGAAGCAAGAGCATGAAAGTAACTGCACTTTAACATTCGATGGAAGTACATGTCGCCTGCTGAGGTTAAAACAGTGCTCTGGTATCAAGTTCTCTCCCTTGTTTCCCCAAATTTAGACATATGTCCTTGTATCGTGCTTAGGTTTGAAATCTTCTCCCCCAGAATTTCATCCTGGATGTTAGGGTTGTGAATGTACCTGATCTGGTTTGCAGAATTATTTTCCTTCTTTTTTGGTTATAAATGCACAGGAATTCTCATGCATGTGTTTTAAATCACTGCACATCAAGGCAGTTCTCCAGTCACTCTTTCTTTGCATTTTTGCCATGTATATTGACCTATTTTTAAATATATATATATATGTGTGTCTCAATATGATGCAGGCAATCAGATATAAGTACAAGCTGACATCATTGGAATCAGGAAATGTTTTCTGGATCGCTCACGTGGGTGATTCTAGTCAGTTATGCAAGAGGCAAATTGTGGCTAGGCAGAATAATCTATCAGGTCCTTCTTCTGCAAGAGACCACCAACTTCAAAATTGTTGCAGAAAGTGTTTGCTAAAATCACCCTGCCTCCAGTTTCTATCAAACAGCTTTGAAAACATACCAGGGGCTTTAGTCTGTCACTTGTACACAAAGCTAACAAGAGCAGAAACTGTGACAGCTCTCTTGTAGTCCCTGACAAAACTGTTATTATTGTTATTATTTTTAAACTTGGCCTTCACACTAGATGTTAGAGGAGAGAACTCCTTCCGCTTGGTGTTTTTCTTCTTGCTCGGGCCTGAATCATGTCAGTTCTTCTGTTACAGCAAAGCTTCACAAGGATGGTGACTTTGGGATCTGTGCGTCAGGTTGCTTCTCTGCTTCCCCACCCACTAAACCTTCTAAGATGGTTTCATTATTCTTCCAGTCATCTCCTGTGGAGACCTGCCTGTTCCACCCAATGGAAACAAGATTGGGACCTTGACGGTTTATGGTGCTACCGCCATCTTCTCATGCAATACCGGTTACACGTTGGTGGGGTCGCGTGTGCGGGAGTGCATGGCCAATGGTCTTTGGAGCGGACTGGAAGTGAGATGCCTAGGTGGGTATTTTGCAGGCCAATCAAGTAGACTTGTTCGACAACCGCCTTCAGTCATATTTCTACAGCCTGCCCAAGTGGTACAACAGGAGCTCAGATCTGTAGACTAAGTAGTGAAAGCTTTAGTTGGTTAATCATTCGAGGCCAGCTTTTAACAAGTTGGAGATTCCTGTGAGTAAAGAGCCCATTTGGCTTATAAGGCCATTTTGGTTCTGGGTGTTTTCAACAGAATGTTACATTTTCCTTGGACCAAACAATGCTACCTTTCGTTTATTAAACTACAAGTTAATGTCTTGCCACTTTCTTTAGTTTCCTAGTCAGCTGGGGAAAGCCCTGAAAGATCTTAATAAATGGGATTACAAATAATGTGGAATCCCCTACTGAATCTGTGCTATCTTTTTTACCTGCCTCTGGGCTTTATGCTTTCATTTCTCTTATTTTTGCCTTTTCTTAAAACCCAAATCGGTCCCTGAGGTGACTTTTAAAACAACACAGATATTGATTAAAATATAATGTAAAAGTGTTCTGGGAGCGAGTTCTCAGGGAGGTTCAAACACTATGCTGGCTGCCACCTATTCTTTTTCTAGCCTCAATGATGGTATTTGGTAGCTGCAAAGAAGAAAGATATATATTTTTAAATAAGTAAATATTCTCATTAATGAAACAAGCACATACTTGAATAACCCTAATCAGGACTGTTTCTAAGGTGTAAATCTGCAGCAATACAGGGTGGATGGGTGGATGGGTGGATGGATGTACATGATAGTACTGGGTTTGGAAGCATTCATAGAATGTCAGTTTTAATTTTTATTTAAGCAAATATCTAGTCTAATGGGTACAAAAAAAAAGCTTGGTGGTGAATGGGCCATGCCTGCTAAAACTTTGAGAAACCAGAAGGATTTCTGAACAAAATTCCCAATAGCAGAAATTGGGGCTTTGAACACCACAGATTGTATCCTGGTGGTACCTGGATTTTGGCCACTGTATGATATGGAGTGTTGGACTGAATGGGCCTTTGACCTGATCCAATGTGGCTTCTTTCATGTTCTTACACCTGCGTCTCTACAGACCCTGCAAAGCCAAATAAATTATGTACCAAAGTAAAGAAACTGAACAATACAGTATGGAAATGAAGGGAAATGCGCACATTTGTTCAGTTTTATCGGAGAATGTTTGCAGATTACAGCAGCTGCCTAGGGTGTGAGATTTGGTCTGCCAAAGTACAGAATTTGAATTTTTGGAGGATGGTGTACACCCGAGCCTGTACTGAATTTAGATTTGTTAGCTATAGTATCTCCTGACCTGGATGCTCCAGATCTTATAAACCAAGCAGGGTCATCCCTGGTTAGTGCTTTGATGGGAGACCACCAAGGAAATGCAAGGTTGCTACGCAGGGGCAGGCAATAGTAAACTACCTCTGAACGCCTCTTGCTTTGAAAACTTGACGTGATCCCCATAAATTGGCTTTTCCCCACCACCAGACATAGGATCCCAAGGATATTATTCTATGCTGGAAAGTCCAACAGGCATGGCTGATGGGATTTTCTGGTTTGATCTGTCTCCAGCGGGTCACTGTGGTGAGCCGGGCCCCATTGTCAATGGACAGATCAATGGGGAGAACTTCAACTACCGGGGTAGCGTGGTCTACCAGTGCAATCCAGGCTTCCGACTCATCGGGATGTCCGTCCGGATCTGCCAGCAAGACCATCATTGGTCTGGAAAGACTCCTGTCTGTGTGCGTAAGTATGTTGCTGTCTTTATTAAAGAGGTGTGCTAGTTTTAGCAGGGCATGGCTGAGATGTTTAGTGCAGAAATGAGTTGAGACAAGAAGGTAATGTGTGTGGGGTGGGAGGAGATGTCCCATCTGAAGGGGACAGAAACACAGAGGCCAACTACATGCTTTGTTTTTTAGCATTTGGGCCTTTTTCTGCAGTCACACCGCACCTGGGCGGAAAGGCATTTCTAAAGCCCCTAGGAGACCAGTTGCATTCAGGGTGACAGTACAAGGGGAGGTCATTTTTGTGACCTTAAAAATGGGGAAGGGATTAATTTACCCTTCTTTGGCACTTGGGGGGAAATCACTTCCTCCTGGCCATTTTGGCTCAGGAAAACAACCAGAGGGGAAGCAAGAATCTTTCCTAACCCCATGTTGTTGTCCTGAGCCCAGTCGAGCCTCTTGGGGCTTTGAGAACACCATTCCCCACGGCTGCCGGGTGACTGCAGAGAAAAGCAAGTTGGGTTCGGACCCAGGACTTCTAAAACGGTAACATGCCGTTTGGCCCTTGAGCATATCCACATGGAATAACTCACTGGCTAGCACATCCCGGTCTGCGAGCAGCATCTCTGAAAACCAACAGCAGGTCATGCAAGATGTACATTACATATGATCACAAATGCAGCTAGGGTTCCCGCTCCTCTTTGCCTCCTTTTACCTTTTCGTGTCATTCCTAGTAGGACTGTAGAAAAGAAACCCCAGCAGCCTGACCTCCTCCGCACTGTTACACATTATTCAGTGGCTAACATGGCTGAATTCAGAGGCCTGCATAATATCTGTGCCAGTGTCTGAAAATAGCACTTTTTAAAGAGATGCTTGCAGCCTAAACTGGAGAGATGGCAGAGGGCTGGAAACTTTACTGACTCCAGACATAAAATGTCTCCAGATCTCTCTTTCTCTCTCTCTCGGTTCCCCCCCTGCAAAATATTTATTGTCCAAAATTCCACCTTTATTGTCCTTTCTTAGCCTGAGTGCATTCTCATGTCCAGATCTGTGCAACTTTCTGACATGCATGATGTAGTGGTGAGAGTGGGAACTGGGTACACCCAATTCCAAATTTCCCCTCTTCTGCGGAAGCTTGCTGGATGATGTTGGGCCTGTCACAAATACTGTTAGCCTCACCTCCTGCAAAGAGCGCTTGTCCTCCAGGAAGCTGAAAGACAGACAGATCTTTATTATGGTCATAGACCAGGAAGCTGAATTCTGAGGGCATTTCAGAAAATACTGTCTGGGACCTAAGCCAATGTTTAAGCTAGCTTGAGTCTTCATCGGCGAGAAAAATGGGGAATTAAGAAATGAAAAATAGATTCAGAGGATCTAACCCACCATGACTTGAAGAATAGTAAAAAATGCATGCAAGAGTATTTGCAGGAGTTGGACATCAGTGCATGTATGAGAATGTCTGGTACTGTGTGGGACAAGTTGTCTGCTAGCGTCATATTGGAGTGAGCCCTACCTCTGTCCTACCACTTCACGGAACAAAGTCTACCTATTTGTTGCCTTTTATGCACAACTTTGAAGCTTTCCTTCAGCCCCAAGGGCCTTCCTCCAGATTAAGGAAGGGCTAGAGGAAGGATATTTGAGCCAGAGGATGCCTCCTCAGTGTATATGTGGGGGATCCACACACCTCTCCCAAGCTTTAGGCTGTAAAAGGCCTTGGCCCACAACTGCTGTTGAGATTCTTGAACTGAAAATGCAAGGGGCTGGATCTTGGACCTTTGATGTGCACAGTGGTGCTCTGCCCACTGAGTCACGACCCTTCCAGTGTCAATCGGTGGGGATATCAATGTATTCTACTCTGTGGGTCAGATGTTCTTCCGTGTTTGCTGAAGGTGGTAACATCTTGGCTTTCTCACTGCAGCTATAACCTGCGGTCATCCAGGCAACCCAGTGAATGGCCTGACGCAGGGCAACCAGTACAACCTGAATGACGTGGCCAAGTTTGTATGCAACATTGGGTACCACCTGGAAGGGGCATCCAAGTCCCAGTGCCTGGCAAATGGCCAGTGGAGCAATGCCTTGCCCATCTGTCGCAGTAAGTTGTCCTCTCTGCCCCTTTTTTGTGCTACATGACACCTGAACAACGCAGGCATTTTGGCAGCCCCACCTTCTCAGTCTTGCAGTCTGGAATAGCCCACCTCCTCCTCCCTATCCGTTGCAGTGAAGGGACATGGATCACTCCCAGTTCTCTTCTGTTGCAAAGAAAGGGTAAGGCAGCCTGCAGGCAAGAAAATTGAAATAATAATGCCAAGGAGGGAGACACTTCAGCTTAAGTGTGGTGCAGAAGCTGGGAGAGAAATGCCACCTCTCCCTTTCAGCCACAGATTTGCTGGTGATTCAAACGAAGGATCAATCAGGAGAAAACAGATACGGCCTCTCCATAAATGCATATTAATGGTGTTGTTAAAAAAAAACGACTTGTTATGCACTGGCAGAAATCAAGAGTCACTCAGAAGAGGAAAGAGGGTCTCTTCTAGCATCCTGTTGTGGCGCACATGCCAGCTTCATATGATCAGGGCGCACTGTGCATCAGCTATGCTGCAGCTTCTAGGTGGTGCTCCCTATGTGTGCCGTTAGCCAGCCATCACCATATGAAAAGGCACCAGGTCTCTTTGGCCGTTGCTCTCCTTCTTAGCCATAGCTCTCAATTCGCTAGGACTAATTCTGTTGATAGACTTTATTGGTGTTCTGTCGAAGTTGGGATTTTCACTAAATATTTTTATAATCAGCCTTCAGGAAGGTCCTTGATCAGCAGGTGGGATAACAAAAAAATAAGCAAATGCAAGGCAAGAATAAATTAAATGCATCTTGTGCATAGATGGTGGCTTCTGAGGAGATCCTTCATGCCTCCAGGGATGTCTAGTTGCTCTTAGCATCATTTTTCAAATTCACTTCTCAAATTCCCTTCTTTCTGCCCACCTCCACCTCTGGCACTGCCCCCCCTCCCTGTCCCTCTCGTATCATCTTCCTTCCACACCTCTGACTGATACCCCCCCACACACACACACTTCTCATGTCAACACGTTGCTTTTAAGTCAAGATGAAATGGGGCCTCAACCCTGGTATTGACTCCGCCACACCCACACTAGTGTTCTGAACTGTTTGCTGAGGGTCCCCCCAACATTTTTGAGCCTGTGGGCACCTCTGGAATTTTGACACGGGGTGGAAGGTGAACCGTGGAACGGCTGCCGCGGGAGGCAGAATCAACCACAAAATGTCAGGGATCGAAGTTACGCAGTGTTCCGATAGCAACTTTATAATAAGAGCTCTGCTTAACTTGGCGGGCTTGTTAGAATGAGCTAACTGGGTAAAAATATTTTCTTGCTTGAAAAGACAGATCAGGCACCCAGTGGCGATCCCTGTGCTGGGGCGGCATCTGCTGCCAGAGTAATTTTTTTTTAATCTGCAAAGCCAATCAGAAGCCCTCCTGGGCAAAACCCCCATCTGACCACACCCATTTCCTCAAAAGCTTGGTGAGTGCCGGGAAAGGTGTCAGCGGCCACCAATGGCACCCATGGGGTACATATTGGGGACCCCTGCTATACATCCTTGCAGAAGTGGACCCCCTCTACTTAACTGAACAATTTATTTAGCACAACAAAATCAGAGTCCAGTAGCAACTTTAAGACCAACAAAGATTTATTCAAGGCGTGAGCTTTCCAGTGCAAGCACTCTTCCTCAGACTGCTTGCACTCGAAAGTTCACGCCTTGAATAAATCTTTGTTGGTCTTAAAGGTGCTACTGGACTCTGATTTTATTGTGCTACTTCAGACCAACACGGCTACTCATTTGAATCTAATTTATTCAGCATTATGATAGCATCCACACAGCACTGAACATTGCATTGTTGTTGTGCTGCAACAGTCATCTGCAACTGGATGGGTTTGTATGTGCAGAGGATCTAGTCGCAAAAGTATTACAGCAACATAACACTGGATGCACCCAATAGTGGAACACAAGCTGAGCATCTATTGGAAAGGAATGGATTTCCTTTGTAGCACCCTCTGTGTGGGGGGTTTGTTCTTCTTATTATTATTTTTCTGTCATTTGCTTGCAGTTGTAAACTGTACAGACCCTGGGCACCTGGAAAACAGCATCCGACAAGTACAGCCAAGCGGGCCTCACAGATACAGCTTTGGAACAACGGTCTCCTATCTGTGCAACCATGGATATTACTTGCTGGGTACCCATGTCCTTACCTGTCAGGGGGACAGCACTTGGGACCGGCCCCTCCCACAGTGTCTTTGTAAGTCCTTCAGTTTCCTTTGGAGGCTCATTTTTCCCAGCACAGATGTGGTTTTGCAAAAAAACAAAACAAAAATAAATCAAATGACCCTGTCCCAGTTCCTTTTCAGATTATTTGCATACAAATGATGTCATTGTAAGTGGAGTCATGCCCTCCTGAGTCCTTTCAAGACAATGAGCCTTGAAGGGTGTAATTTGTTTTAGGATTGCACCGAAGTATACCCAACTCCAATGCTATACTCAGAGAGAAGCCCTCCAAGCAAATTGGAAGCTTGCTCTGTCGGACGGCTCAACTCTGCTGAGCCACCCTGAGCACAATAAAGCAGCCCAAACTTGTTAAAATTATATCCCTTTTTTAAAAAAAAATCATTAATCTTGAATCCTTATCAGTGAGACTCTTCTTAAAATCACTCAGTTTGATTAGTTTAAGACTGAAAACAAGCTGTGATGAAACTGCTCCAGAGATACAGTAATACTAGGTTTAATCTCAGTGAGATAATACTTTTAAAAAAAACAGTAGGTTTATTTTAGGTTTAACTTGTTAGCTTATTCAGCTTCGTTTGGCAGAGATCTGCTTCGACCCAAAGGAATTCTGTACTTTGATTATACTTTGGCTCCAGCCGGCTATTCTGCTGGTTCCTAGATGCAACACATATCCATTACAGTTACAAAAGCCTGGCCTTGTATTACATGCATGAGAAAATAACTTGGTAAAACAGAGAGTTCTACCGGAGACAGGCAGAAAAAGCCAGAGGGGATTGTAGGGCCGCTGCCCAACTTTCCCATCCATCTGCTGTTAATCAACCATGCCTTTCTCTCTAGATGTCCCTGGGCCTTGTGCTCCCAGTCCCCAGGGACATTCAACCAGCAAAGCAGAGAGACCAGATGAG
This sequence comes from Paroedura picta, assembly GCF_049243985.1. NCBI lineage: Eukaryota > Metazoa > Chordata > Lepidosauria > Squamata > Gekkonidae > Paroedura > Paroedura picta. Next base: position 41,317,980 of record NC_135373.1, on the reverse strand, counting down.
CAGAAATAATAAACAAGGGGACAGACCAGCCTTCTTCAACTTTTGTACTGTTGAGAAACCCCTGAAACATTTTTCAGGCTTTGAGAAACTCCAGAAGTGGCACAATCGTGCATAATATGGTTGGGAAGCTTAACTGCGTACACGCCTACCTGGGATCCCTCTGCTTTCCACCCCCTCGAGGCCCACCACTGACCATTTTGGAAAGGGTGTAGATGGGTCAACATGACCACATATGGCCATATCATCTGATAAATGTTTAACAATTTTTTTAAAAAAAATGCATAAAATTAATTAACTCCCACCCATTCAACAAATCCTTCCAGGGCTGTCAAGAAACCCCAGGGTTTCACAAAACCCTGGTTGAGAAAGCCTCAGATAGACAGAATAAGGAAGTGGTGGTGGGGGGGAGAGGAAACCTCCTGCCTTCCTGTGTTCCCAAAGCCCCACTGCCAATTTTCTTGTCTCCAAGGGAGCTTCCAAACTCTTCACCCTGTTAATCTTCACCCTCAGGGCCAGGCTGCTTATCATGTGCAACATGTAGCCATGTGCCCAAGTGAAGAATGCATGAGGTATTTATGTGGCACTGCCAAGGACTCCCAAAGTTGTGTTTCCCGCCTACCGAAACCAGCCCAGGCACCAGCTGCAGGCAAACCTCAGCATCACCGGAGTGAGGTCTGACCAGTGTTTATGGGGAAAGGAAAACATATATTAAAGCTCCATAAGGGAAACAGTGAGTGTGATCGTGATGGAAAGGGGGTAGACACAGACTAGAACACTTAACCAACAGCACTGGAAGGCTGCCTAGGATGGACTCTGGTGACACCAGCCATTTGCCAATAAAAATTGTTTAAATTACACCTTTCACCTTACTGCGCAAGGGAATCGAAACAGATTTTGTGTTGCTGTACTAATTAATCTGAGCTGTTCCAAAGTGTCACTCTTCTTCAGAACATTTTTTTTTGTTGCATTTTGTTCCTCTTCCTCCTCCCTTCACGGTAAGCAACCCTGAAAAGACACACACTCAGTTTTACCCACCCAGCACCTTTCTCCTGTGTTACCAGCATGCCACCTTGCCACAGTGTACAAATCACGGGAAATTGACAAGTGAATCCCACGTGGATGTTTGTGCAAATGGGAAAGAAAGACCAGGGCGAGCCCAAGACTGCTGCTTTTCAGTCTAAAGCAGTCCTTTCGGACAACTCTCCCAAACATTCAGGGCAACTCTGAACACCATTTTCTGGGAACAAGCCCCATTAAGTATGCGCAGATGTGAGTAGGATTCTGAGCAAAACCTCATTAGGGTTGCAGTCTTTGACTATCTTACCTACATCTCCCAAATTTCGAGGCAGATTTGGAGGTTCCTGTATGAGCAAAAATATCTGAGGGGTTTAAAGGAAGGTGAAAAGATTTCTGTGCCGCTTTGATGTTTTTCAGGACTGTCATTCATTTATATCTAGGTTCCAGAGAAGACAGTCTTGAAGGTTGATAACCAAGTTGTGACATGGCTGTTTCTTCTGCCTTCAGAAGAAGAAAATATCCTATTAGTGCTGGGCCCATTCCGCACACATAGGATAATGCATTTTTAATGTGCTTTGGCAGCTGGATTTTCCTGTGCAGAACAGGAAAAACTACTTCTAAAGTGCATTGAAAGTGCATTATCTATCGTGTGCAAAATAGGCCCTGGAGTTACTGGAAAAGTTCTCCATGTTGCAGGCAAATATGGGAATACCTGAAACGCAATTTACCCATTTTGACATTTCAAGGCAAATTCAGATGCTAATTGGGGGAGGGGGGAGTAATCACTGGGAATTTTTAAGGGAAGGGTGTTAATCAAGTGAGGCATCATTTCTCATGGGAGTTCTATCTCGATCATGGATACTACATAGGGAAAACATTGCTCTGGTAATTCACCAGAACTTCCTTGAGCATAGTTCAGAAGCAAGGAGGTCAGAGATGCAAAATCCTTTCCCTCCTGGCAGTGAATTCAAAACAAACTTCATCTATTAATAATAATAATAATAATAATAATAATAATAATAATAATAATAATCTGATTTATAGATGACCCTCTCCAATTAAGCTTGGATTGGTGTACAGCAGTCTTAATACAAAATTCTGATAAAAACAGGAAAAATAATTATTATGTATCTGATATATTTATTTATTTGATCTATTCTTTATCCCAACAGCCCCAAGATTTTACTTAAATAAACTGTGGAAGCCTGAAACCTGTCTGCACACATAGGATAATGCACTGTCAATGTGCTTTGGCAGCTGGATTTTCCTGTGCAGAACAGGAAAATCTACTCCTAGAGTGCATTGAAAGTGCATTATCTATTGTGTGTAGACAGGGGTGTGGGAGCTACCCAGTTTTCCATATATGTGACTGTTTGTCTGAAGAGCAGAAGTTTTAGGTGTGCATTTAAACATGATCCTCTGGAAACATACTTATCTGATGCCTTGATGTCATGTCTAGGAGTCCTGGAATATTTGAGAGAAGCAGGGAAAGAGGAAGGCCCCATGGCCTGAATGGAATGTTGCCCCGTATGTCCACAAGAAGGTATCAAGTCCAATCAGCTAGGAATTTCAGAGGAAGAAACACTCCCACAGAATCACTATGAATGAAAATATCAGGCCTCTCTAACCTCGTGGCGTCCCTGAACAGAAGTCTGTGGGTGACCGTAGCATTTGTGACATGTGTTTCAGTTGTATTTTTAAAATGGCCTGTAATGCAAGAGCCAGAGAAAGAAACCAGGGAACAAATCTTGTAATCATATTGGATATATAGATGCTCAGGCTGTAATGGAGAGACAAAAAGTCTAGATATGCTATGCAGGCCCCTGCTCTTTCATGTACAGCCTTCACATCTTCAGTGTGGGAATAATAATGCCTACCTTTCTGAGGTGTCTGCAGTTCTTCAAAGTGTTTATTTTAGGAATGATCTAGCTGTATAAGTGATAATAATTATTATTAACAAGGCTTAGGCAAGAGAGAGAGAGGAAGAGCCCTGTGGGATGTCCGATGTGCTATCTTTTGATGGATGATTCGTCCCAGAGTACAAGTACGATTTAGTCACATGGTCAGTATCTATGTGTCTTTGTGATCTTGCTTCTTGGTACTTGGGGAAATAGTTCTTTCTAGAAAAGAGCCCTGGATTTCAGAGGACACTTCTGAGCAATCAATCCTCTCATATCTTTGATGCAACGTAAAGCTAGATCTCAAAAAGTTGCTCTTAAAAAATCAAACTGGGAAAGAAATCTTAACTTTCGAATCCAGGTTTGAAGATGTTGGCCAAGTTTTACAGAAGGGGAAATGATGCTTCTATTTTTTAGGGAGCCGAATTGGTAAAGGTTACTAAGGTGGGTTTGCCAAAGTAACAGCTGCCTTCGTAGACAGACAGATGTCACTTCTGCTTACTCTGCTCCCTGCATATGTGGACACAATTGATAAGAATGGCAAACAGGACGACAAAAAAGTGGTGTTCTCTTGCAGCTGTCGAACACAAGCATAGCAATCATAGAATCATAGAGTTGAAAGGGGCCATACAGGCCATTTAGTCCAATCCCCTTCTCAATGCAGGATCAGCCTCAAGCATCCAGGATAAGTATCTGTCCAGCTGCTGCTTGAAGTGAGGGGAAGCTCATCACTTCCTTAGGCAGCCAATTCCACTGCTGAACTACTCTAATTGGAAAAAAAAATCCATGATATCTAGCCAGCACTGTTCTACACATAGTTGAAACCCATTATGGTGGGTCCTATCCTCTGTTGTCAACAGGAACCGCTTCCTGCTCTCCTCCAAATGACAACCTTTCAAATACTTAAAGAGAGCCATCATGTCCCCTCTCCACTTACGCTTCTCCAGGTTGAACTTTCCCAAGTCCTTCAGTCTTTCCTCATCAGGCTTGGTCCCCAGATCATCTTCATCAATCTCCTCTGCACCTTCCAATTATGTCCACATTCTTTTTGAAGTGAGGCCTCCAGAACTGATAATCCCGTTGAAAAGTGCAGATGCCTAAAAACTTCTGATGTCAAACTGTTCAGAGAGGATCAGTTAAAATGATGACCCAGCTGCAGTATGGCAATTCTGATTTTTCCACTTAAACCTGTGTGGAAGAAATCCTGCACTGTCACTTAGATTTTTAAGGATCAAAGGCAACATGAAGTACTTCTCAAATAAAACCACACTGGAAAAAAGTAGTTCATGAATTTTCTACAGGGCAAATGACGGCACTGAATTTTACAGCATGAGGAAGAAAAAAGCCTTCTTAGATGGCCTGCACAACCATTCCAGAAGAAATAATTTGAGATTTCAGAGATTTGCTGGAGGAATAGCACGTCCATAATTATCTTGCCAGGTGGTCATGTGATAAATTGTTCATTCAGATTGGGCTTCCTACTGGCCACAGCCAGTGCTCTCCTTTAATTCAGTCTTTGCCCAAATATTTTGTTCAGTGTTATCTCAATGACAACTACCATAATTCTTGTGAGAAGACAGAAGAACGAAAAGAAGCATTAAAATATTTTGGAGGGTTTTCTTACTCTCATTGATCCTTTTCAAAGATCAAGTGACCCACAAGCCAATCACTATACTTTGCAGTGGCAAGAAATATGCCTGACCACCATCACTGTACAACAGTTTCTGGTCAAAGTAAAGAGTACCAACTTGATCATGAACCTAGTGTAGCTGGCACCCACCAAGACTAGCCTGTTTGGTAGAAAAGTGGATCAGGGTTCTTCCATAAGCATGGGACTCAACTGTTTCAGTGGAGGATTTATTGTCAAAAACAGATACTTCTCTATGTTGACTGCCTTTCCCTCAAAGCACAAAATTGCATGGACCTGAGAACAGTCAACCTGGCCTAATTTCAGATCACTTTACGCATCAGGTATCATGGTTTAAGAGATCAATAATGTGGTTTCAGCCAACCTCTCTGTAAGCAGTGTGTTTATTCCTCAGCATTCTCCAAAGACATCCATGAAACAGGACTATGGACAGAGAGGAATGTGGGTGTTCTTCAGATAGATTCTGGTGCATGGAACTGGATATCTCCCAAGTGCTGGAGACATAGAATTGACAATGAGGCAGAGTGCACATTCTAGCAGACATTTGGAATTTCCAGAAGTGGACACCTTTGCCTCACCCTCTAATAATCAGGCCAGGCATAAGGTTCAAACAAAACGAGATCTGTAACTTGGATTAATATCTTTCTAGCAAACTGCAGCTACATAGTACTCTGATTCAGATCAGTTCTAAGAAGGGAGACACATGTTTAATTCTTCCAACCCTGCAGGAGTTTGCATATCAACCTTTTACGCATATACTTCGAGCAGCGCTGGGAGGGCCAAAAGACAGATGGACACCTTTTGAAGGTGATCACTTTTGACAGAAAAAACAATGTAAGAGTAGGAGGATTCGATCACTGGTCCCCTTCTCTCTGCATAGTCAAAATCTCAATTAGATCTGCATGCAGATCCAATTTATTGTTTTAAAAGTTGAAAAGATATGGTTATGATTTGGTTTGAAGCAGAGATGTTGAGAAACAATGGGGATAGATTCAACATTTGGAAGTCTAAGGCAAGGGTAGTCAACCTGCGGTCCTCCAGATGTTCATGGACTACAATTCCCATGAGCCCCTGCCAGCATTTGCTGGCAGGGGCTCATGGGAATTGTAGTCCATGAACATCTGGAGGACCACAGGTTGACTACCCCTGGTCTAAGGGTTTGAGAAAGCTGATTGATTCTGATTCAGGATGGATCTGCTTTAGTCTCTCCTAGTGGCTCAGTGGAAGGGCATCTGCTTTGCTTGCAGAAGGTTCCAGGTTCAATCCCCAGCATCCCCAATTTAAAAGAACCAGGTAGTGAGTGGTGTGAAAACCAAGTCCTATGAAGAAAGGCTGAGAGATATGAGAATGTTCCGCCTGAAGAAGAGAAGATTGATTGGGGACGTGATTGCTCTCTTTAAGTATTTGAAATATTGTCAGAGAAGCGCAGGGAGCAATTCCTATTGGCAGCAGAGGATAGACTCACAGTGATGGGTTTAAACTATGTGTAGAATGGTACTGGCTAGAAATGGGGGGGGTGTTCACTAACTGAGTAGTTCAGCAGTGGAATCAGATGCCTAAAGAAGTGGTGTGCTCTCCCTCAATGGCAGCCTTTAAGCAGTGGCTGAACAGATACTTCTCATGGATGCTTTAGGCAGATCTTACATTGATCTGGGGGATAGACTAGATGGCCTGTATGGCCCCTTCCAACTCTATGGTTCTTTGAAAGACCTCCAACTAAGACCATGGGGAGCTTCTGCCAGTCTAAGCAGACAAGGCTATCCTTGATGGCCTGAGTCAGTATGAGGCAGCTCCTTGTGTGTCTGTTTATGGGCACTTTCACACATGCTAAATAATGCAGCTTCAATCCACTTTGGCCACTGTCTGCAAGTGGATTTTGCCATTTCACACAATAAAATCCATTTGCAGAGCACATTGAACGTGGATTAAAGTATGTTATTTAGTATGTATGAAAGCGCCCATGTGTGACTGTCCTCCAAGCACCAGGTGGAGAAACAGGGTTTTCCCTTTCCCTTGAAATGTCCTGTTTTCCTTGCCAATTGGCCAGCCATCCGTCTCATTCAGGGAGGTGATGAGATGGAGCAACATGGAAACATCCATCCTAATCTCTTACTCATCCTTCTCACATACGTGTTTGCTCGGTTACCTTGGAGAATATTTTGGGACCCTTGTTGCTTCTCGGGTATGGTCTAGGTATTTGAACTGTCCCCTATCCCAGAAGAAACCTTTTAAAATTATTATGATTATATTTCAATCTATTACCTACCACTCCCAAATGGCTCATGGCAGGTTACATCAGTCTGAATAAAGCCCCCAATAAACCCCATTAAGTCCTCAGACATAAAAACATCACAATTCAATTAGAAGACTGTTCTAGACTTTGGCTAAAAGGAGGGGCATTTGCAGAGAATGTCTAGTATCCCTTAACAAGAACTTCACAGGTAAAAGCCAAATTCCTGTTTCTACCTCTTTGGCTCCAGCAGTGTGTTGAAGAAGTGGGGCTGTTATCGATCTAACCTTTGCGGGAAGGGGGACCGAGAGTTCCTGCTTCTGAGTTACAGCGGTTTCCAGTAAAAGGCTTGCTAAAATCGGTGCATTGTAAGTGGAATCTGGCCCACCAGGAATTGTTAATCTTTAAGAACGCTGTCGCTGTTTTTAGCTTAGGTGTACATTCCTGGAGGATCCGTTATTAAATTATTTGCCACGGTGCTTCAGAGGACCTCTCTGGAAATTCTGGCACAGTGCCACTCGCTGCTCAATGCCAAGATCATTTTAAAAAATGTATATGCAAAAACAGTTGTTCAATCAGCTCTTTGTTATAACAGCATGCATTTTGAATGTGCCATTCTGTTGTCAATGGAAACATTTTTTGTAAGACAGAGAGGTTTTATTTATTTACTTTTAATTTAGTATTCGTTTTATGTACCGCCCCACGCCACAGGCAGGCTCAGGACAGTTCACAACATAACACATAAAATCACAGTTAAAATAGAGTTAGAACAATTCAGCGCTCCATTGTATTTACGAACGATTCTGCTGGTCTGCTTCTGAGATGGTTTCATGAACGGTATGGGTGTTCTCGTTTGGTAGAATAATGGAGATGAATGGAGGGAGGCCCATAGGTTTTATTGGCAACTTGTTCATTCTGGCCATTTTGCAGGCCCTGCAGAACTTGGATAGTTCTGCCAGGGCCCAGGTCTCATCCAGCAGCTCATTCCACCAGGGCCAGGGCCAAAAAGACCCTGGCCCTGATTGAGGCCAGACGCAATTCTTTGAGGCTGAGGACCACCAACATGTCATTATTGGATGATCTTAAGGTTCTATCAGGGCTCTCGCAGTGAAGGGAAAGGTGTTTGTAAGCCCATTTTGGGATGCCTTCGGGTCACCAAAAGTGGGGTATAAAAAATAACTCTTCTTGTTGTTTAAACCATGCAGAGCAAGTCTAAGAGCAAAGTCAGGACTGTCAGAAATCCTCCCGGGATGTAAGTTTTCCCAGGCTGTTTTTCAAGCTGCAGATGTGCCAGATGTTTGAATATTTCTCTGTATAATTGCAGCATGTCAAAGTAGGGTTGTCAAACGCTTGCTGAGGGCAGGAGATATCTTGCCTCCAGCAACCATTGCCCATTGGCACTCCAGCAACTTGCGAGGGGAAGGGGAAATTTATCACCATCCCCGAAAGCACGACATCCCAGATGGGAAAAAAACTGGAACTGAAATCTGGCCTCTCTAGGAAGCACCTAGAGAATCACCAGAAACTGTTGCTTTACCATAGAATGTTTGACAATCCCTATAGAGCAGGGGTGAGCCTCTTGTGGCGCAGAGTGGTAAGGCAGCTGTCTGAAAGCTTTGCCCATAAGGTTGGGAGTTCAATCCCAGCAGCCGGCTCAAGGTTGACTCAGCCTTCCATCCTTCCGAGGTCGGTAAAATGAGTACCCAGCTTGCTGGGGGGTAAACGGTGATGACTGGGGAAGGCACTGGCAAACCACCCCGTATTGAGTCTGCCATGAAAACGCTAGAGGGCGTCACCCCAAGGGTCAGACATGACTCGGTGCTTGCACAGGGGATACCTTTACCTTTACCTTTATAGAGCAGGGGTAGTCAAACTGTGGCCCTCCAGATGTCCATGGACTACAATTCCCAGAAGCCCCTGGGAATTGTAGTCCATGTACATCTGGAGGGCCGCAGTTTGACTACCCCTGCTATAGAGATTTGACATCACTACCAGCACCCCACCATGTCTGTCCCCTGAGACTCCCACCAGGTAATCCTATGTCAGGGAAACAGTTCTAGGTTAATCTTTCCTCTGACATGGTGGTTTCTTACTTTTAGGGAGGATTTTATGCAAAGCATTTCAGGTATTCCCCCATGTGACTTACCAACAAGTACAGAAGATGGATTTTTTTTGCTCATATCTAGGAAAGACAAATCGTGACCCTGCTTTCTTTAACATGGGCAGTCGGTGTAAGTTGATACATTCAATGGAGTTTGGTCCTTGAAAGTAGTCCAGTGAGTAGCCAAATGTAAATCTGCTTTGAGGTTTGCCTTGATTTCAAACCAGCGAGGGAAAGTTTCCTGGGACCATTTGCAGCAGCACCTAGAGCCCAGGGATCCCCAGCAAGGGTTCTGGGTCAATGTGGGGTTATGTGAGACCTCCCCAGAGGTTACACAGCCTTTGCCAGAAGTTCCGATTGCTGCTGACATCACGCAGACATCACTGAAGTCCATTTTCCCTGTTGCTCTCCAGCTTTCTTTCTCCATAATGAAAAAATGGTCAATGACCAATTGATTGACTGGCTGGCTCCCGCATTTTATTTCTGTGCCCACTTCTCTAAAGGGATATGTTATTTTCGAAGCCTGAAAATTTCAGAAGGCTGAAAAATGGTGATCTAGAGCAGTGGTCCCCAACCTTTTTATCACCGGGGACCACTCAACGCTGGGGACCACTCAATGCCTTTTAATGAGGCCCGGTTCGGGGGGGGGGGTAGTTTACTCCTCTGCTCTCAACCACTGCGCTAGCGCTCTCTGATCGCTATGGTAATGTTTAAACATCCCTTCAGAATAAGATACAGACACGCCACAACAATGAACATAAGGAGAATGACAAATCAATGGGAACCCTGAGCTTGTATCTCTGCAACGAAATAGTCCCATCTGGGAGTGATGGGAGACAGTGACACCCGAAGTGTGTTGTAAAGGGCGGGGGGGATGAAGTAAAGGGTCGGGGGGAGGGGGAGAGAAGGCGTCCTTCGGGGCCCACCTCCAATTAGTCGAAGGACCACATGTAGAGGCAAATCTAGAGGCAAAGATGCCAAAATCCTCTGAGAAAATTCAACTTGGGTTGATTTCAGTGCATTAGAAAAGTTTTTTTGAATTGACCCCAACATTATTACTTGGGCTGGAGGGGAGGAGCAGTACAGGGGAGGCCCCAGAACAGCAATTCTGTCAGCGGCACTTTTCCATTCTTTCTGTGAAGGTTTTTTCAGGAAGACTAACCAAAAATAATTCAACAATGTGTTGTCCCCCTGGTTTCAGTGGTTTCCTGCGGCCACCCTGGATCCCCACCCTATGCCCAGATCTCAGGGGATGTGTATACAGTTGGCTCCGTGGTGCGCTACAGTTGCCTGGAAGGACGAAGCTTGATTGGCAATTCCACACGCATGTGTCAGCTGGATGGGCGCTGGAGCAGCTCTCTGCCTCATTGCTCAGGTGGGGAAAAGTGGCAGCAATATTGAGGGGAATGGAATGTTTCGCTTTTGAGTTGTTTTGTAATACAGAAGTCACTATTGCATTAGCCAAATGGGTTTTTAGCTGGTGTGCCAGTACCTAATGATGGGCATAGCCAGTTAGATTCCAGAAGCAGACAAAACTTTATTTGAATAAAGGGAATCACCGCAACAATAAGACCTGAGGAATCTGCCTAAAAAGCATCAGCATTAGCTTTCTATACCTTGTGATAAACGACTTTTAGACATGCACAGATGCCTATAGATTACAGAGCTTATACTTCTGTATATGTCTTTTTGCTGTATATGTGTTCAGTATATATCTTTTTGTCCTTATTTGGAATATTCATATGCCTCCTGAGCTTTGCAAAAAAACCTCTTTATCTTTATATAATACTTGAGAGAGTTTACCATGTGATGACTGCCGAACCTTTGATTGGCTCTCACTGTGGGACATGCTCCCAATAGGGAGAGGGCACTCCCCCACTAAGGGCCAATCAGAGGCTTTTCTCCACTCCTGTTCTCCTCTTCCTCCTCCTCTGTGCTACTTCCCAGCACTTGGCATGAGGAGAAAGAGCCAGCAGGAAGTAAGCCAGAGTCCTGGGGGAGGCCATCCAGGTGAGCTTCACTACTGGTACACCACGTTCCCAGGCCTCTTGGCTAGTGGGAGATTGGGGAAGGCTGTCCAGACACACTCCATCATGGGTGTGCTACACTCCCAGGCCTGCTGCCTGCCAGGACAACAAGGTAGGCCATCTGGGCATGCTCCGCCACACCGACCCCAATGGCCAGCCTCACTGGCAAGATTGCCCGGCTCTGTGGGAGCCCTTCACCCTCCCTCTAACTTTCTACAGAGTGTTTCCTCTTAGTTTCTAAATATCATTTTGCCTAATCAGGAATGTTTTGGATCGTCTTGTCCTCTTTCCCACTTTCCCACATCCTTTAACTGAATTTAACATGCTTCAGGTACCCACAGCACTGTTGAAGTTTCAAGATGGCGTCACTCTTGCCTATCAATTGCCTGCCATTAACAATTCCGCTTTTTTATTCAGGGATGCCCATTCCGTTACATTCATGCGGGGCTTCAGCAACAGGGGAAGGCTGTGTTAGCAGGGTAAATAAGTCAAAGATATGCACACGCTGTATTTTAGGATAAAGGAGGTAAAAGGATTTATTTATAGAGCAACATATTGTGATAGTGCAGAGGAGAGATAGGGACCAGCGTCTGCTCTACATGGCTACCTAAGTAGAAGATGCTGAGAAGCTTCCGAGAAGAAGGAGGAAATTGCACTAAGAGTAGCAATCTAGGGACAGACGAGAAAGCACACTTAATAGGAGAGAAAGGTCCTGAACTCTCTGACCTATCTAACAGCCCTCTTGCTGTCCCCTTCAGGGTCTTCTTCTCTTCTCATCTTTGTACACCCGACATTGTCTATTCCAACAGGCTGATGCATCCACATGCTGATTCTTTGCTTCCCAGAGGCACTTGCCTAGTTAGACAGCCAGCTCCATCCAGCTAGTACGTTCTCTTCTACATTCAGAAACAAAACATCTCCGAGAAGCAGATGGAAGCGCTGAGAACACAAACACTAGCCATCACGTTAATGCCCCACTTGAGAATCTTCAGAGGAATAGAGCCCATTGTGGAAAAGAGCACACCAAAGTAGATTGACCTCTGGTCTAATTCTCCAGGATGCTCCCTATTTTCTTTTGTTCACCGTAGACGCGAGTGTAAAATACTGGCGCGGTCTTCCTAGAACTGTGGGAGCAAAGAAGCTCTGTCTGGTTCAAGGGGGATATATTTATTCATGTGATGCATACAGGGAAGATGGCGCAATCCCCTGCCGCCCCCTACCCCCTCCCCACTTTCAGGGCTATTGAAGTGTGCTATGATTAGAGGCTGAAAAGAGCAATCAACAGCCTCACTTGAGGAGTGTTTCTGGGCTCCAGCCTCTTCAGACAGTGGGTGAAAAATAGTTTGAATGAAAGGTCTCTCTGCTCCTATAAACTGTAGTCTGGATTGCAGGAACAATAGGTGACCTTGCCTCTCAGCAGGGAGTTAAGAGGGGGGAGGCTGGCCTCAGATCCTATTTTTACTCTCCTTCCCATCAAAGAGGGTGTTCTCCTTCTTGGCAAGTAAGTCTTTTTTGCATAAGATAAAAGTGCTTAGTAGGTATTTGCCCAGGAAACAAGCTCTGCAAGACTTCAAGGGGGAGGGGGGGGAGAGACTGTCACTCAATAGTAGAAGGCAGGTTTTATGTACATGTGGAGGGGCGTGGGCTTCTTTCCAAGACCCGTTTAAAAGAGTGGGAGAGAAAAAGGCCATGCAGCTCTCTCAAAAAGCAGGAGGTGCTTCCTGGTTTGGGGGCTGAGGGTGCTTATAAATCTGGTTGGTGGAAGGAGTCCTATAGATGTGCAGATGAAGCCTTGTTGGATGGGGTCAGCCATGTTTGGTGGCGCCCAATGTAAACTCAGCCATGCTGTGCTCTGTAAATACCACATTTGTGCCCACTGAAATGTGGGGAAGGATGCAAGGGGAGCAGACTCTTTGGTTGTCTGATGGTGTATTTTGCTTTCCCTCTGGCAGGGAGCATCCAGGGACTCTGCGGTGACCCAGGAATCCCTTCCCATGGCATTCGGCACGGTGGCAGTGACTTGGGTGTGGAGAGCACCGTCTGGTTCAGCTGCGAGCCAGGCTACATGCTCCGAGGGTCGCTGCAACGTGTTTGTCAGGCCAATGGGTCCTGGAGTGGCACACAGCCAGAATGTGAAGGTGAGCATGCCTCAAGAGCCCCCCTGGGCCTAGCAATGTATTGGTGCAAAGCAATCATTCGGGATGAGTGTGAAATCCAACCAGGTGGTTGGGGGGGGGGGTGTTGCAATTTATTCAGCTTCCCCTCCTCCCCCAAAGCTCATCAAATTGAGCCCCATTCCACAAGACATCTGATGGGCGTCTGACAAAAGTTCCTTGTTAAAAAGCCAATTTTCTACCCACTGTCAATAGTAACTGCAATCACTGGGGATTTTTCTCCCCTGGGAGCTATAAGCAAAGGTCTTCTTCACTCTCACAGCTTAGCAACCTACACAATTCATTATTTCTGTAAGGGAAAAGAAAGGTGAATGTAAGCCGCTTTGACACTCCTTCTGGTAGAGGAAAGGGGTTTATAAGAACCAACTCTTCTTCATCAGTTGGAAAAAAATACCTTACCAGTATTTTTTCAGTATTTTTAAGCCTAGATTCGAGAATCTGTTTTTGCTACCAGTTTAGCTGACCCGAATAAAAGTTGAATTTTCACAGCATTTATTCATGGATATTCAGCAGGGTGGCCAAACTGTGGTTCTCCAGATGTCCATGGTATGTATGCCATTGTCAGGGACTCATGGGAATTGTAGTCTATGGACATCTGGAGAGCCACAGTTCGGCCACCCTTGAACTATACTGATCAGCTGTCCATTTCACACACCCCTTCCAAGCAGGAAGGAGTGAAAGGGATAACTGAAGTGGCTGCCAGTCCTTAAACCACATAGTTTGATGGTTCTACCTTTCAGCTGTGAGGTTTAAAGGGCTGATAGCCATTTCAAACCAATGTCCTTGCCCCCCCCCCCAGTTCCAACAGTGGGAACTGAAAGGGGGGAGATTTAATGACTGGATAGGCACATGTGTCCACTTTAAGGCTGATAAGGCTTATATGGCCATTTCAGTGATCCCTATCACTCCACACCACTTCCAAGCAGAGTGAGTGAAAGGGATCACTGAAATGACTGCCAGCCCTTTAAACCTCATAGCTTGATGAGTCCACCCATCGGCTGTGAGGCTTAAAGGGCTGGCAGCCATTTAAAATCTCTGCCTGTCCCCCCCCCTACGCCCATGGAGAAGAGCAAATTGGAGAAGTTTTAATATCTGACAGTCTCTTCCCGCAAGTCTTCAGCAATCCATTTCACTCTCTCCACTTCAAAATGAGAGGGTGTGAATTCATGCCAGCCCAGGATCATTCCACTGCATCAGGAGCTGACTGATCCACCAGACCTGGTTTGGGGCTGCCTCCCTTTGCAGCTCAGTTTAAACTGAGCTGTAAGGGAAGCCAGCTCAGAAATGATCCCTGTGGCAGGACTGATCCACCACACCTGAACTGGAGCTGCCCCTCTTTACAGTTCAAACCAGCAGTTCTCAGCTGCTGTAACGCCATGACCCCAACTGCGGCAGCAAGGGCAACACGCAGGAGCTCAATGATCTGGAGGCGGCATGGAGGCGCTCAGTGCCATGGCTCTGCTGACACTTGCCACCTGCCGCTGCCACCTGCCACCGCCCACCGCCCCCACCTTCTGCCGCCGCCCAGTGTCGGCAACCTGTCCTGGAGACCCCGCGGAAGGGGCCAGACCTCCCTATTTGGGCATAAAATAGAAAAGGAGGCAGCCCAGGATCGGCCACGCTGGTGAAGAGCTCTAAGCTCCTGCATCCCAACTGAACCTGGCTTTTTCGATTTATTTCTGTCTTTTGTTCTTGGTTCTACTGGACCCAGAAAAAAAAAATCAGGATTTCTGGAAAATACCATACTGGTCGCCACAGGCAGGTTCCTGGAGAGGCGGCGTAAAAAAACAAAAAAGGAGGTAATGGAGTCGAAAGTAGCATTTCAGTTGCCCAAAAGCATTCTCAGGCCAGACTGATTTGCGTTAAATTCCATATCAAAAGCCTCATAAGCATGAGCATGTATTATAATTAATTCCTCGTCTTGGGCAGTGGTTATATGAAGAAGCCGAAGAATCCCGGGTAATGCAGCGTGATCAACCTCAGGCAAACTTGTTCTGACTCTTGCTGCTCTAAAAGTATTTAAATATCAATCAGTGGAAGCGCAAAAAGCCAGAGAGAGGCACGCAGTGGCACGCAAAGAGACCCAAGCAAGCTTGCCTCTGCCTCCCTGGCTGATCGGAAAGCCGAGGGCTTTGCAAATGAGTTGGAAATTTATTCTGAATTGATGCAGCCAATGATTGAAAGGATGCTGTGTCCCATTTATTAATATACTGGAGTCTGAAGAGTTTGATTTTATTTCAAAAAATCTTCTCTCTACTTCTTGTTCTTCTATTCCCCCCCCCATTTTTTTTTTTTTTTACTGGCATGAGGGGAGGGGGTTGTGTGTATTAATCCCAGGATAAATAACTTGTCAAGTTCAAAAGCGACCAGGAATACAGAATCCCAGGCAGGCTTTTAATCACAGCTTTATGAATAATAGGAATATTATGCCCCTAATGCGGATCCTTTAATGTTAGGCGCTCAGTGATCAGGGGAAAGAAAGTAATTCACAGAGATGTGTCGTTCGTGGGCGCCTTTGATTTGTATTCAGGAAAAGGAGAGAAGGGAAAGTATTCAGAAGACTGGCCGTCAACCCTGAATTTGCAGAATGATACTGTTGGAAAAGAGCCAAGCAAATCATCCCTTCAATGCCTGGGACTGGCCAGCAAAAAGCAACTCGGAGGTTTGGGGCATGATGGAAGACCTCTTAACTGTTCTTTATGGGCTGCAGCTGGGACGCAAAGCAGAGCTACGGCTTTTGGACCCGAGATGGAGCTGAATGGTTTATTGCAGAAAATTGGGCAGATGCCTCGAAGACGAGGCCAGCCCACGACATTCGACATTCGGACACGGAGGCATAAAATGCAAATTACTTTCTCTCCGCCCTTGAGGTTATGCAAAACAGTAAATAAAACAACAAAGGGGCTAAAAAACGAGCGCATCGGAAGCTGGGTCTTTTCCAAAGGCCGGTGTCTCAATGAAATCACAGCACAAGAGTGGCATCTCTCCATGAGGATGCCGGGGTCGGTGGAGTGGTTAAGAGCAGCGACTTCTAACCTGGCAAGCCAGTTTTGATCTCCTCCTCCTCCTCCTCCTCCACATGCAGCCAGCTGGGTGACCTTGGGCTAGTCACAGTCCTGATAGTGCTGTTCTCACAGAGCAGTTCTGTCAGAGCTTTCTCAGCCCCACCTCCCTCACAGGGTGTCTGAGGCGGGGAGAGGAAGGGAAGGTGATTGTAAGCTCCTTTGAGGCTCCATCTGATAATGAAAAGCATGGTTTTAAACAAACAACTCTTCTTCAAAATTAAGTGAGTTATTTAATCAGTGCGTGCAAGAATTTTGCTGTGCTTGCGTCTCGGTTTTATGCTGCTTCGGCCGCCTTACGTCCAAGGCCCGCTTTCCACGCTGAGATGCCAGGTGTCATTTGGCTTTAATTTCCAGTGGCAATTGGCATTTCTTCAAAAAAAAAATTGAAAGGAACAAAAAGCCCAGAGCTTTTCTCATTCCTCTTCCAAGCCGAGGCCTGAACAAGGCTGTGGGGAAGGAGCCGGGAGATGAATGATACCGGGAGATTTTTCAAGAGCTGTTTGCTGCAGTCCCCGTTGCTGTTTTTATAGTTCCCTCCAGTTACGTTTCGTGCCCCCAATTGGATTTCCAAATGAGGCTTTTGTTTAAAATCGAGCCACTTGAATGTGACAAAAGACAGGGCTACACCAAACACAGTCTGCCATTATCTCATCTTAAATTAACGCCGCTGCCTTTTAATTTTAATTGGCAATCCTTGTTCTGTCCGACGTTCTGATACGAGCAGCAAAAGGACACGGACGCCGGTGGGTTTGTTAAGATGTTGCCATTGTTCCCTACTTTGCTTTTCAAGCGAAAGGCAAAATGCTCCTTAATTTAAATGGCATGTGCAATTGCCAGCTCCGACACCAGCAGGACTCGCAAGGACGCTGGAGGCTTTCGGCTGTGTCAAATATTTCAGCAAATAGGTTGTTGCAGCTTGTAAAGGCCATGATTGTGGACCTTTTATTGCGTACCAAGGAAGATTAAAAGGCAAGGGGGTGTGCCAGCAAATAGTTCATCTAACAGGGATCAGCTGAATTAACCCTTTTGTTAAACGCCTCCTGTTTGTGGGTCTCCAAGGCCCTATGAAGCTGCCTTAGATGAAGTCAAACTAGTTAAGCATTGCCTTCAGACTGGCAGTGGCTCTCCAGGATCTCAGGTAAGAACCTTGACAAGCAAAACTGGTGTTTCATCACAGAGCAATGAAGAAGAAGAAGAAGAGTTGGTTCTTATATGCCGCTTTTCCCTACCCGAAGGAGTCTCAAAGTGGATTACAGTCGCCTTCCCATTCCTCTCCCCACAACAGACACCCTGTGGGGTGAATCTTAAAGCACATCTCCATTCATTGGATGGTGCCATCCAACTCTGTGATTCTGTTCTATGATTCTAGGCCCAATCTGTAGGATTTCAGACTGCAGAATAACCTTTTGTTTAGAGCAACAAGCACTGAACTAGATGGACCACCCATAATGGGGGAAGCATGTTTTGCACGGAGGAGTTCCTTGGTTCAGTCCCTACTGTCTCCATTATCAGGACCAGGAAAGACCTTGGTCTGATACCTTGGAGAACCATTGCCACCCCAAGTATTACTGGATTCAGTGGGCCAATGGTCTGACTTGGTGGAAGTAGCCCAGTATGTTTACCCAAATGCTTCTTCAGTTGGGCTTTTCTTTGTGGGTAACATATGTGGGAAATCATTATTGCATTTGCACTTCTCATGTCTTAACTATATTTAATGTTTTTCCTGCAGTTGTATCTTGTGGAAACCCAGGAACCCCCAGCAATGCAAAAGTTGTCTCTTATGATGGCCTGGAGTTCTCCAAGTCCATTGTATACAAATGTCGGGAGGGATATTACTCTACAGGTGTGCTCAGTAGGCATTGTACTGTCAACGGAACCTGGACTGGGTCTGCTCCAGAGTGTACAGGTGAGTAACCTGAGGAGAGGTGACACACGGCTTACTTCTTCAGATGCAATAGGAGAAATACATTGTTACGAAGAATTACAGATAGGAGGGGGGAAAGGGAAGAGTTGAACAGAGAGAAGCCTATGATAACAAATCAGGTGAGATCAGGTGAAATGTTGGGTCTTGAACCACTTGGATGGTTTAACGGGTGCTGGGAGAGGCTCTCTTAAATGCAGTAAAGATAAGCAAAAGTGAAATGAAGTAGCATAAATTAATTAAGGAAAAGGCAGTTTGAAGCATGTGAAAACTGACTGACATTAGTAAAGGGCTTACCTACATGGTAAGAACAGTCTATTGAAGTTATTAAAAGGGGAGTTCTCTTGCATTATTAGAGATTATAATGAACAAGGAATGTCGGGTCTTGATTTAAACTAGGACAACAGAAGGTGTTTAGTGTCTTCATGAGTGCCGATTATGTGCTTTCATATTGTATATTCCTTTTGAACTTTTTCTGGAGAACAGCAAGTTTCAGATCTGCAACCATTTTATTATATTTTATTATTTGTTTATTATTGTATTTATATACCGCCCTCCCCAAAGGCTCAGGGCGGTTTACATAAAACAGGAACAATACAGGTATGTCCAGAAAGATTAAAATGTCTGCCAACTGATTTTCCAGCATTGCATTTTCTTGTGTCACATTTATGTTCGTTCATTCTCTCGGGCATTGCTGGCACATGATGGGATATATTAAATTGAATGATGTGCAAGTGGGCAAGCCCTAGATGGTCATAAGTGATGCCTTTAGACCCTGTAGTGTTTCACCCAAGGAGATGTGGGAACAAAGTGGACTTGCATCTTTCTTGGGTGGTCCACTGTTGTTGGTAAGAAGCTGTTTTAATTTGAGGTGTTGCCTGTAAGCAAGGAAAAGCCTCTTCCCAAAACCAATGAAAAAGCAATATATTTTCCTAGGAAATGCTGTAGTTCATTAATGATGCATTGGAGTGGTTAAAGTTTTGAGCTGGGACTGTCATGGCCTTCCTCGAGTCTGTCTTGTGATAGGCTGGGTCAGGGTACCATTCTGGCTTCATTGACTGGCTGTTCTACTGTGCTGGGAGGAGTGTATTTGAATCCCCCAACTGTGTTCTGTAAATCCTCAAGGTGGGAGTCGCTGTCTGAGGGACCGGGACAAATGTGATTGTAGTGAAGTGTTGGATAGATTGTGGATTTTGGGATATGTTCTCGGTGGTAACTGGAAGCAAGTCAATATGTCTGGCAGTTAGTAGGCTTCCGATACAAGGCATTGTTATGCAGAGCTTCCTAGTGAGTCCAGGAAATGTATGTCCTATGCGTACTAAGCCATGCTGAGGTTGACGCTGGATAAAAATTGTTGAAGCCCTGGCAGAAGTTCTCAAGAGCTTGCTTCCTGTCTGGGTGAGGACAAGTAAGCAGAGTTTACTTGCTACACTTTATTTTGAGATATTTATATCCCACCTTTCTCCTAAGACTTAAGGCCGTTGGCAGGTGATAGGGCAGGGGATGGGTCTGGCTGGATATTCCCATTGTCAGGATAGGAGGGATCACCAAGAAATAATAATTTAATGTAAATAGCATATTGAATTGCCAGTTCTAAAGCCAAAGACGATGAAATGTAAAGGCATAACTGTTCTGCTGGGTTACCTAGTCTGTGACTTTTTCTGCACCAAGAATCTGGCCCGGTACAGTGCTTATCTAGTCACAGAGCGAATTTCCACTTCTGCATGACATCAGCACTGGCCCGGAACAGTCCCATGCCTGGTGTTACGCAGGCCCTCGTTTGCTCCATGGCAAGAGAATGTGGCACGGGAACTTGGGGCAAATGAGGGCCTGCGTTACATCAGGCCCGTGACCACCACAGACCGGCGTCAACATCATCTAGAAGCAGAAATTAGCCCCGTGACTGGACGACTGCTGTGGTAGGCTGAATTCCTGGTGCGGAAATGGTCTGTGACTAACCAGATTCCCATAGAGGTAATAGGACTACACCGGAAGCGCATGATCAGGTTCAGACCTCCTAAGCCAGAGTACACAGTTCAGCTAACAGGGATCTGTTGAATTAACCCTTTTGATCTTCTTATGCCTTTGGGGGGTTTTCTAGTTAAATATAAACTATGTAGCATTTGATGGCATTCATTGGTTTGATTGCATAAGATTTTGCATCCAACTTGCCTATGTGTCCTGAGTGACTCGTTGATGGTAAAAGCTACGATCTCATAAAAACGCGTCAGGTTAGAACCAAGCAGGAAGTGAGCATCAACGCTTGCGAAAACACTTACTGCAGTAGTTCAGAAACAGCAGCCATAAACATTTATGTCACAAATAAAAATATTGCGTGCCACTGGATTTTGGATCCGATTCAGGAGGAATAAGTTACGGTTGACCCTTTCCCTTAGATCTGTTTGCAAATGGTAGTGTCGACAGACCAATGGCTTTTCTTTTGCGGTAAAATTTATACAAGGGACCAAAAGTTTGTTTGTTGGAATGTTTGAAGCACAGGTAATTTTCCTTTCCACCAGAACTCAGCAAATCCAATTGGAAATAGGTAACCCCTCTTATTGTGGTCATAGTCTGAGGGATAAGGTACTGTTGGTGACTAACAGTATAATCATTGAAGTCAATGGTGCTTAGGGCTATGCTGAAAGAGTGTGACAAGGTCTCTTGCCTCATCTGTGGCCTGTCTTGGTGTTTTCCACACTTCTGATAGCCAAAGCATACCTTTTTTTTCTGAATTAAATTTAGTGGCACATTTCCCTCTTACGCCTGAAAAAACACACATACCCTTCTGTTTTGTATGCAGGAGTATGAGGTGCCAGTCCTCAAAGGAGCCCACCTGTGATGTTGCTGTGTGAGTCACTGTTCTGGGCCTCCCTCCTCTGAGAACGTTATTCTGTCACATCCAACTCTATGATTCTATGATCCTATCTTTGCACTGGCAATAATGGAATGCTTTGATCCTGTCAGATGAAGAGCTGTGACAGAATTATCACCCCTAGTGGGATGAAAAACCCAATGCAGTCACTCATGAAGACGTGTGGTGATCAGCCTCCTCGGAGAGCGCGTAGTTGTAGAGGTTAAGAGGGGCGGCTTCTAATCTGGCAAGCCACCCAAGTAATCCTCCCCATACAGTCAGCTGGGTGATCTTGGGCCAGTCACAGCCCTGATAGTGCGGTTATGACCAAGCAGTCCTGTCAGAGCTCTCTGTCCGCCTTACTTACCTCACAGGGTGTCTGTTCTGGGGAGGAAAGGAAGGCAATTGTAAGCCACTTTGAGACTCCTTCAGGTGTTGAAAAGTGGGGTATAAAAAATAATTATTCTGTTTTTGTGGTGCACATAGGTGCCATACACACAGAGTTCGGAAATAGGTCATAGACTTATATAAGTATTAATATCCTGCTTTTTCTCGTATGGGGTCCCAAAGCAGGTCTCACTACTTCCTTTTTGTCCTCACAGTGACCCTGTAAGGGAGGTTAGGCTGAGAGAGAGTAGCTGGCCCAAAACGTTCACCAGACCTCTGTGGCAAAGCAAGGATTCAAACCTGGGTCTTCCAGATCCTTCTCCAGCCTCTACACTAAGGTGGCCAGAGGTCCCAACTTTGACGGGACAGTCCCACATTTGGGGGCACTTTCCCCACATCCCGCATCATTTTCAGATGTCCCGCGACATTCTCCAGTTTTTTGTTGTTGTTTGTTTGTTTGTTTGGGGGGGGGGTTGCTGCCGGGGCCCACTGCTCTGCTGCCATCTGCTTGCACTTTCCAACATAGATCCATCTGCAGGGCTCTTCTCAGGCCGCCACCACTGCCCTTCTTGACTTCACTTGAGGCCATTTGGAGGGGGGGGGCGTCTGCCACTGCCGCGCTGCGCTGCTCTGCTCTGCTGCCCTTCTGAGGCCAGTCGGGGAGAGGGTGGCACCTTTCTGGTCACTTTACTCTACACCAGAAGGCACACGCCCGTATTGACTGACTTTTTGTAATATGAGGGATGATAATTTTGGCCTGTGTTGCAAGGCCCTATTAATATAATTTCTCTCTTTCTCTCAATTTAAAATCGAGATATGCAGCTTTTGAGAAATTCTGACTACTATCCTCTCTCTCTCCCTCTCTCTCTCTCTCCCTCTCTCTTTCCATCCACAGTGATAAACTGTGGGGATCCTGGTGTTCCGGCCAATGGCATTCGACTGGGCAGTGATTTCACTTACAATAAGACAGTCGTGTTCCACTGTATGCCCGGCTTCACCATGGAGTCGGACAGGGCATCTGCCCTGACCTGCACAAAAGACCGGACTTGGAACAACACAAAACCTGTCTGCAAGGGTAAGTCGGACTTAACTGCTCAGGCAAGCACAGGGGTTGTTTTTAAATAGGAGTTGTGGCTCAGTGATGGAGCATCTGCTTGGCATGTCCCAGGTTCACCCCCCTCACCTCCAGTTAAAAGGAGAGCCACTCCCAGTCTGGGTAGACAAAACTGGGCATGGTTGATCAAGAATCTGATTCAACGTGGCCTTAAAAGTGAATACCAAAGCCTTAAACCTGATCCAGAATTAAATTGGTAACCAGTGCAGCTGCCAGAGCACAGGCCAAATGTGGGGCCTCCAAGGTGTTCCTGGGAGCACCCAAACCGCTGCGTTCTGTACCAACTGCAGTTTCTGGGTCAGGGATAAGGGATGCTCACAGTCAGGGGTAGTCAACCTGTGGTCCTCCAGATGTCCATGGACTACAATTCCATGTAGCATTTGCTGGCAGGGGCTTATGGGAATTGTAGTCCATGAATATCTAGAGGACCACAGGTTGACTACCCCTGCTCACAGTGACCCTGAGAGTATGCGACTGGCCCAAGGTCACCCAGCAAGCTTCCATGTCAGAGTGAGGATTTACAACTGGGTCTTCTGGATCCTAGTTTAACCACTACACACTTCTCAGGAATGCAAAAAAAAAAAAAAATTCTCCTGAACCGCAAAAGAGGAGGGAAAACCCCACAGCAGAAGACAAAATTAGGCATGCCACCATGTAACCCTAATGATGTGAGAACATCAGCACGATCCCTAAACTAACCTATTAGGCATTCGAGCAGCTTGCCACCGGCTTCTGTGCAGCTTGCATGGCAAGACCAGAACTTGCTCAGGGTTCTTGGCCCCTGATCCTCAACCAGGGCCAGGGTTTTCCAGCCCTGGCCCCAGCCTGGTGGAATGCTCTGCCAACTGACATCAGGGCCCTGCGAGACCATAATCATTTCTTCAGGGTCTGCAAGATGGATCTATTCCACCAGGCCTATAGTTGAGGCTGGGAGTCCAGCACCTAAGAACATCTAATCTGCTGGCCTCCCCCGGGGAAACATCTACTAGGTTATCAGGGGTAATTCCAGCTATTTAAAAAAATACCCTCCTCAGAACTCAATCAACTGGCAGATGTACCCCAGCACAAGTGTTTTAATGTAATGTATGATTTTAATGTTTAATGTGATTTAGGATTGTATTAATTAATGTTACCTGCCCTGAGCCTCATGGGAAGGGCGGGCTACAAGAATAAAGATTTATTTATATAAGAGATGAGGGCAACTGCCCCCTGGGCAGGAGGGGGGGAGAAGCCCCTTCTGTAGCCCTCAGATCAAGGGCTAGAGTCAAGTTCTGAGACGGAATTAGGGGACTGAAAGGGTCAAATTGCTGTTTCTCAAACTAGAGCCAATCGAAATGATTGAGCACATTCTAGCCAGCCTGATGAGGCATGAACATGCTCATTGCTCTTCGCGAAGCATGCTGCATTGAAAGCAATTGAACATCAGTTAATGATAGGCAGATGAGGAGGGGAGAGAAGAGAGGCCAAACTGACCTGGGCACATTGTGCACATGTTGGATAATGCAGATAATGGATTTAGAAGCAGATCTTTAATTATTTATTTATTTATTATATACTTAAATGTCTGTACCACCCTTCCCACCACTGCCAGCTCAGGGCAGATTTCCTGTTTTGCACAGGAAAATCCAGCTGCAAAAGTGTATTATAAGTGCGTTATCCAACATGTGCAGAATGAGTGCTGCTCAAGGCCCAAAGAGCTTCTGGTGTCATGGAAGGCAATAATGCAAACATTCCTCAATTTTTCTACACAAGGTCAACAAGGGGAAAAGTACAAATGCTCCTCATCTATGTTGTACTTACTACTCATGTTCCAGTTCTTGTTCACTTAGCATTGGGATGCTTGAATGCCTGCCAGTTCTGCTGCTTTACTGTTCGTCCATGGTCATCAGGCAACCAATTCATTGACAGGTTGCCCAGCTATTCACAATCTGTTCAGATGTATTCATGGGAACAGACTACTTGTAGCCATCAGCAACTGACTGATCAGGGAATGGGATCAGCTTGGAGTTGGCATCTGATCTCTCAACTAACCAAAGTTCTTTTAAGTGGGGAGGATCAGAGCTAAGAGTCGGGGAAATTGACATCTGGTTCTTCCAATCTCCCATCCAGGAAATTTGGAGGCCATCCAGACACAGCAAATCAGTTGGGGGGGGGGGGCTGATCAGGGGCCCAACTAGTTTGCCTTCTCTTCTCCCCACTCCAAGCTGTCAGCTTGGGCTGCAGAGAAGCTGTTTCTCCCCTCCCTTTTGCAGTACTGACATTCAAAACATTCCTTCTTAGTCCCGTGCAGTTTGGGGAGGAGGGAAGAGAGGTGAACTCTTTCAATGCCCTTGCAGAGATCAAAAGCCTTTCTGCTCCACCTAGCTTGGAGGGAAAGGAAGACAAAGGAGCTCTTTCTCCTCTCCCTTTGAAACTTCACTACGAGTGATTTTGTTCAGTGGAGTGAGGGAGATGTTAGAATCTGTCAATCAGCTGTGAGTCAAATTCTGACCGACAGGCTGCTGTAAGCCTGTTGGACAGTAGTTCACGCTGCTCCATACAATCAGAACATTGGCTCACAGTCTAATCACGAGTGTCCAACAAGGTAAGTCTGACTGCCAAAAGAAATTTGCAGCATTCCTGCTTAGAACCATCCCTTGGTAATCCAAGCTATGATGTGTCTGTGCCAGACGTTTTCAACGTTTTGACCATGGAGGAGCCCCTGAAATAACCTTTCATGCTTTGAGGAGCCCCGGAAGCGATGTCAGCTGGCCACGCCTCTTTGTCACACTCCTGCACTCCCAGAAAGGACTTATCACCAGAAATGACATCGCCATCCACGTCAACAGACAGGCTCAGGGAGGTTCAGGGGTAGAGAGTCAGAAGGTGTTTTAAGACAGGAGTGGGCCCCATCCCCTCCCAGGCACAGAAACAATAAAAGAACTCACTCATGCTTGGGAAAGGAGCAGCAGAATCAGCCAGTTCCCTACCTTGTGGCCGACTCCATTAAGACCGGAGAGGAAAGGCTGCAGGCCCCCTCTCCCAGTTGGGAAACCCTGGTCTATGCAATTGGTCTTAGACTGCCGAGTTTCAGAGCTAGGTGAACAGGAAGTGACTCACCTGTCCCTGAAGTTCATTGCTTTCAAGCTACCTGGGACAGGGAATGTCCAGTTGTATTTTTCCACAGCACTCCGCCCTGATACCTCACAGACTTCACCGTGTAGTGCTGATTCTATATATATTTAGTGTCAAAGTTTCTCTACGCTTTAATTTACCGAATAACTGGAGATACTTCCTTAATTGCTAGAACATCAGTCGGTTGTGACAGCTGGTGAGTGACAGCTACAGAGATTGATGCCCCATTCCCTCCTCACAGTGGGAATTAGAGGAACAGCTTTCTAGTCTAGGTCTGATCCAATAGATGGCACTGTTCACAAGTAGCAACAAAACATGCCTTTTTCGTTATGGGAGCGAGCCTTGGAAACTGTGGCGCTCATGCTCCCCTCCTCTTCCCTTGCGCACATCGGAAACGATTTACGTTTTTTGCAGCAAATGATAGTTTATTGTTAAGGTGCCACGAGGCTCCGGTTTATTTAAAGGCTGGTGTGTTCTGTTGCTGTGGAACCAGAATTAAATTGTGATTTAATTTTCAAGCCGCACATAGGGAGCGAAGGGAGGGGGAAGGAATGAAAGCCCCAGGATTTCTACAGCTCCTTCCTGGAACAACAGATTCTGACTTTGGGTAACTTGTGGGATCACACGGCTCAAAAAGGAGGAACGATCAGCCTGCTGGGGGCTAGGCATTGTAGCCGTCAGAATACAGAAAAACGGATTTTTAAAAAGGGGGAAGGCCTCAGTACAACTGACACAGTTAATCTTTGCATTTCCCCAGCAGAGATAAGCTTGTCTCTGAAGTCACGGGCACAGGCAGACACCCTTTTCAGTTTATAGATCTGCAAAAGAAGGATTTATAATCCATCTCCAGGAGTGTTGCAGGCTCCTACAACTGGCATTTAACTTGGAAGGATGTCTCACTGGGCGTGCTAGGAAGGAGCACTAATGCTTTGCTATACGGAAAGGGTGAGGTGTGCTTAAGCAACGATCAGCCAGATTTACATCCTTCCCCAATGTTTATATCCTTTGCTGTCTCTCCCTCCCTCGGAAATAAGTTCCGTTGATTTCAATGGAGCATATTTATTTCCAAGTCGCGAGGCATGATGAGCACAACCAACACTGTAACCCTGAAACTTTTAACTGATGTGGACGAAATGGAGAGGGTGCAGGAGAGAGTGACAAGGAAGATCTGGGGCCTGGGGACCAAGCCCTTTGAGGAAAGGCAGAGGAACTTGGGAGTGTTTCAACCTGGAGGAGAGGAGTTTGAGAGGAGACATGATTACGCGCTTTAGGTTTTTGAAAAGTTGTCAGAGGGGGGCAGAGAATAAAATGGAAGAAGAGAAGATGTTGTTGTAAGCCACTTCAGGTCTGATATGGGGCTTTGGGCTGATCCTGCGTTGAGCAGGGGGTTGGACTAGATGGCCTGTATGGCCCCTTCCAACTCTATGATTCTATGATTCTGTATGTGGGGAATGAATGAATGTTTGAACAAGGCTACAGTATCACTAAAAGATATTATTGCTACTTGCCCAAGAGAGCACCATGCTTTATGCTGGGAGAGTAACATTGTTGTAGGTGGCCCAGAATTTGCTGCTTTGGGGCAGGTTCTTGGCCAGTTCTGGAAAATTCTTGGAAGGTGGGATGTCCTTAGCCCAAGGTACCCTCACATCCCTGCCCAGAGGCCTCCATCTTATTCACAAGGGACAAAGATCTGACCACAGATGAGTTAGGACTATGCTAGGCTTCCCATTGTCAGATTATCTCTGCCTCTCAGCATACTGGAGTCCTCAGAGCATGTGCAGAGGCCTTGCCACACGAACGGTACCATCCTAAGCAGAGTGAGACCACACTAAGCCCAAAGACCTAGATTGGACATCAAAGGGTATAACTGCCTAGGATGGGGCTGAACGTCCTGTCTCCTTCCTTCAATAGATTGCAGAGTAAAACTTTGAACTTGTGGTTGTTGCCTGGGATTGAGTCTTCCGTTTGTTCTCTGCCTAGCCATCGTCTGCAAACCTCCCCAAGTGGTGCCCAATGGCAAAGTTGTGGGTTCAGATTTCACCTGGGGCTCCAGCATCAGCTATGCCTGCCTAGAAGGATATCAGCTTTCCCTGCCTGCTGTGCTGACTTGCGAAGGAAATGGAAGCTGGACCGGAGAGATCCCACAGTGTTTTCGTAAGCAGACCCAGCCCCCTTTGTGCCACAAACACAATGAGAGTAGGACAGGAGGGACCAATTTGACCCTACCCATTATGGTTGGCGCCAGAGATCATTTGAGTTAGGCTAACAGCAGGGCCCACAAGAGAAGAGCCTCTTGTGGTGCAGAGTGGTAAGGTAGCAGACATGCAGTCTGAAAGCTCTGCCCATGAGGCTGGGAGTTCGATCCCAGCAGCCGGCTTAAGGTTGACTCAGCCTTCCATCCTTCCGAGGTTGGTAAAATGAGTTCCCAGCTTGCTGGGGGGTAAGAGGGTAATGACTGGGGAAGGCACTGGCAAACCACCCTGTATTGAGTCTGTCAAGAAAACGCTAGAGGGCGTCACCCCAAGGGTCAAACATGACTCAGTGCTTGCACAGGGGATACCTTTACCTTTACTTTAACAGCAGGGCCCAGAGGCCACCAGGGTTGACTGTGCTGTCATTTTGACTCGAACTCACCATAAAGCTGGAGATCCCTCTCCTTTATCTGGCAAGCACAGAGAAGAGGTGACACATTTCACAGAGCTAGGCAGGAACCTAGAACCAGTGAACATCAGGTTGGGGAGAGAAAGGCCTGGATAAATGCTGGGAGCCCCTTCAAGGTCTCTCTCTCATTTTCCATTTCCCATTCTTACCCATTCCTTGCTGGTTAAGGGTTTCCACTTGGGAGTCTTGACCAAGAGCCCCAAATATCCAAATCCTTATCTGTCCATCTTTGGGAGAAACACCCAGTGGTGTTTGTTGAGCTTTTTTCCAAGCTCCTTTTTTTCATTTAGACCAGTGGTCCACAACCTTTTTGAGGTTGGGGACCAGCAGGGCATCGGGGCGCGGCCCGCGGCCCACTCGGGCCACGCCCACGCATTGGGCTGTGCCCGCGGACTGCGCCGTGCATCGGGCCGCGCCCGCGCATCGGGCCGTGCCCGCGCATTGGGAGGCGCCCGCGGGCTGCGCGGGCGCATCGGGCCGCACCCGCGGGCCGCACCCGCGCATCAGGCCGTGCCCACACGGGCGCGGCCGGCTCTGCTTCCCTCTCCCCGCCCTCCCGCAGTAAGAAGCTTCCCGGGCTGCAAGCTTGCGGCCTGGGAAGTTTTTTACTGCGCGGGGGGGGCGGGGAGAGGG
The DNA here is from genome assembly GCF_049243985.1 of Paroedura picta. NCBI lineage: Eukaryota > Metazoa > Chordata > Lepidosauria > Squamata > Gekkonidae > Paroedura > Paroedura picta. The sequence continues at coordinate 41,289,139 of NC_135373.1, read as the reverse complement.
AGCCGCGGCCCGGCGCCATGGCCTTCGCGGCCCGCCACCGGGCCGCGGCCCGCAGGTTGGGGACCACTGATTTAGACAACAAAGAAGATCTCAGCTTTTGTTTTCAGGCCTGTTCCTCCACACCTGGAAAATGTTTGATGGAGTCTTACATGGCACAACCCCTCACCAAAGGCAACCATGTATGATGGTTTCTCAGTTCTTTGAGAGGAAACTTGTTGGCCACCTTCCATGCTTTGTCCAGTTCTCATTCGAGAATCATTCCCATTCAACCACTATTAAATGAAGCCCACCCCCCAAAAAATAATGTAGCTTTCTGCATTCTGCACTTTTTGCCTCCCCTGTTATATAAGGGTGGGTGGATGATGCAGTGCTGCATGGTGATTTGCCATTGCACAACCAAAGAACCATTTCAAATTGAAGCCAACGCGTGAGAGAGCAGAATTGAAGCTTGCAATCTGTTCTCCCCTGACCTGTCTGCCAGGAGATGGGGAGAAGGTAGATATTAACTAAGCAGCAACTGATAATGAGACAGAAGCAGGGTTTTTTCCTTGAAATATCACAGCAGGGAAGGCAGCTTCATGTCTCAGAAGTAAGGCAGGGTCAGTCCTTGAATGGGAGACCACCAAGGCAGGTCCTGCCAAGCAAGGCCATGGGAAAGCACCTCTGCTTTTTACTAGCTTTGAAAGTCCCTAGCTGGGGTGGCCATGAGTCCTTTCCAACTTGACAACAATGGTATGTAGAGAGGGTTGAAATTTAGGTTGGGAGATTTTTATCTTCATTGAGTCGGCCTTCATTTGGACTGCCTTGCCGTCTTGCAGCTGTTTTCTGCGGCGATCCAGGGATCCCTGCTCAAGGAAGGCGAGAAGAGAGGGGCTTCACCTACCGGTCCTCGGTCTCCTATTCCTGCATCCCCCCACTGGTGCTAGTGGGCTCCCCTCGGAGGTTCTGCCAGTCCGACGGCATGTGGAGCGGAACACAACCCAGTTGCATCGGTAAGGGCCTGGGGCCCCCCAATTCTGCTGCTGTCTAATTTACAAAACCCGAACAAAGCTGGAATCTGAAGAGAGTCTTTTAATACAGACTTCCTTGGGGGTAAACCTCATTGAACCTACTTAGTAAAACTCTGAGCTGGAGTAGTCAAACTGCAGCCCTCCAGATGTCCATGGACTACAATTCCCATGAACTCATGGGAATTGTAGTCCATGGACGTCTGGAGGGCCGCAGTTTGACTACCCCTGCTCTGAGCAGACCTGCTTCGGATTTGCTTCCAACATTTCCTGCAATTTGGATTCCACCCACAGAAAGTGAGTGCAGCCCTGTGGCCAGAAGTGTGAGTTGCGAGCAGGCCCGATGGGTTCCCTGGGTGGAATGGCATAAGCTGCCCCTTCCTGAAAGTGCTGCAACTTTCCTTTGTCCATCAGTCTTTAACCATATTCCTCTCTTCTTCTATTTAGACGCGACTCTTACGACTTGCGTGGACCCTGGCGTGCCTCTGTTTGGGACCCAAAACAATTCCCAAGGTTACCAGGTAATCAGTTTTATCACCATCACTCAATTTTGAGCTTATCTTCCTTCCTCCTCTCTTTCTAACCTGTGTTCTTTCCCTAAGTGTTGAATGTGCTAGCATCTGATGATCCATCTGTTGGGAATTTCGGACTTTGCTGGCTCCAGAGAAATCGAACTGCAGAGTAACAGAACATTTGAAAGTGTGCAGTTACTAGATACCTTTGTGGATGAGGCACAGATCCAGACTCATAGCACTTTGAGGTTTAAACGAAAGAATCTTTACTGCATAGTTATTTACAGAAGATATATCATATTCAGAGCCTCTTGTGGCGCAGAGTGGTAAGGCAGTAGACATGCAGTTTGAAGCTCTGCCCATGAGGCTGGGAATTCAATCCCAGCAGCCGGCTCAAGGTTGACTCAGCCTTCCATCCTTCCGAGGTCGGTAAAATGAGTACCCAGCTTGCTGGGGGGTAAACGGTAATGACTGGGGAAGGCACTGGCAAACCACCCCGTATTGAGTCTGCCATGAAAACGCTAGAGGGCGTCACCCCAAGGGTCAGACATGACTCGGTGCTTGCACAGGGGATACCTTTACCTTTACCTTTATATCATATTCATCTGCTCCAACCTCCTTACTGAAGCAGAATACAAAAGCTTAATGAGTAGTTACAAAAGCAGTACATTTCAAGCTTCTATGGCCAGGCTGCAGGCAGACTACATGCCTATACATCTGAATTCCGTCACAGATCTAGTCGCTTTTTTACTAGGCATTGCATTTAAATGCACTTAGCATTTGTTGTATCAATATCATACACAGAAATTATAGAATTTACCCCCACTTGTTCCCTCTTTTACCATTCTCTGCCAGCGGGCAAAGACTTCTCCATTTTGTTTGGTGTCCCCTCAGTGGCCTGCATTCCTGTTGATGTGTTTGCGTTTTACCAGAGCCAGCTTGGTGTCATGGTAAGGAGTGTGGACTTCTAATCTGGCGAGCCAGGTTCAATTCTGCACTCCCCACATGCAGCCGGCTGGGTGCCCTTGGGCTCACCACAGCACTGATAAAACTGTTCTGACTGGGCAGTGATATCAGGGCTCTCTCAGCCTCACCCACCTCACAGGGTGTCTGATGTGGGGAGAGGAAAGGGAAGGCGATTGGAAGCCACTTTGAGAATCCTTTAGGTAGAGAAAAGCGGCGTATAAGAACCAATAATTCTTCTTCTTCAAACCAAATTGTTTTTATTGTTTGATACATGTATATCATGGGCTGTCAAGTCACTTTGACTTACAATCAACCTTGTGAATGAATGACCTCCCAAAATGTCTTGTCATTAACAGCTTTGCTCAGGTCAGGCGAACTGAAGGCTGCCTTGAAGCAGTCTTTTCCTCACATTAGATCTTCCTCGCTTCCTGACACCTTCATTTTAACATTTTGTTTATGTTTCCACCTCAATGGGGACCTTGAACTACTTTAAAAAGTGACATCAAAACATGGTAAATAAATAAATATTGCAAGGTGCCTCGGGTATACAAAAGTACTAGAAGGTGGAGTAGAAGAACAGCTGGTTTTTAGACCCCATACAGAGAAATACAGAAGTCTCCTAGAAGAAGAAGAGTTGGTTCTTATATGCCGCTTTTCCCTACCCGAAGGAGGCTCAAAGCGGTTTACATTCGCTTTCCCTTTCTTCTCCCCACAACAGACACACTGTGGGGTGGGTGAGGCTGAGAGAGCCCTGATATCACTGCTCGGTCAGAACAGTTTTATCAGTGCTGTGGCGAGCCCAAGGTCACCCAGCTGGCTGCATGTGGGGGAGCGGAGAATCGAACCCGGCATGCCAGATTAGAAGTCCACACTCCTAACCACTACACCAAACTGGCTCCTGGAGGTAGAGACAGAGGTGGTTTAAGGATTCACGGGGCCTGTAGCACCAGAGCCAGTTTAGGGATTCACAGTGCCCTAGCAGAGCCCAGTGGTGGTAAGAGCAGCCAGACTGGGGTGTGGATGGTCCACCCACAGTGGAAAGGGATGTAACTCCACGTGTCCTTAAAGAGGGAAAATGGGAGAGGGGAGAAGGGAGGAAATACCTCCCCTGAGCCTTGGGGGGAAGGCTCTGTGGGGAGCCCTTGAAAGCGTGGGGCCTGTAGCATGTGCGACATGGATAAACCAGCCCTGGGTAGGAAATTTTGGGTTTGACAGAGAAATTCAGGAGACATCCGCAGTGTAACATTGGGAACCTTTGGAATGGCAGTAGAAGAAGAAGAGAGCTGTTTTTTTTATGCCTTGCTTTTCACTACCCGAAGGAAACTCAAAGCAGTTTACAATCACCTATTCTTCCTCTCCCCACAACAGACACCTTGTGAATTAGGTGGGGCTGAGAGAGCTCTGAGAGAACTGTGCATGGCCCAAGGACACCCAGCTGGCTGCACGTGGAGGAGCAAGAAATCAAACCCAGTTCTCCAGATTAGAGGCTGCCACTCTATAACTACTACACCAAACTGGCTCTGCTCATTTTTTCTTAGTAATAACATGTACATCCTTGCAGAGCAATTTTTTTCTCTGCTAGTTGGATCCCTTTGGTTGTTCTAAATGGAGGGCGTCACATCCTGGACCCTATGGAGAAATGGGGTGATGAGCAAGTTAGGACTAGCCATTGGTTTACTTATTTACTTTATTGTCTGCTTCTCTTGCTGAGGCTCAAGTGCGGTTAGGCATGGTCAGGCAGCACAATCAAATAGCCCAAGACCTCCAACAAGCAGCGTGAGACGTCTAGGATCATAAAAAATGAGAAACATTGCCGAAACAAATTCAGATGTGATATAAACAGGGCAAAAATTGGGATTTCAAAAGGGAATGCAATGCCATAATAGCACGGTACATAATTAAGCAGAGGAGTAAGTTCCAGTCCTGTTCCCTTTATCCTAAACCATTCAGTTTTGCACATTCTAAAGGAATGGTGGAAGCATGGCAGTCCATTCAGCAAAATGGGGGCCCCAGCAGAGAATGCACACGTCTGGACTTGAATCAAAGGCATCAAATTACTCACACCTTCCCTTCTCTGTGAGCGTTTATCCCAATGCTTGTGGGGAAGATTAAGATTCGAAGGATCTCAGAAAACGGGCCCAGCATAGCCTGTTTCTCAGGGCCTCAGGTCTAAGCAGGTGTATTTCCTCCAAGGGGTATCAGAAGAGAAGATGCACTCTTCTCCTGTGACGATTCCAAGAGAGAAAGCCAGGAAGGTTCATAAAGAGGCAAACCGTATTGTGAGATGAACGCCTGCAAGAATCGACCCGCCTATGTTTTTTTGCAATGCGGAAGTGTGAGATGGTTGCTAATCCTTAAAATGATGGCTAGATATGCAGTGTGGTGGATGTGCACATGGGGAAACAGAGCTCCCATAAGAATTTTGGAAACGGCCCACCTGCAGACTGAAAGGCAGAGCGAGAAAAGCCCCTCTCAACGATAATCAGGGATTCCATAGAATCGGCACTTCCCCCCACATCAGTAAAGCACATCTCTTTGGAACTAGATTTGTCTCCAGTAACCCTTCAGAGGCCAGCAAGCTTTAGGGGAGATGAGCTTTTGAAACTCAAAGCTCCCTTCATCATTCAAAAACTCATACCCTGAAAAACTTGGTCTTTAGGGAGATACTGGATTTGAAATCAGGCTCTTCCACTGCACACCAAACACAGTCAAAGCACACCACCCCTAGCATTTAACCCAAAGCGGTGGGACTGCAGCGGAAAGGACTGCAGTTGCAAACCGACATTTGCAGTGCAGAAGTTGCAAAATCGGGGTCATGCAAATGGAAAACCCACACTGGCTGCTCAAAACGCAATGTTTGTCCACCCGCTTTCTTGAAGTTCCTCTTGGCCCACTTATTATAGCCTTAACCCCAGTAGGAGAGCATATCCTGTATTATTCTACACTCCAGGTACGCCTGTTAAACATCATCGTATAGTGATAAGGCCGAATAAGAAGCCAGTTTGGTGTCATGGTTAGGAGTGGTGGCCTCTGATCTGGAGAACTGGGTTTGATACTGCACTCCTTCTCCAGTTGCAGTACCTGGGCAACCTCAGTCTGGCTCAAAGCTCTCTCAGCCTCACCTACCTCACAGGGGTGTCTACTGTGGGGTAAGGAAGGGGAAGCGATTGTAAGCCACTTTGACCATTTATGCACTGGGAACTTCACTGCCCCAGCTTCCATGCAGGAACACAAATCTGGGATGGATGAGGTACACCGTGCCAAATGCTCCCCCATGTGGGTGTAGGAAGATGTGGGGCAACCTGCCATGACTAAAACTCCAGCCTGCAGCCCAGCATGAAACCTCCAGTGCATAAATGGTCTTTGAGACTCCTTTGGGTTGTAAAAGCGGAGTACAGAAAACCAGCTCTTCTTCTTCTTCCAGACTTCACTTTGCACAGCAGAGCATTGTGGTGACATATATTTTACACAGCGTGCCATTAGAGCAATGGATCCAAGAGGATTTGAGAGGCCCACGTTTCAAATTCGTTTTCATGGGAACTGGATAACCAAATCCTCCTCGAACTCCCCAGGCGTGTCTTAGTTTTCATTCGGTTTGTGGATCCAATCGAGACATAGTCAACATGGAAGTAATTCACCCCTTTCTCTCCCCACCAAAGTATTTTGCTTGCTGGAAAGATATCCTGGACAGGGATTAAGAGTACATTTTGTGGGTGTTTGAGTGAAAAATGCACCTTTCCCTCCTGCAAAGTAACACTGCTCAGTCAGAACAGCTTTCTCGGTGTTGTGGCAAGCCCAAGGTCACCCAGCTGGCTGTACGTGGGGGAGTGCAGAATCGAATCCAGCATGCCAGATTCGATTCTGCATTCAGGGACTAAAACCACCAGGCTATGGCCACACAGTCCGGAAAACCCACAACAGTTAGTATAAACTGACTCTTTAATTGATTCAGTGGCTGGATTCCTACAGGAAGGGGCAAAGATTTCTCTCTTTTTTTAAAAGTGTCATTCATTTTTCATTTCATTCATAATTAATCCTTATTATTTTCATTATTATTTCATTATTATTTCATTATTTTCTCTGCCATTGGCTGTAATGGGAAACCCATTTCTTTTATGGTGATGAAAGTTTCACAGAAAGGCTCATGCCTGTAACTTTAGGGGTCTTGTAGGCAATTAAGCACAAGCACACCCTTCTGGCTTCAGCTTGTTCTCCAGCGCGTTGGGATGAAATTCTGCAGATTGCCCAGCTCGCCCTGGGGAATTTTCCCTGTCAAGTTTCAGAGAGCTAGGAGAAAAGGGGCCCTCTGATGTATCAGAATTTTAAATAAAGGCCCTTGGTTTTTTATTTTACAGAATTAACACTGTAATGTCTAGAAATCTACTCTTTCCAATAATCATTTAATGTGGTGAAATATTTGCAAGAGTTCTATCCAGACAAATTGATCGGGAGAGGGATTAGAGTTTAAAAATGCATTTTCCTTAGAAAGAAAAACAAATGAGATTCATTCATTTTCATGGCTTTTTCTGCATGCTTCAGGGGGAAAAAATGGAAACAAGTGTTGTTTCGGTTTGTTTTTCCGTCGGTTGTAAAATGAACTGCTGTCCTGCTCTCCTGTTCCAACAGGTTGGGAGTGTCGTTTTCTTCCGGTGTCATAAAGGATACTTGCTGCAGGGGTCCACCACCAGAACTTGTCTTCCGAACTTGACCTGGAGCGGGGTGCAGCCCGACTGTATCCGTGAGTCTGTGCTTTTTAAGCCGAAGGCTTCTGCTTCCCTTCGTGGGGTACTGTGCACTTCAAAAAAAACCTCAACAACAACCTAAAAGAACAGATCCTTGTACCACAAAGCAGATCATCCATTCTGTCCCCACTTCTTGAATTTCTTGGGGCAAGCTGAAGGCCAGCAGATGCAGGCCAAGCATGAAAGTAAGCAGGGGGGGCGATAGGTCTGTGAACGGCTTACTCTGTACCTGAACCACAGGGTACGATTCTCTCCCTGATATTATTCAGCATCTATATGAGCCGTCTTGTACAACCCATTCTGGAGTATGGGCTGGAATGCCTCCAGTATGCTGATGACACCCAGCTCTATCTGCTGATGGGTGGCCGACCAGATACGCTCCCAGATTCGCTGGCTAGATATCTGGAGACTGTGGCATGATGGGTCTGGGAGAACTGCCTGAAACTCTGCCCCTTGAAGACAGTCGTTCTATGATTGGGGAAGAAGGGGCCAGAAGAGAAAGCGTGCTTTCTTTTCCTTGATGGAGTGCAATTATCAGCTTCCCGCACCATCAAGAGCTTGGGGGTGACCTTTGACTCCTCCTTATCAATGGAGGCACAGGTCACCAATGTAGCCCACCAGGCATTTTACCATCTGTGCCAGGCAAAGCTACTAGTGGCCTATCTGGCCCCTGGGAGACCTAGCCACAGTGATCCATGCAACGGTCACCTCCAGCCTGGATTAGCGTAACACACTCTATTTGAGGGTACCTTTGGACCTAACCCCAAAATTACAGCTGGTGCAGAATGTAGCCACATGGAACCTTACGGGGATCTCATGGAGGGCCCATATTTAACCTGCTCTACAGGGCCTGGGCCCTGTGTACCTCAGAGGCCACCTCTCCCAATGTCCCCCAGAGAGCACTGTGGTCTGCTAACACCGATTTGTTGGTAAACCCAGGCCCTAAAGATGTTCACCTTGCCTTGACCAGAGCCAGGACTTTTTCTGACCTGGCTCTGACCTGGTGGTATGAGTTGCCTGTTGAAATCTGGGCCTTCACAGCACTATCAAAGTTCTGCCATGCCTGCAAAATTGTGCTCTTCCACCAGGTATATGGTTGAGCCCATGGCTGTGCAGAAATTTTATGGGCCTCCCTTCTCCCTCTTAGTTCTGCCCATTATTTTAGACCATCCCCCATCTGGGTAGTCCAGTGGAGTGGAGGGTCTTTAAGAGGATAGGGGGAAGAGTGTTGCTTTTAACTGGTATATTACTACTGTAAACTGCCCTAAGCCCACTTGCAGGGAGAGGCAGCATAAAAATCAAATAAATAAACCAGCTAATCAGAGTGAGTCGCTGTGAAGTCCACACCTTTACATGAACATGTGAAACCTCATTGGCCCCTTGAGTCATGTGACCCCGTGTGGAATTGATAGCTGCAATACCCCCTTTGGCCGTCCACAGTGGTGGTGCTGGTGTGCAGGCGAGATCAGGCCAGAGTGATGGCAGAGCGCTCTGTAGGCAGACGCTGAGTGACCAGGGTTTCTCAGGCACAGAGAACTCCAGTGCCCTCCCTCCTTCTCCTTCATGCAGGAACCTTGTTTTTATGACTTTGTTGAGACCCAGTGTTAAATAGATTAGAGTTGCCTCTGAATGCTCTTGTCTTGTTCCAGCTCACAATTGCAAAGAGCCAGAGATGCCAGCCCATGCTAACGTGGACGCTATGGATGTGCCTTCCCTGGGCTACACATTGATATACTCTTGCCAGAGCGGCTTTTATCTCACGGGAGGATCCGAGCACAGGACCTGCAAAGCTGATGGCAGCTGGACAGGGAAGCCACCTGTCTGCCTTGGTAAGCACGCTGAGACCAGGTGTCTCCATGCAAGTACATTTAGTCATTCGTTTTCTCCATCTACATCTCTTGCATGATCCCAAGGACTCCAGGCGATAGTTTTTTCACTGCTCCTTTAAAAATTAACTATGACCTGGATGTCTCAGACTCACCTGATCACCCTGGTTTGTGCTTGGATGGGAGACCACCAAGGAAATCCAAGGTTGCTACGCAGCGGCAAGCAATGGCAAACCACCTCTGAACATCTCTTACCTTAAGAACCCTATGGGGCTTCCATAAATCAGCTGCAACTTGATATCTCTTTCCACCACATAATAGTGTGATGTGAGTGTCCTGCATAGTGCAGGGGGTTGGACTAGATGACCCATGAGGTCCCTTCCGACTCTATTATTCTATGATTCTATGAACTGCCTTGATGGCTCCAAGCCCCAAGGCTTGTTTAGGCCCGTCTTCTGCTTCCAGTGGAGGCCAGACATAAGTCTCTTGTGGTTCCTGCAAGCAAGACATGAAAGCATCTGAGCATGGAAGTCCCCATTAGCTCTCATGGCTGACAACCACCGATAGACCACACCTTCTTCTTTTAAAGCCATTGAGGCTAGTGGCCATTGTCACGTTGTGAGGCTATGCATTACATTCCACCACTGACCTGCTAAGTGAAGAAGTCCTTCCTTTTGTCCATCCTGAATGCTCTTCCAGTCTTCCCCCCAGTATTATGACAGAGTGAGAAATCCTCTTTCATCCCCACTCTCTAGCCCAGGGGTAGTCAGCCTGCGGTCTTCCAGATGTTCGTGGACTACAATTCCCATGAGCCCCTGCCAGTGCTGAAAGGGGCTCATAGGAATTGTAGTCCATGAACATCTGGAGGGCCACAGATTGACTACCCCTGCTCTGGCCCACTCATAGTTTTATAAGCCTCTACCAAGAAAGCCCGCAGCTTTTTGTATGAACAGCTGGTGTTTTATTCTCATGTGAAGCTGACTTCTTAACTGCCAGGGTGCTCTGGAAATGTGACATACCCCAATGCTTGAATGTTAACTCTCGTTTTCCTTGCTTGTCTTTTTCAGCGGATATCCGACCCAGTGGCAGACCGGTGGGCACTGCTCGGGACCCCCCTCTCCCAAAGATGTCAGGTACAGCTTTGCTTTACTAGCCTTAACACTGAATTTAGAGAATCAGATCATAACAAGTGTCCCATCCATCTTGGGGGGTGGGTAGTGCTATCAAGTAGCAGCTGACTTCTGGCAACTCCAAAAGGTTTTCAAGGCAAGAAATGGGCGGAGGTTATTTGCCCTTGCCTGCCTTGGCATAGTCAATTTGCACTTCCCTTGTGGTCTCCCATCCTAGTAGTAACCAAGGCAGGCGCAGTTTTGCTTCCAGGATTCGATGAGTTTGGGCTAGTCTGGCCACCCAGCTCAGGGTCATCCATCTTTAACCCCCAAATTTGATTGATTGATTGATTGATTGATTGATTGATTGATTGATTGATTGATTGAATACCGCCGCTGTTTGCATGGACTCACGACAGTTCACAACAATAAAACATTAAAACACAATAAACCCATAAAACATCCCTGGCAGCAGGCGATAAAATATAGACCCTTCTTATTATTCCAATCCTCCTCCTTCCCCGTTCAGCCAAAGGCCAAGTTATCTCCCACTGGGGGCAAGGTGCCATGCAGGTTGTACTTTAGGGGGGATGGCTTTAGCAAACATAATGCCGACATGCCATTAGCTGTGGATATAAAATGTGTAAACCAAAGTTGGGCAGTTTCCATTCTCTGGTTCCCCACAGGCTTCCTGTCTTCTTGAAAACTCCCTCCTCTCCCCGTTTTGTTTTTCTTGTCCCCAGTTCCTGCAGATGTCTTTGCAAAGAACTCGTTTTGGAAAGGCTCTTACGAATACATGGGCAAGAAGCAGCCAGCTATGCTGTCCGTCACCAGTTTTGACCCAGTGACCAGTAAAGTCAACGCCACCCTCATAGACCACAGTGGTGTGGAACTCCTAGTGTCTGGTAAGGCCCCTGGCCCACCCAGCTTCAGGGAACCTGGCTCATTGTGGGGATGGAGCCAGCTGTCTGCCCTCTCAAGTTATTCAGTCTGGGGTCCCCCGTGTCCATCTGCTCCCACTCTCATCAGAAGGATAGTAGGATTGTTGGCCCTCGCTGATCGAGGGAATAAACTGAGTCAGTTTAGTTTGCCGCCATCTTTAGCTTTAATAATTTTAGTAATGTAATTCAGGTATTTATGGGTCCTACCGTACTTTATTCTTTTATTGTGTAAACCGCCATGAGCCCAATTGGAAACGGCGGTATATAAACCCAAATAATTAAGTAAGTAAGTAAGTGGGACTGGGAAGAGTGTCCATAGCTCAAACTCCGGCTACTGATACTGTTTTTCTTGAGATGATTGGAAGAGTGAGTGCGGAGTGACATACTTGAGGTGTTGAAAGTCAGAGCTGGGCACTGCCTAGAGAAACCTTTTTCAACCAATTGGCTGTGGAGTGATGTCAGCTGACCACACCTCCCTCCCTGAGAGGGAAGAAGCAGGATGCAGTTTAAGTTGCAAGCAGATGTTCAGACTCCGCCCCCTCCCAGGTGCAGAAGCCATGAGAGAATTCACTCATGCTCATGAGGGAGGAGAGAAGCAATGAAAGTGGCTGGCTCCTAGCTTGTGGCCAAGTCCATTATGGCAGAAGGGGAGGTCATGGGCCCCTTCCAGAGCTCCCCAGGACCCCTGGTTGAGAATCCCTGGTCTAGAGTGCAGGAATAGGATATGGAAGGCCCAGGTTCGAAGGCCCAGTTTGCTGGGTGACCCTAGGCCAGCCACACAGTCTCAGCCTAAGCTCTGTCACACGGCTCTCAGCCTAAGTCATGTCACACGTGGGGACAAAAGAAGAGGAAGATGTTGGCTGCTTTAGGGAGAGAGCCAAGGCGTCGATGAAGTCCATAAATGACCTCGCCAAAAGTCAAAGTGTCAGTCAGAGGGCCAAGGTACAGTCAGTTCCTGGGTAATGAAAGTCATGAGGGTGCCATCATTCTTCCAGTCTCCAGGGACTTCCTACCCCAGAGCTGCATGATTCTGGGGCCTTCTGGTTCGGTTTAAAGAGACCCTTTGGGAGCTCCTTGCAGTCATCTTGGGATTGGCAGCCTCCTCTGTAACTTTGGGGTCTCTCATGGATTCATGCAGTGACCTGCAGATACTCAAATGCAAGCCCAAAGGCTCACAAGGGTGCTGCATTCTTAGACCGCAGTGCGCTCTTTTGCCACACTCACCCCTTCCTTTGTAAATCAGTTTCTTTCCATCAAGAATCAGCTCCTGAGAGCACAACCCGCCTTCTGTGGTTTTCTTTTCAGGGATCTACAAAAAGGACGAGATGCATCTCCTCCTCCAGGTGTATCAGATCACAGGGCCAGCAGAGATGCTAATGAATGACAAGTGGGCCTTAGACGGACGTGTAAGTACAAGCCACAAAACAGCCTGCAAAGACGGCTCGGCCACACATTGTGCTTGCCAAGCCTGCCTGCAGGGTTAAGATAGATAAAAATTTCAAGGGGCCTGGGAAAAAACAGGAGGAGGGAGAAGAGGGATGAGTTGCACTGCAAGGTACGGAGAACTGGCAACCAACCTAACTTTGGCAGAGAGGTGGGGTCAAGTGGACCTTCAAAAGTAATGGACCCCCAATACCCTTAGAATATATGCCAAAATATATGCCAAAATAATTACAAGTTCATAACATCCAAAAGGGAGTGTTATGCAACTCCACATGCTGTGTATTCCTCAACTTTAATGAACTCCCCTGTTGTGTTTCATTCCTCCCCTCCCTCCACTTGTAATTATTTTGGCATGTATTCTAAGGGTATTGGGGGTCCTTTTTATTGCATTGAACGGGAAAGTCAAATAAGGATACAGAATGGAATTGGGGAGAAATGCAAGGGTTTAAAAAAAAAGCTTTAAATATTTTCCTTCTTAGCACCTTTTGTTGTTCAAAGAAATGTTCAACGATATATTATTTATCCCTTTGGAATCTGTTTGACAACCAAAATTGATTGTTCTTGCTCAAGTAAAAGTGTTTTAATAATGGCTGCCTAGACCTCGCCCTAGCCCCTTCCATCAAAGATAAGGACTCGGAAGATTCAGAGCATGGCCTTCTTGCAGGCAGCTCTAGTTATGGCTCACCAAGATGAACCCACTGCGTCCCGTCTCTCCTTTCTTGACAGTCCTTTTTGCCCAGACCATTAGGACCTTATTATTTGCTGGGGGTTTTTTAAATAATTCCAAGCAGTTTTCATTACTTTAGTTGTTTTCTGCAGACCTCTCTCATAGGAAATTTTTTATCGAAAGCTCCTCTCTGTATACAGCCAGAAACCTCCGCTTATGCAGTCTGTTGGTCCTTTCCCAATGCAGGTCACCCCCGAGACATCGAGTGGGACATTTGTCTACCAGGGATTTGTGCATGGCAAAGGTTTCGGACAGTTTGGCCTCCAGAGGCTAGGTAAGCTGGCAGGTCTTGCTCGCAGGCTGAAGTCTTTGTTTCCTTTTTTTTTTCCTTTTGGCAATTGGATTTCAACAATAGTCTTCCATCGCATTGATACCTGTCCTTGGTAAATGGCAAAACAAGATTCAGTTAATTTACCTGCTGCCTTTCTGCCTTAATAAGGCCACCGGGCGCTGTAATGATCTTTGCATGACAAGCACATGCTGGAGGCCCCAGCCTCTTCTTCTGGATTACAGCCCAGTGCCGCTTTCCCTTTTCAGACAGCAGGATGGAGCATGATCCCGAGTCGATGGGGCATCCCTTTGCCTCCAACAGCAGTTCGGTGGCAGCTGCTATCCTCGTGCCTTTCATTGCCCTGATTATTGCAGGGTTTGTGCTGTATCTCTACAAACACAGGTGAGTCCCTCGCCGGAGCAAAGCCAGAGAGGCAAGAATCAGGAAGGCGGATTCTGTGTAACTTTCATTTGCATGTTTTCACAACCGAATGCAGCTTCAGCTAGGTGCTGGTCTGAATGAGAGGGGGAACAGGAAAGAGCCTGCTGAACTCTCTCCCTCTCCTGTCACATGACCGCTTGAAACAACCCTCCCTGTGCCACTTTCACCCTCCCGAGTGAGAAGGTAGCTTCTGGCATGCGGTTTTGCAAGCACAAGCTTCCAAGGAGAGGAAGGTTGAAACAGGGAGCCCTGTGGTTGCCAGGTCTGTTGATGCTACCAGTGGGAGATATGGGAGGGCGCATCTTGGAAGGACTTCAGAAATTAACCCCATTTACAGACATCACCAAGAAGTGATGTCAGATACTCTGGCTTTTGGGCAAAACTCTATGGTAGAATTTGTATCTAACCATAGAGTTTTGCCAAAAAAACAGAGCATCACTGTCCTGACAACCCAGACCCTGCCCTGAGGTGACCAGTCACGAGGGGGCAGTATAGAAGTCTCAAAATCAGTCCCATTATAACGCTGGGGGGTGGATTGGCCATCACTGGGGGTATGCCTCTAATAGGGTTAAGGCACTCTCTCACTGAGGGCCAGTCATGGGTCTTCTCCTCCTTCTCTTCCTCCTCCTGCTTCCTGATGCTTTTGGCAGTTAGCCAGATGGAAGAGGAGCTGGCCTAGCTGTGGTTAAGTCGCCTCATCCTCCCTGGCTGGTTGAGCACTTTTCTCCACCCCCATCTCCTGGGTGGGGAGGGGGGAAGGCAGTAGCCTTCTCTGTAGGAGCTCTCCTGACCAATGCCACTTACTAGAGCCCATTTGTAAAACAAGCTTTGCCTCTAGTAAATAAATAAATAAAAATCCCTTCTGGGTGGCATCAGTGCATCAGGTTAATTTCTGGAGTCCTTCTGGCTTGGGGTAGGTCTATGTGGGGGGGGGGGCAAGGTGCAGTGGGAAAGCAAGGGACCCCCTACCTGAACCAGGAACTCTTGCAACTCTGTTCAGCATCCTACCACACACACACCGCAACTGTTGGTTATAGCCTCTCAGGCTACTTTCCAGTAAAGAATAAAAATCAGAGGCAAGAGACGTGGGTCTCCTCACCATACCTGCTTTGGCCTCTGACAGCATTGTTGCAGGTGGAGGAGGGAATTGAGAGATTTCTGGATCTCCCTTAAGAGACGCCCTGAAGGTTCTGTATGCTGGCTGCATTTGTAATGGGAGAAGGATCTCAGAAGGGATTTCAAGGGACTGGGCAGTTTGTCAAAATGTTGGGAGAGATTCAGCCACTGGGATAGAGAAAGAAACAAATGAAGGGCCATTCCTGCATTCAGTGTACAGTGGGATAGGCTGGGAGGCAACACCTTTGGTGCCAAACAGGTTGGATTGAGCCTCGAGTGGGGCATGCGGCATGTTGAAGAAGGGGGGTGAGGCTAGGCAGCTCTCGGCGCTGTCCATGTGCATGCCATGTGCAAACCCCATGCTGGCAAGGGGATGCAGGGGAAATGCAGAAGAAAAGGGTCCAGGGACTGACTGACCATTTTCCACCTAAACACCAATGCTGAGGGACTGGCTCCAACTCATTTGTCGATCCTGGTTGATGCAGGAGGAGACCGAAGGTGCCGTTCAATGGCTACGCCGGCCACGAGAACACCAATGTCCGAGGCACATTTGAAAACCCGATGTACGACCGTAACTTGCAGCCAACAGACATCATGGCCAACGAGGCAGAGTTTACAGTCAGCACCGTGTGCACCGCAGTATAGCACTTGCAATTCTTGCGCAGTAAGTCTGTCTCTCCTGTGCTGTTCACCCCCAGTTTTGGGTTTCAATTCGCAAAATGCTTCGTGGACTTCATTTGCCGTTTCCATTGTGCCAACCCTTCTGTGGCAGGCCACAGCTCTTCCCATGCTGCCGGTGGGAACACCACCTGACAGGTCAAACTGGCCTCATCCAGGGCCTGGGCTTTTTTGGTGGAACAATTTGCCGAGTGGGATCAGAGCGCTGTGGACCTCTAACAATTCCTCTGGGCCTATGGATGAGGCCAGGAAATAACATCAAAAGTCTGATTAACACCACCACCGACAATCAAAGATTTAAGGTGCAGGGGCATCTCTATAGAGAGAAAGAGGCAGCCTATCTGGAATTGCAAAGCTCAATTTGAACACTGGTAATTTTATGATTGATCTGGTGTTATTGATTTAATATGATTCTATGTGTTATTTATAGCTGTTGCAAGCTGCCCTAAACTCCCTGGGGAAGGGCAGCATACAAAGGGGCTGGTGGTGGAAAATAGTCAGCAAGCAGAGGTGATAATGACATGTAATGATTTGTTGAACCAAAGCTTGCTCCTTCTTAAGGGGGTGGCAGGTTGCAGTGGTTGAGCGATAGGGTTGTGAGTGTCCCGCATAGTGCAGGGGGTTGGACTAGATGACCCAGGAGGTCCCTTCCAACTCTGTGATTCTATGATTTTGTCAAGCTGGTCCTATTTCTCTCACCTTCTCTTCCTTCTGGTCCTATTTCTCTCTCCTCCACTGCAGCATCCTCCAGGGACAGGAGCCTCCCCAGCGCCCAGTGGTCCTTCTGGTTCATCTTTGCCCATGATCATCGCTCCCCAAAGTGGTGGGGCTGTGGCGTTGGCATGGTGCCTTTATGCCGATCCAGAGAACGAGGGAGAGAGACTGCCTTTCCGTCCATCACCGCTCCGCATCTTCATTGCCGATCTGTCCTGCTCTGCAGCTGATAATCAAATCAACCAAAGCATCCCCTCCAGCCCACGTGTGGAGGGCGAGGGGCCCAGAAGCTGCCCGTCACCCCTGTGCTTCTCCACCTCTCAGCTGTTTGCCAGCCAATCCTGGCCAGCTTCAGCACTCGCTGACTCTGATGCGGAGAGACCAAAGTCCATCCCGCCGCTCGCTTGGGGTGGGCGATCGATCGCCTTCCGGTGAATATCTCCCGGGGACATGGAGAAGCCGACCAGTATTCGTCCCCTGGTGGTGGGACTCTGTGACAGACCTGCAGGAGGAGACAGCCCACCGATCCGTCATGGCTGAGAAGGCCCTGTGGACACAGAGAGCTTGGAACAAAATCGTTTTGAACTGAAATGGCAGATTTAACAAAAGGAGAAATGGTTGTTTTCTTTCTGTTTCTTCTCCCCCACTCCCATCTAATCATGCCTGTGTGTTTCAGGTGGACACCCTGCCACAAAGATCTGAGGTTCCTGCAAAGTCTGGCCCTCCTCCCCCCCCCCCCTTTTAAACACCCTCTCCTTCTGCATTGAAGACGGATTTTGCTTTTATTACCTTACGGTCTGCAGCATTTTCTCATCTGGGCTCCAGACGTCAGGCCGGTTCAAAGCCCACTGTTTAAACCACTGCTGCTGCTTTCCTTGCTAGCTTTGGTCTGGCAGCCAGAAGAGCAGGGCTTTTCCAACAGCTTGTTCCCTGGCAGGAGGAAGAGATGGTTTTTTGCATGGATGTAGCAAGGAAGCCAATTTGTGCATTTATTGCAGGTCAACGATGTTTTGCCTATGCAGAAATTGCCAAATTTTGTCATTGGAAAAACAGCATTTCTTTCCTTCCCCTTTCCCCCTCCCCACAGTCCAGCCAAGCACTTTGATGATCTTTGGAATGCCCTCTACAGTGTGGCCACATGACGCTCAGGGGCACCTATTGGATAACGTCAGTGACATCACCGGCACACTGTGCCACTAACTGATTTTTCTGGCTTGCTTGTTTTTTACCCTAGAGGAGGGGTTCTCAAAGTGGATGGTGGAAGAATCCAGGAGGGCAGTGAAGAATTTGGGGGCAGGAGGAGGACAGTGAGGAACTTTGGGGCAGTAAGGAGGCAACTGTCCTGCTGGAGAGATGTTCCAAGGTGGCTTGCCAGTGCCTCCCTCAGGGTAGTAGAGACCCTGAACGTCCTTGGCAGTCTCCCATCCCAGTGCTGACCAGGGCCAACCCTGCTTAGCTTTGTGAAGAAAAACAGAAGGTGGGCTGGATGGAATCAAAATCTGGCTGAGCTTCTTCCCCTCCTCAGACACTGTCCTTCCCAGGCTCCACCCCAGAACTCCAGGGATTTCTTAGCCCAGGGCTGGCAACCCTTCCCCAGAAGTCCCCCTCTTTGAAAGGCTGGAAAAGCCTCCCTGCTTGCTCCTGGCCGTGGGATTTTCCATGGCTTGCTTGCTTGTTTGTATGTGGGAAGTCTGGAAAGAGCCTTTGGCTAACCTAGTAAGCAAGTGTATCTTAGTGATGGTGTCATCCTGCTCCCAAGGTGCAACTTGGTTGGTGGGTCAAAGAGGTAGCTATGTCCACCTTCCAGCCAAAGACAGCTACCCCTGCTGTTCTAAACCACATTAGATCTAGGCTGTTTCTGCACTTACTTTTTTTTCCCATTGCGGATCCTGCTGAATTCAGATCGATATGAATTTGGTTCTTCCTCTATCTCCCCCCCCCCATTGAAACAGAAAGTGTTCTGCACGTGATTGGGAAAGCTCAGAGCGGGGAGGGGAGCCAAGCACAACAGGAGTCTCTTTCTTGAATGGGTTGGGGCAGGGGAGAGGATTGGAGACAGCAGAAGAGAGGAAAATAACAAGAGGTAAATATCTGCTAAGAGTAGTTATGGCTTCTGGAGCTCAGTCACTTTAAGACAGGGAAGGAAGCCTTGCAACCTTGAACCAGGAAGTCTTTGAACTGATTCCCTGGCCAATCAGGGAAGACTGCTTTGCTACTAGGCATGGAGAAAGGAGTTAATTCGCAAAAGCATGAAGCTGCACACTTCCTGATGCTGGTTTTTCAAATATCGAGGCTTATATCTGCTCCTGGGTATCGCGGGGGAAAGGTAGGGTCACTCCGGATCAATCATACATGTTGTAGAGGGAAAATTTAAAGCGCCCAAAATCAAAGTGGAAATCAAATTCAGTGTAGACAGCAGGGATTTATTCGAGCTGACAGTGGGTAAAAGCCCCATGCAGACTATGCCCTAGTTGGGGGGGGGGGGGGTGAGAATTCCATTCTGGCGGTCTGTGAGAAAATTCTCCAAACTTTTCCCCTTTAAAAAAAGCAGGTGGGAGGATCCCCAGTTTGATTTAGAGCTGCACATGGGACAAGGTGTTAACCTTTACTCCACCATACACTTTTGTGACGTCAAATGGATCCATAGTGCTGGTGTTTGCACTATTGGAGTAAACATTAGGGGTGTGCCATCTGATATTGCCACCCTGATACAATGCCTAATAATTGTGGTATTGGGTTGGGTTGGCAACATCCAATAGCGTGAACACACTTTTCGTGTTTTCCACTTTTGATATATTCGCTTCCTATAATATCAGAAATGTCCAGAATTATGTTGTGAGACGTTTCCGTTCTACAGCCTGACTGCAGCAAGGAGAGAGTGCGCCTCAGCTGGGCTGCTGTTGATTGTCCCTTTCAATGCCCTTGGTTTGAAGGTGGGGGTTGACCTGGACTCCAAAGGGAAGACCTGCCCCCCCCCCCCATTGGAAATAACACCTCTATACTTCAGAGGGAAGATGTGCCATGACCATCCAGGGCTTGCTTTTCTCTTTCAGTCCCCTCACCTGTTTTCCGTGGAGGCAGTAACATTATCATTTTAATCTCGTCTTGTAATTTCAAAAAGGGCATGGTTATTATTACAGGACACAATGGGCAAGCGTTGGGTATGAATTAAAACAGATTTTTTTCCCCCAGCATGGTTTTTCAATAGGGTAACAATACTTCTGATATTTAATGAAAATTATAATCATGCCCTTTTGAGCATTTTGATACAGAATTGAAATTTATCTTTTTTGAAGAGCAGACCCCCCTGGTAAAAATTCAGTTCATTGTGCCTCATCCAGGCCAGCAGGGCAAATAGCAGTCCTCCAGGGCCTTTTCAGGCAGCAGGAGAAGATTTAAACACCTGCACCATAGTACAGCTCCAGGTTGGGCTTCAGGCACGTGCTTTTTAAAGAAAACCACTTGGAGCCCCCAGCATCATGTGCAATGCAAAAGTACCTGTCCTTTTACTTTCAGCATTGTGATTAGCAGGACTCTAGCCAGGGTTCTTATTTATCAAGAATCTGTACCTAACTCCTTGGACGCAAAGACAAAGTTCATATTTTTGTTGCTTGATGCAGCCTCAGTTTGCTTCAGAGCCATCCAAAGGAGGAGGACTCTTCAGGTTTGACTTTGTTTTGCTGAACAAAACATGACTGTCCTGCTCTGTTTGCTTTTTAAGGGCAAGAGCTTTTTAGAAGGATATGCTGGGCAGCCAGTTTCAAATAGCGAAGCCAAGTGGAAACTCAAGAGTTAATCCCGCGAACCTTCTTTTACATGGCCCTGAGGCAAATCAAGGCTGCAGAAGGCTGCCAAGTGCATTGCATGGAGCAACAGAGATGTGCAATCTTCGCCTTGTCTATATGAGACAGGAGTTGTATCAAGACAGGTTACTGCTGGAAAGGCAGCTTAGGAACCCCTCTATACTATCTTCTAACAGGAGCAAAACATGACCTGATGTTTTAAATGTTCCATTAAAACGTGTGAATCAGAAAGAATTTAACTATGCTCTTGCTGTACCCATTTGCACCTTTGTTGGCTGCAAGTAAAGCTAAGAAGTCTTAGAGGATAGGGATGTGGGTGTCCTGCATAGTGCAGGGGGTTGGACTAGATGACCCAGGAGGTCCCTTTCAACTCTATGATTCTAGGATTGGCAGAGTGAAGAGAAAGGGGTGCCCTAGAAATTCAGCATTGGTGCCTGTAGTTTGTTCCTGAAAATTTCAGAGTGAAACTAGACATTTGTGGCTTATACATACCTGTGGAAATAGGGTTAGGATCCTAATTCTGACTTTCCAAATGGCGCATTGGGGCTGAACACTCCATCCCATGAGCTTTCCTGGTGTGTTGACAGGCCAGGTTTCCCCATCTTAACACCTTACAGTCTGTCACCCAATCTTACCAATGGCTCATTTGCGCTACTCACTGTTCTCCCAGCATGCCTCAGTTCTACTATCAGAGCTGAATGGGAGCCTCCAAAGATGGGATTACGCACCGCTCACCTGCACAGCTCCTTTTGATCATGAAATTGGGCACTCCACCCACCTCTGCTTTATGGATGAGTGGGGTCGATATGTCAACAAACATAAGTGGTTGTTCCTCCCCCATGTAGGATTTAGCACTGTACCTTTATTCCAGCAAATATAATCCAGTCAACTTGTGGCACCAGAACAGCAGAGGCTAAACCCAAACCAAAATCCATGGCTAATCCCAAATCGAAGTCCGTTGTTGTGAGATATTTAATTTAATATCGAGTGCATCACCTGGCTTTAACAAGTACCTGTCTGGTTTGACAAACAAGTCCAATCTTTGATGAGCATTGACTGCTTCCTAGAGTCTGTTTCACTAGTTACCAGTTGCTGGTGTTCATGTATTTTCACACGGGAAACAAAATAGATTTGCTATAAAGGCCCAGGCGGCAGGCTGCTATGTTGCCCCCTGCTATGTCGATTGTCTCCACTGCTTAAAGTACATCCTAAACAAGCCCGTTTTTGTGTGTTGGCACTTACTAGGACTGAGTGCCAGCAGCGTTTTTCACACGAGGAAATTTGGTAGAAATCGGTGGATAGTTTTAAATAAGTATTGCCATTTTTTTCTTTCCTTTTTTTTAAAGTACTGATGAAGAAGAGGAAGAGTTGGTTCTTATATGCCACTTTTCCCTACCCAAAGGAGGCTCAAAGCGGCTTAGAGTCGCCTTTCCATTCCTCTCCCCACAACAGACACCCTGTGGGGTGGGTGAGGCTGAGAGAGCCCTGATATCATGGCTCAGTCAGAACAGTTTTATCAGTGCCGTGGCGAGTCCAAGGTCACCTAACTGGTTGCATGTGGGGGAGCGCAGAATCGAACCTGGCATGCCAGATTAGAAGTCCGCACTCCTAACCTCTACACCAAGCTGGCTCTCAGGACTTCATATCCGAGGACTTAATATGTAATGGGGAAAGGCGTAGCACAGGACATAAAGAGGGTCAGGGATTAGCAGAAGTTCCGGCCTCGCTGGTTTGCCCTGTTGGAATGCCAGAATTCAGTCTAAACTTGAGGTTTAAGGCCTTTCTTATTTGATAGAAGGTGGTAAAATAGCTAGTGGGTAAAAGAGCTGTTGCAGCGGGTGGGTAAGAGTTGAATACAGTCACTGTCTCTGTCTCTCTTTCTCACACACACACACACACAGACATGCACAGCTCTGCAAATAGAAAAGTCAGCCGTCCATGGAAAATCACATGCTAGGAATCTCCCTGTTATTGAGTTTACTATATGCAGGGCAGCTGAAGGAGCACAGAGTCATGTGCTTTCCCATTGTGTGCGTTAAGTCCAGGCTGTTTTAGCACCTCGTATGCTGTTCATGTGAAGTAGGTCACCCCTTTGATTTGAGTTGGCCATTTCTCTATTGATTTGCCATCTCCACAGAACATCCAGCGAAGAGCCGTTGACTGTGTTAACTACGTGTGCTTAAACAAACGGAGGGTGCAGAAAATCCAGATGGAAGTAAACCCATTTAAGTCATATTGATCTCAAGAAAAATATTAAACGGGGTTGAAATGGGTGGCTCTTGGAATTGGATGACAACATGGCACTCTGCCTTTCCATTATCACCTGCAAATGCTATAGTGTTGCAGCCATTTTGCCTGGTGATTTCTGGATTGGAGCCCATGCATAATGCAAATGCTGCCTGCAGGCCTGTCTGTTTTGTCTGTAAGCTCCAGGGAGGGGACTGGAAAGCATGCGCCCTGGGCAGAGTTACCCCTTTCCAAGCCCATTGATTTCCATGGATTTAGAAGGGTATTAAATTTGCTTACGGTTGTACCATTGCTGTTTCAAATGTTCAACCAGCATCAGGATTTGAGAGGGACACAAGACTCTGCTCCTTCTGCATGCTAAATTTGAAAGAAAAAGTCCCTTTGGGGGAGGGGGGTCTTACTAGCCACATTATAAGGACCTCCTGCCCACTCTCCAAATACCAATTGTGGAATCTCTACTCAAAGCCACCTCGTACTCTGATGGGACATCCAGAGCCCATGTTTGCCTTCTAAAGTGCAAATGCAGCATTTTCCTATGCCCAGAAAGGGGATGTGCGTTTCCTTCAGCCTGCCCCAATAAGGGACTCTTGATTTTCAAGTGTCGGCCATTTGTTTGGTTCTCCCGGCTTAGAGGGCAATTTTGGGCTGGGAGGTGCCATTTGATTCATTTGCAGCTCACAAACAGAAGAAATGGATTGAGGGGAGAAATGTCCCACTATTTGGTGCCTTAATGCCCAAGTGGACATTAGGGAAACTGGGCCAGAAAAATCGTATTCATGCCTTATCTGTTTTTGTGTTCATGGATTTCTGCAAGAAACACACTGCTGTAGACTTAAGTTTCCAGAAGTGTTGGTTTGAAATTAGAAATACCTTTTGCCTTCTTTCTCTTCCAGTGTCCACAGATAAGAAATTTAGGCAGTGTGAGTGATTTTGCTCTTTATCCCCGATTTACTTCCGTGACTATACCTGGGCATGCCCCCTACTTCCGTCAGCTTCTCAAGGTGCTACTTTGTTAGATTAGAGCTGGGAGACACAAGCAGTACTAGTGAAATTCTGGAGGAGTGGCATGTTTGTGCTTCTGTTTTTCCAAGTACAGTAGAAGTTGGGGAGAGGGTCTTTTTCCATCCGCCTCTGTTGCTCGGTCACACAAGGGGAGGGGGGATAGTCACCATTTTGTTTCTTGAGCAGTAGACAAGCAAAAAGCAGCATATTTGCTGTTAGGAAAAGCCTGCCAAGACTTGGAAGTTCTTTGTTTGAAAAGGGAGGTGTGAAGACTGATTTCAACACACAAAGCAGTGTTAAAAAAACAACAACTTTGAGGGAGCAATGTGCTAGAACCTCAGATCTGCTTCTGAAACAGGAGATTCTCCATCGGTTAACAAGCAGGCTGAACTCCAGTCCTTTGCAGTGGTATTCCAGAACTAGCAAGCTGAGGTTCTTGGAGGAACTTTGACTCATTCAAGCCCATCGCCATGTTGGTTGGTTGCTTTGGTCTTGCCAGGCTTTGGAGCCCATTAGAACTCGGCCAATCAAAAGCTTCATTTTTACAGACCCCTCCTACATTTTGAATCATTTAGTAGAACCCTGCTTTCTCATGGGTGGTCAAGATTCCCATCAGTGGTGGTTCATTCTTCATCTTGTTTAGATAATGCAGTAGACTGGTGGTTTTCAAACGGAAGAAGCTTGGGGTTCCTCACCCATGAAGGTTTCCATAATAAAATTAATATTGGCATCCAAGAATATTCTTCAAACATTTTGCACCTAGCAGAAGGTTGCTTCAGCAAAGTATGTGCTATGGAAAGGGTCCCTGGAGATAAAAAGTTTGAAAATCACCACACTATGAGGAGGGCTGGTATAAAGTTGTGATGTCCATGCTGCTTCTTGGTGGTCAGTTCCTTTCAAACTTCCTGCTCCCTTATTAACGGAGGGGAGGAGAGAAGAAGATATTTTGATGCCCTGCCCTTTTTGAGAGCTGAACAAAACATCTTATTTTCAGTGCCCATTGGACTTGCGTTACAGTTTACCAGAAAAAAATGATTAAAAAAAAAGGAAAAAAAAACCTTTTGTACAGAGATATATTTTTATGAAACAAAGGTTTGTACAGTGGGGGTGGGGGAGACACAATGTACATTTTTTTTTCATTATTGTAGTAAACGGTAGTGAAAGATTCAGCTTTTTTTGTAAATGTAATAAAATCTATAAATATGGTTTTGATTTTTTAAAAAAGGAAAAAGAAAAAAAACCTAAAACTAATTGTAAATATGTATTCTATCCATAAAACCGGCTTGTCTGCTATATATACAACTTTAAGTTATCCTTTATCTGTATATGAGGCTTCTCCTTTGTGTCTCGGCATACTTTACTGAATTTGAAAGCTATTTTAAATTTTTGAATTAAATAAAATATAAATTTTTGCATTGCTTTTCTTACAAGAAGTTTATTTTCCCCCATTCTTCTCAAAAGAAAGGGTTTGCAAAGATTTTTTTGCTTGTTTTCTGCTTTATTGATTGATTTACTTTAGTCATATCCCTCCCCTTTCTTCTCAATGGGGACTCAAAGACCCTCCTCTTCCTTTCCTCCATTTTATCCTTGCGACATCCCTGTGAGGCAGATTGCGCCAAGAGTGTGTGACTGACCACAGGTCACCCAGCAAATCTCCACAGCAAAATGGAGATTCGAATCCGGGTTTACCTGGATCCCTGTCCGGCACTTTAACATTTTGATGTCTTTGCATCCAAATGATTCTGAATGAGTGGGCAGAAGGTAGCCCACCTTTTCCTTTATAGATTTTATTTATTTCATTTATTCACCACTTTTCTCCCCAAAGTGGCTTACAACATTCTCTCCCTTCTCCATGTTACCCTTGCAACAGCCCCTGATGTTTACCCAAATTAGATATTGGAATGGGGAACCAAGCATAGCAAGACAGGCAACAACAAGATCTCTACCAGTGTATACCCAGGTTATTCCCTTAGATACACTCAATGAACCAGAACAAAATAAATGAAAGTAATCTTATTAAAATAAATACTTTAAAGCAGTGTTCTCCAACCACCGGGCTGAGGGAGGCGTGGGTGCCAGCGCATCAGCGGATACGCCTCCCTCCCCCCCCCCAAGGCGCGGCACTCACTGTGCCAGGAGCAATTGGCCGCTTTGGCGGCCGAATTGCTCAAGCCTAGCCACACTGCGGGGGAGGGGGAAGGCGCAGGCACAGAAGCTCTGCACCTGCGTGTGTGCGCCCACTGGTGAGCACCAATCTTCTCCTCCCCCCCCCCCCCAGTCCCCAGCCTGAAAAAGGTTGGGGACCACTGCTTTAAAGGTAACTAACAAACTTGCACACTCAAAATAAAGCAAACACATAAAAGCTAAAAGAAAGCACAAGTGAACAGATCTTAAGAGAGGGAGTATTGCGGAGAAGAATAGTTATTGTCATGTCATGAAGAATTCCATGGAAGAAACAACCAGCATCTCTGAAAAAGATGAAGACTACAAGTATGTAGGGATGTCTTTACTGAATCCAAGGACACACAATAAAATTGAGTAGAAAATTGCCCTTAATCGTGAGATCTAATCTTCCAAAAAAAGGGGGGGAGACAAAAAAAAAAGCAAATGGAAACAGGATCTTTATTTTAAGAAAATCATTAGCCTTCCTGAGATGGCATGAGGATTCTCACACAAAAATGGTACCCCCAAAACTTCCAAAAAGTCTGCTGGGTCATCCAGACTTGAAATGCAAAGCTGAATCCAGAGCAACAGCCTATTAAGGGGAGAGGGGATTGCTTCATTAAATCCCCAGTGGGCTGTTCTTGCCTAGGTGGGCTTACAAATGCTACAGTCCCAACCTCGTCTAGGTGGAGGGATCATTCTAACACCCCAAACTCAAATAAGGCCCATATTCAATCTGTATCCTGAGCACCAGTTCCATCTTTCAGGAATGTACCCCTCATTCTCAGCATCCCTTGTGGCATGGACCCTCTTCATTTCTTCATTTTTGAAACATGCATGCAGTGGGAGAGGAGAGCTGATCCCTTCCTCAGTTGCTGATCTGGCCCTTTGGAACAGGTTCTAATTTGGCCTCCCACAGGAAGCATTTACTGAGCTAATTAACAGCAATTTATACTAACTCTTTGGAAATTAGTGATTAACTCCCAGGGTATCCTACAAATTCCAACTCTCCAACTCCCCCCCTCTCTGTCTCCAAGACAGCATTGAGTATTTATGCAAGGGAAGCATTTGGTGTTAATTGTTCTAATTTTCAAAAGATGCTTCTTGAGCATCCTTAAGGTTTTGCTTCTTAAATGGTTGCTACAAAAAAAAAAAGATGCCGAGCACCTTCATGGGTTTCAACTTGATAGCCAAATGACAAGACCATCCTGTTTCCTTTTTGACCTTTAATCCCCTCTCCAAAAATGTATTTTCCTTTCTTATCATCATCTGTCAGTAAATCTGATGAAATCCAAACTGACTGCTCACCTACTACCTGATTGGCCCTCATCTAGGAAGATTGGCCCAGGTAGTTTAGATCCAATCAGGAGG
Source organism: Paroedura picta (assembly GCF_049243985.1). NCBI lineage: Eukaryota > Metazoa > Chordata > Lepidosauria > Squamata > Gekkonidae > Paroedura > Paroedura picta. The sequence goes on along the minus strand of NC_135373.1, from coordinate 41,262,060 downwards.
CAGCCATCAGCCAGGAAAGACTGGGGCAGCTGCTACACGCCTACTGGAGATGGAGGGCTACAGAAGGCTCATAAACAGCCTCTTGTTAGCCTTCTGGGATCCAAGGTGCTACGGAAATGCCTCTGTCTTGGGAATGTTTAATCATGATTAAGTGATGGCCCTCATCCAGGAATGGCCTACCCTGGTAGCTTTCCCCAGTCAGGAGGGAGCCCTCAGCCAGGAAAGACTTAACAAGGAATCAGTTCCCCACCTCCAATTTTCTGCCAGTTTCAGAAGTTTGCTGGGTGGAAGAGGAGCCAGCCACAGAGCATGCCCTGCTGACAGTAGGTTGCCCTGGCCTCCCTGTCTCTTTCAACTCAGAGGACATAGGAGGAGTTGGGGCAGCCTCTGTGTGCCTTCTGGAGATGGGGGGCTGCATGAGGCCCAGAAACAGCCCCCCTACTGGCCCTCTGGGACCCAGGATGCCCAGGAAAAGCCTCTGCCCTGGGAATGTTTACTCATGAGTAAGTCATGTGAGGTTTACAATTTGCAATCTGAGAAGGGAGGAATGTTTTGGGGTTAACCATCACAGGCAATTGTAGCAGGGGAAATAATGCTGATATGGAAGGGACTGGGAAGATGTAGACTTTCCCTTTCCATCTAGTTACCACCTTTGTCTTGCTGCAGTCTTTCCAAGACCATCACAACCAAGCAAATTGGAGACCAATGGCATGGAAGATGGGGGAACTGTACAGGGGGCACAGAAGCACCATGAGGCCCCGGGGACATGTGGAGGGGGGAGACACTGTTTCCCAGTAGCTACTTCCCCGTAGAAGAGAAGGGAGACACTCAAGTATTTCCTACATGGAGAAGTGATTGTGTGATAAATAAGGTTTGCAATTTCAGAAGAAAGGGATACTTTTGTCATGTGTGTGCATGCACGCATAGAGGGGAGCACCACATAGCCCCCGCCTCCATCCCAAGCAGCCCCTCCCTCCAGGGGAACTGCTCTCTGCAGTCTAGAGAGAAGCTTTCAGTATGAGGGTTCTCCAGGTCCCCTCTGGAGGCTGGCATCCCTGCCACTGTTCAGGGATGCCAGCCTGTAGCTGGGACCTGGAGATTCCACTTCTGGGGTTTCTTGAAGCCTGAAGAATGTTTCAGGAGTTTCTCAATGGTAAAGAAGTTGAGAAAAGCTGACATAGAGGCCGTAATTGAGAAATCCTCTAACCAATGTTTTCATTTTTGTTTAGAACATACAACAGAGAGAAAGAGTGAAGGGGATGGAGGCAAACTAGTGGAAAGGTCATGGCTTGAAGCCAGGACAGGCTGGCTGCCAGCTGCCAGCGAATGTTGGCCAATCAAAGGCTGTGGAGAAACCTGGAGGATGCCACTGGAGAGAAGGGCAAGAGCCATTCCTGCTTACTGACTGTTTTCCTTGCAGGGACATCCAGGGGTGAGTTTTGGTGAAGTGCGCCTGTAAACCCAGAAGAGATTAGTGACCTTGAAGGAGGTAAGCAAAGATCCCCACCTGCTTCCCTTCTTCCCCTCCTGATCTAAGGTGACCAGATTGTCCCACTTTTGGAGGGATGTCCGGGGGTACCTGGCAAATTGTACTTATGTTGAAATTTTAAAAATATATATTACAATACTATTTTTGCGTTCTATGAAACTTTTTGTTGCTCCATATAGACCAAATTTTTAATCAAGAACCCCCCCCCCCGTCAGTGATGACCCACTTTACCAATGTTAAAATCTGGTCACCTTCTCCTGATCCCACTGTTTAGCCAAGGAGGCTTGGTCAGCTGCCAGCTTGACAGGGAAGTTCCTTCAAGGATATTCCAGCAAGTTGCTTTGGCCAGACGAAATAAAGAGGCAGAATGAAGGAGTCCTGGTGTTCTGGCTGGTTCATTGTGGCAGATTGGTCGACATTCAGTGAAGGAATAACCCAATGGGGAAGCTCCAGTTTCACTGGCACACTAATCCGTGTGGGGTGGGCCCCTGGCTCTGGGTAGTCTTGTCACTCCGCATGCCCTGATGGCCAGGTTGCGGGGAGGAGCTCATTCAGGCAAGAGAGACCCAGTGAGCCCCCTAAACACCAGGGATGAAGGGGGTGGCGTCATTGTTAGCCACCCAGTAGGAATGAATGTATTTGGAAGAGGCAGCCATGCGGACCATGGTGCTCTCTTTCAGGGAGTGGGGATGGGAGGTCAAGGGCCACCCAGAGGGCTGAGGTCAAAACAGCCCTTAGTCCTCCAACTGGCCATTGAACCAGCTGACTGGTTTTCTTTCTCCAGCTGACTGAAGCAAGCTTGCCGATCCAGGCCTTCAGGAGAGGAGGAGAGTTGATAGGGTGAAGAGGGCGATGTGCGGATGGACGGGAGGAAGATCAAGAAGGTAAGTTCTTCCACGAGTGCCCATCCATTTCACACTCAGTCATACTCAGATGGCGCTGTAAGCAAGGGACAGGTGATGCTGGAAGCCTGGTGGGATGCCATGCCTGAAACTCCTGATGATATTGGCTGAAAGAAGCTGGCAGCAGCTACGGGGAGAGGGGATGAATTTTTAGGTTATCGTTTTCACACCTAAGAGGTGTTAGTTGTGATCTGCATTTTTCTTTGAAGATAAGACCTGGGCTGTGGGGACTAGAATATATTATTACTGAAGGTGGGGGGATTTCTTTGAACTTTGAGATCTTTGTCTAAGGCGTTGCAGGGTCTACCTGCAATATTGTGTTCCTGTAAGTTATCTTCCTGAAAATGAACTTCAGAATCTTTTGCTTCAAGTTCTGCATTTGCCTGATTTTGAGGGACCTTTTTATTTATAACTGGGACAGAATCTCAGGGACTGTATGTATCCTAACCCTTATCTCAGGTGCATGACACCTGAGAGATCAATCTAATGAAGGGATTAGCACCTGATATTTGAGAGGGGGAGTCTTAAGGGTGAGGATACAGTCCCTGGGATTCTGTCCCAGTTGCTCTGGGGGGAAATATTAACAGGGAGAATGCTTGCATTGAAACCTATGAAAACATCACCTGACTCTAACGCATTAATGGATCCAAAGTTTAGATTGAACAAAATTAGTGGAACCCTGAATAAAAATCAAGTGTTCATGATCCCTACTCAGCTAACAATACTAATATTAATATGCTAATAATGTAAACTGCACAATGAGACAGTTTTTCTGCTGTTTTTTTTTTAACCAGATGTAGGCACAAGTTTTAAGTGCTATCAACAACACACACCAGCATGTTTCTGTTGTTGTTTGGTGATACAATTAGACAAGATAATGCAAAGATAATGCTATCTGCTGACTCTGTGATCATGATCAATCTTTTAAATCTGCAAAAATAGGACTCCCCACCCCCCACCCCCCACCCCCAACACACACACACACACACACTGATGTTTAGCAGAGGTCTCTGCTCTTTTGCAGAATCTGGATGAGCTATGGTAAGCAGGGATTTTTGCCCTTTTGAAGAGGCAGTCCCAGGTGAAGTGAAAATGCCAGCCCGAGAAGGCCATCTACGGAAGGAAACTGCCGAGAAGCCACCTGCATCTGCATGATAAAGCCAAAGCCGTGGTCTTCTTTAATCATTCTGCTTGCAAGGGCTGTGTTCAGAAGGAGATAAAGCAGCCCCAAGGGACCCGACTATGTCTCCAAAGCTAGATTCATAGGTCTCATCCGCCCCTCGCTCCCGCAGGACGGCGTCAAGCACGACACCTTCGCCAGCTCCATGGAAAACTATTCTGCACTGCCACAAAAGCAGACACAGCCCAGAAGCCCAAGCATGGGCCAAACCAAGATGTATAAGGCAGACACAGGGCCAGGGAGGGGGAACTGCACTGCCTTATGGGAAGAAGGGACAGTGACCAGGAGTAGGCAGTGGGGTGTCTCCTAATCGCCCTGCCACATGCTTCTGGGATGCCATTCTCGAGTTTTTGCCTGAGTTCCCCAAATCACTAAGGCTGCCTCAAGTAGGCTTGCCTGCTTTGGCTTCATTCGGCCACCTCGGCTGGCCTCCTATGAGCCTCTTTGGGCTGCAGTGATCACTGAGGCAGCCGAACTGAGCCGAAGTAAATGTTCCCCCTATCTGCAGAAGGCTGGTCTGCTCACATTGATCCATGCAACCGTAAAGACTTGTCTACTACCGCACATTCTATATGGGACTGCTCTAGAAGACTGTGTCGAAACTCCAGAGGGTATAAATGCAGTAGTCCATCTGTTGTAAGGGTTGAACCTCTGGGATCATATCTTACCTATTCTGCAGCCTTTTAAATGGCTTCCAGTTAGATCTTAAGTCCAGTTCACAGGATAATTATGGTAAATAATGTGGATCTAGTATAACTAAGAGAAGTACTTCACAGTGTCTCATGCTTGTCCTACGGTTGGCCAGAGGCAGTGGACCTTTTTTTAAAACAAGAGTTTTAGGTGGTCTCCCACACTTGTGTCAATATTGTCTTAAGCCCTAGCTAAACTATAAAAATATATATTAATTGTATAACATTTATTACCATACCTCCTCTCCCCCAAATAAACTTGGGGAATTGTAGTTTAGTATGGATACAGAGACAGTATCTCTTATAATCCCCAAATCTGGCTAGTGTTGCTTTCATACATAGGCTTTGGAGTTGGTTGCTTGGGACCATCCATTCGGCATTATCCCCAAATGGCTCTGTATCATCTGTGCCCCCTCTTCCCACTTCCTCTATTAGATATTGCTGGGGGGATTGGAGGCTGGGTTACACCGCTATGTGCTTTGGGATTTTTTATTTCTTGTTATGTGACTTTTACGCTCTAGTGTGTTTTAACAGGGTTTTATTGGGGTTTTATTATGGAAAATTGTACCCTGCCATAAGCCAGTTCCAGGAGTGGTGGGAAATAAGTAGTAGTAGTCGTAGTCGTAGTCGTAGTCGTAGGCTACGTTCCTGATCTTCTGCTGCTTTGAAACAATCTATAACCCTGCTTTATAGACGGTTTTTGTTTCTTTGTTTCAAAAGATTGTAGTTAATTCACATTTGCACTTCATGTGAGTGAAAGTCGTTTGATTTTGAAGGCCCCACCTACATGGATACCATTTTCCTTTCCCTCCCCCCTCACCAAGGCCTTCACCCTACCCCACTCCCCACAATTAGGGGGACATTAAAAAAAAAATCAGTTGCTGGATTGTTATGTCACTATTTATTGCTATGGATTCCTAGCACATTAAAGAGAAAAAAAAGCATTTGCCCCTTTACATTGCAGAGATATAAGAGGAAAGGTACAAAGGTAAGAAGAGCTACACAGAGAATCATCTCCATGTGAAAGCAACCTAGGAAGAAGGCACAGTAGTTCAATCTGATTATGTCTCCAGTTTGGATGATTCAGCGAATCAAGCTTTATAGGCATTCGAAGTACAACGGAGCCCCTTGTCACCTATTTTCTGGGGTGAGGGAGGGTGAAATCAGCCTATAGCAGGCAGAATACCTCCTTCCTGCCATCTTTGAGTCTCTTGTGGAGGGGAGGGGAACCACAATGATTCATCTCTGTATGTCCACTATTTGCATAAGAGCTTTAAGGATGGAGGTCACATTTTGCCCTCTTTCTCTGTCCCATAAACACTCCTTATCAGAGAGTCTATTTGCTTGTACACCAGAGCCCAAAGAAGCAGAACAGGGAAGCACAGGAAGGCAGCAGCCTTTGGAAGATACCCTCCACCAAGGTTGCTCACAATGCCGCAGACAGGAGCAAAATTATAGCTGACAAATTTGGCTGTCGGTACTTGTTCGATCTTCCATTCTGGGGAGGGGGGGAATGATGCAATTACTGGTGTTAACACGGATTGACACCTAGGAAGCCACGGAGAGTCAGAGAGAACTGGAAATGAGCATTCAAGAGCTGGCTTGCATTGCAGAGTAAGAAGGTTGCAAGTGGGAAACTGGAGCCAGGGATGGGTTGAATTGACTTCTGAGCTTCGGTCTCCTACATCAGAAGAAGAGAGTCCTCTTTCAGGAAGTGGAACAGCAGAGGAACCCAGAGGAAGAGAGAGAGACATGTGGTCTGGAAAGGCAACCAAGATAGTGCAGCTGCTACTAGGCTGGGAAGATGGCCTGCTCACTTGATGGACCAGTCCCTCTTGAGGTATGACTTTTGAGTTTAGTGGTCAGACTTCTGCGTTGAATGCAGAAGGTTCCTGATCTATTTCCTGAAGTTAATGAATCTCAAGGCAGCAAGTCTGGGAGAAATAACTTCCTTGAGAAGCTGGAGAACTGCTCCCAGCTACAGTGGACCATCATGAACTTGCTGGACCACCGGGTTGTCAGTCACTTTCATATGTTCATGAGCAACAAAGCATAGCTGTGCTGTTGTACCCTGAGTGCCTCCACCCAGGTCACTTGATGAGGTTGGCAGCAATAGGACAGCAATTAGGGTGGGTGATGCTGGAGTGGACAGCAAGTTGAAGCCAGGTCCTCAGCAGGGCCAGTGACCTCTCGCTTTAGCTGCCCTCTTAGTTGTAGTTCCTGTTGGAAAATTCCTGGGGATTTGTGGATGGAGCTCAGGGAGGGGAGGATCTGGAGAAAAGAGAGGAGGGAATTCAGAGGGGTAGAATACTGTAGACTCCACCCTCCAAAGCAGTCATTTTCTCTAGGGGGATTGATCTCCATAGCCTAGAGATCAATTGTATTTTGGGGATTTTTCCAGGCCCTGCCCAGAGGTTGGCAACCTTCGCATTGCCAAGAAGTGGCTTTGTTAGTTAGCATATTTGGCCTGCCATCCCCCGTGGATGCCAATTATAGCTGTTACATGCTGTCAAGTCACTTCTGACTTATGGCAACCCAAAAAAATTAACAACCTCCAAACCATCCTATCATTGAGAGGCTTGCTCAGGTCTTGCAGACTGACAGCTGTGACTCCCTTGATGGAGTCATTTCATCTCATGTTGGGTCTCTTTCTTGTTTGCCTTCAACTTTCCCCATCCTTATTATCTATTCCAATAATTTCAGTTGTCTTTTGCGATAACCTTAGTTTAGTCATTTTAGGTTCTCGAGAAAGTTCAGACTCCATTCAGTCTCGCACCCACTTGTTTGTCCTTTTGATGGTCCATGTATCCATAAAACTCTCCTCTCGCACCACCTTTCAATTGAATCCATGCTGGTTAACAAAGTTTTCACTGACAAAAATATTCAAGAATGATCTTGAACGCTGTTGGTGAGCTCCAAAAAAATGGGCTTCCTATTTGATTCTGGAAGCTATGGCATTGAGGGTCAAAGGTAAAGGGTCAGACAAGCTGGGTCCTGTTTGTGCACTAATTTTAAGCAATAGGAACCCATAGATGGGTGGTTCTCATAGGGTCCTGAGATTGTTTGTTCCACCCCCACACCACTTCACCAGTCCCAATTTTGGGGTCACTGGACCATCCACTGCTAGAAGGTTCATTGTAATGGTCAGCACAAAAATTATTTAGTTTGAGAGTATAGTCTGATATAGAGAGTATAGTCTGATAGCACCACTGTGAGACACCTTTCCAAGGACGCCAATTCCTGTTATCAAAAGACTGAACAAACAGACTATCTCCCTGAATTGTCTAGCTAACTGTACAAGGGGCAAGAAAGGTTTATGCCAGGACTATGTTTGACTTATATTGCTACAGACAGAAACAAAGGCAAGTTTGTCCACAAAAGAGGGGACAAAAGGAACCAACAAAATGGCATAAAAATAAAGTCTTTTCTCCTTCGTTGTGTATTCTTTCTTGTCACCTTTATTCAAATTCACCGGGTCAAGTCAGAACGGGATCCAGATAACCCCTGTTTTCAAAGACAATGCTTGTCCTCAGTGACTCGTCCCTCTAATCATAATCAGGGGACCCTGGTGGAAACTTGACACAGAGTCCTCATTACAGAGTGGGAGCCTACGGCAGCCGCATTGTACTTTGAATTTGTGACTAAGAACTAATGAACTACCTAAGAATAGAGAAGCTGAACTAATGGATGATTATGATTGGCTTCGACTTTGAAAACGTGAGTTATCTGGATCCTGTTCTGGCTTGACCTAGTGGATTTGAATAAAGGTGACAAGAAAGAAGACTCAACTGTGGAGGAGCGAGTTTATTTTTGATGCCGTTTTGTTGGTTCTTTTCATTTCCTGCCACTAAACCAGAGGTGCAGTGAAATAACCCTTCCAGCTCCAGCTTGCCCTCAATTTTTACCTTTCACCAAGCCTCCTTTTCCCACTTTTTGTGGCTTCATCCCTCCATCCCTCCCTGGCCACGTCCCTTTCCCCTCCCTACCCTTGCGCCTTAATCACGTGCAATGTGGCGGCTTCTGCTTGTAACTTCTAATTGCAAAATTAAGCCCGTACCTGGAGAATGCGGCTGCAGTGGCGAAATTAAATTATTCAAATATCGCCAGGCTATTAATTATGCATGCCCTTCAAATCTTTCATCTCCTGATAAGCTCCAGCAGCTTTGGATAGGTGGGGGGGGGAGAGGATGGGAATGAATGACAAAACCCAAATTAAAACACACACATACAAAAAGTTTCAGGGGAGATTGCGCAGAATTGAATAGTGTTGAAACCAGCTGCAGACGGGGCTTTGGGAAGATGCAGCTGTGAGACAAACTGTGTTGTGTGGCTGCCTTGAGCCAGTAAGAAAACACAAACTGAGGCTACTCTCTTTATTGGGTCCAAGAGGGTACATCTGTAAACTTCATGATAAAAAGTCTATTGCTAAGAATGACTGGCTTGACCAGTCTTAGGATACATAGAGACACACACACCCCGCCCCCACCAATGCATCCCTTTCCTGCCATTTGCTATACCCCCCGGCAGAAGGGCTTTTATCTTCAAAAATCAGTCAGAACAAAGCACAAGCTACATTTGTCTACCAAGTGGCCAAAAGGGGGCAGAGCTATTTGCTAGAGCCATAACATGCAGGACAGGAGAGAACACAGCAAAGGAGATTTCTCCATTTACTGGGAACACGCTGCAGTGTGTGCGTGTGTGCTGAGAGCCAAGTGAGGGAAGGAAGGAGGGAAAACTGGAAAACAAGAGTTGAGACCAATGATCCTAGGACTTTGGTTCACTTTTTACCGGACTCCATGGCGCATAGTAAGAGACGGCATGACACTTGTAAATAGGTTAACTATTTACAGCCTAAGGGAAAGGAGTCTTCTACAAAGAAGTCCCATTGAGCGTGACAGGAGAGAAATGCTCGACCAGCTTAAAAGGAGGAACCTTTTACAACTCTGGAGCCTCTTGTGGCGCAGGGTGGTAAGGCAGCAGAAAAGCTGTCTGAAGCTGTCTGCCCATGAGGCTGGGAGTTCGATCCCAACAGCCGGCTCAAGGTTGACTCAGCCTTCCATCCTTCTGAGGTCAGTAAAATGAGTACCCAGCTTGCTGGGGGGTAAACGGTAATGACTGGGGAAGGCACTGGCAAACCACCCCGTATTGAGTCTGCCATGAAAACGCTGGAGGTCAGACATGACCCAGTGCTTGCACAGGGGATACCTTTACCTTTACAACTCTATAGTTCAACTGAATTTGTCAGCCTTTTTTGGTGACCCTCTTTTTGGCAACAGACCTGGCCCCGTTTCCCTTTTATAGCCGTTGGAGGGATGACATTGTTATGACGTTTCAAGATTCCAGCCTTCTGTTTTCTAAGATGACAAATGTGCTTTCGATTTAATCCCAAATGTATTAAACTGCCCTGAGCCGCATGGAAGGGCGGTAAAAAAATCTACTAAATTAATTAATTAATTAATTAATAAACCAGTTCATGGTGACCCCAGCCACAGGGTGTTCAAGGCGAGAGATGAGCCAATTAACTTTGCCTTCACCATCCTCTTTATAGCAGCCCCAGTCTTTCTTGGTGGTCTCTCAGATTTCAAAAAAAAAGGAGAAAACAAAAAGGAGTTAAATCAGCTGTGGGAGAGAGAGGCCAAGGATCATCCACCTGCCTATCTCAGGAGCTTGTCCCACTGGTTCCCCTTCAGAAAATCTGGCATCTCTACAGGCAACCACCCCTGTCTGACCAAAACAAAGCTGGTAGCTCTTGTCTTGTCTTGTCCTCTGTCAGAGGCAACTGGGAAAATTCTGGACTGCATCAGCAACAGTTACGCAGTGTTTTGTGACCGTAGCAGCCCTCTCAGTGAATGAAACTCCCTATCAGCCAAGGAAAAGTTCCGTCACCCAGCCCAAATCCTGCCTTATGCAGCTTCCATTGGCACAGAAGTTATTTTATAGGAGAGGTGGGCAGCCATGTTGGTCTGAAGCAGCAGAACAAAGTATGAGTCCAGGGGCACCTTGAAGGCCAACCCAGTTTTATTCAAGGTATGAGCTTACCTGTGCAGGCATACTTAAGACTAAGGAAATCTGCTCCAGTCTGAAGGAATATCTGCTTCAATCTGAGGTTCCTGCTGATGAGTTGAACTTTGTTCACCTTTGGGCTGACACTGGACTCAGACTTCTCATATCTGTTTGCTAACTCTGGCATTTGCATGCTTATTTGCGGCAATTCACAGATCTTGACTTACTGCCTTAATCCTATTTTAGCTATTATCTCTTACACATCTTCATTCTAAACCAGCCTTTCCTGGCAATTAAGTTACCTCCCTAACCCACATTTGTAATGGTTGAGGATATTCCTATCTGACAATACACGGGCACAAAACGTTATACCTTGAATACAGCAGTGTTGGTCTTAAAAGTGCCACTGGCCTCAAACTTTGCCCTTTTGTTCAGAGGAGGAAGAGCATCCCGAGCACACGATGGACACATAGAGCATTCACGGATCTCATCCTTGCCTGGACAAATCTCTTCTGTGCAAAAAACAAAAAACAAAAAAACCGTAGCTGTGACCCTGCCCCTCAGCTGTGCAAAAAGAAGAAGAAGAAAACATAGCCGTGACCCTGCCTGTTGGGCCTAGCCTTGAGTTCACATCAGAGAACTAGAAGCTGTGGCTTTGGTGTCCATGTATGCATTATAGATTGCTTTAAAGTAGAAAAGAGATTCTTTGATCTATGGGCCAGCCATGGAAAATACTTTGATCTGTATGCATTCCTCAGAGGCCAAGAGCTGTGTTTGATCCAAGAAATGGACTCCCAGCCTTTAGAAGATGTTAGAAATCCAGGAGTCAGTCTGCCCCTGTGTTGATATGGTAACATAAATATGCACATTTGGCGCTGAATTTTAGAATGTGGAGAGCAAGGTCCAACTAGAAACCCAATTAACTCAACAGAAGCTTGATGGACCCCAAAATATTCAGACATACCCATTTTTTGCCTTTCTTCTACTTTCCTTTGGCTAAGCCCACAATGATTAATTAATGGATTAATCAATGACATGATCAATCATTTGGTGGAGGCCAAATTCAGATAGAGCATAAAGTCTATGGGGTGTATTTTTATTCTGATGCATTATTGAACCAGAGCATGAAATATATGAAGGGCAAAATATCTTGCAGTATTATAAACCATCTTTCATGTACTGCTTTAAATCCACTCCATAAGCCAAACCACTAGGATGCAAACAAACCCAAAATTCACTGAGGGTATCTACAACCAAAGGGGTCACCACTTACCTTTCCTCCTTACTGCTTAAAATTGGCTACCAACTCTTAATAAGCTATGACTCTTATCCATCAAAAATTAGTAGTGGCTAAGGTTGCTAAGGTCCCTTGGATGCAGTGGGGTGGTGTAATTCTGAATGAGTATGCATTGGTCTAGGAACTGCATTACTTAGTACCATAGGGACACTGACTAGTCACAACTAAATGTTGCAGGATTGTAGTCTTCCCAGCATCTCACTGGCAGCTCTCGGGTGCTAACCATGGTCCAAGTCTTGAAGAAATGCAGTTTCCAACACTGGTATTATTTGTAGATGAACACCCAGAAATTACTTCACAGCCAAAGGTAGAAATTACACACCAATCTCTATGGTAAGAAACCAAAGAAACTGATGGAAGTCCTAGAGCATCACAGTAGGCTGTGACATCACTTCCAGGTTTTCAAATGGAAATGATATCACAGCCGCAGGGATGCTGTTTCCCTGCACTTGAATTGATCAGTGGTGGGAAGGGGAGTTGGATTGTCCCCCTAGCAGTGGACAACTGGGTCTAAAGTTCATTCCATTGGGTCTGGTTAGGGTCTAAAGGTCATGAAATGCATTCAGATTGTTTCCTGAAGTTTACAGATTTGGCTGACGATTGCAGAGAGGAGAAATTATCACAGAAACAACAAAGACTGGCATTTATGAATGAGTAGAATTTCTAAGAAGTTATGAGCTGTGCAGGTAGTGTTCATGAGGATGCGCTAGCAAGAGCTGAACTGCTAGATCAAGGCTTTATGTCTGCACAAGCTCATCGGCAAGGCTGAACTCCAAGGCCATGCACGGGGAAGGGGCGTGTGTGTTAGATTAAGTTTAAATCAAAGAAATAATCCAAAAAGCTACTCAGGGAATCAATGAAAACCTATTAACAATGGTACGAGATAGAAAAACAATAGAGTTTTAAAAATGAAATAAAAAGTGAGAAAGTAGTAAGAAGCTTCACAAAGGTTTTGGAATGTACTGTAAAGCCCTTCCCCTTTTAAAAATCCTGTTCTTGGGCTTCCTGAATTTGAACTGCTGTAAAATCAGAGTCCAGTAGCACCTTTAAGAACACCAAAGATTTAATCAAGGCATGAGCTTTCGAGTGCAAGCACTCGAAAGCTCACGCCTTGATTAAATCTTTGTTGGTCTTAAAGGTGCTACTGGACTCTGATTTTATTGTGCTACTTCAGACCAACACGGCGACTCATTTGAATCTTGAACTGCTGTGCATGGTTTCTGAAAAACAGAGAACCGCACAACTCCAGGCTCCTGGGCCTACAGGGATAACATGCAGGTCGACCTGCGGAAGGATCCTGGGTTTAGTTAATCCCATTGGGAACAGAGTTTCTCAGCCTTGCAAATCTAACGGGTCCTCCTAGGCCATTAATCCCATTTGCCTCCAGCCATTTCTGATTCGTCGGACATTATGCCAGAATTATGCAGGCAAAAGGGAGGGGCAGAGCCAGCCTCTAATTGGACTTTATAAAAGCAAGCCAAGTAATGTAATAATAATAAAAAAAAAACATCACCCTATCTTGCTCATCAGTTTAATGGGATCTGTTCTAGCTCTTGAAATAGGAGGGCGCATGCAGTGCAAGGGATGCTGGGAGAGAAGAGGGGAAATTAATGAATCTTCCAGCGCCTTAATGGCACCCTACGGTATCCTCCAAACAAAGATTTACTTAGCCTCAAATGACAGTGAGAAATTGCTGATGCAACAGAAAAGTCGGCCCCGGATCGCGAGGGGATCGTCAGCAGCTCCTGCTAAGTGTCTTCTGCGGATGCAGACTGATGGCATGACCTCAAAGCAAGAGAGGATGTGCAAGTTGCACCCCTCCCCGGCCTCTGTTTTCCCGGTGCTGGTTTTATACCCTTCTATGCCGTAAATTCCCTGACGGGGCCCTCAGTGGGGGCTTGCATTTACGACTTGCCAGGATGCAGGTCCAAGCTGGTGGAAGGAAGTGGGTGTTAATTCAGTGGCTGGAGACACGCAGTATGTTTTAAGAGAGCAGATAGGGGTGCAATAAAAGCACCGTTTCTCATTGTGGGGGGACACACACAGTACAATGCTACAAGATACAAAGGCAATAATGGGAGGGGTGAGGCCATAAGGCTTCTGTCAGCTACTTGTCAGTGCTACAAATCAAAGTCTATTAATTAGGCCAAGGATTCTCAACCTTTTTGAACTTGCAGGGACTTTTTGGAATGCTGACACAAAGTGGGGAGCACATTTCCAAAATGACTAGTGCAGGGGGCTAGTCCACAAAGGTCATTATGAGTGATGAGTCTAGGGTAGCAAACATGTCTCGTTCATTTTGTGCTCAGTGGAAAACCAGTCCAAAAATTCTTTTCAGAAGCATTTCAGTTGGTACAGCTTTGATCATGCACATGGTCCATTGCATTTGGTCTTTCTTTTAAAAGTCTTCTACAGATGAACCCTGGATCCTGGTAAGCATGTTGACTTGGAAGTAAATCTCACAGTGTTGTTTATTCCAAGGTAAGTGGGCATCAGGCTGCAAACTAGAGAGCCAGCTTGGTGTAGTGGTTAGGAGTGCGGACTTCTAATCTGGTGAGCCAGGTTTGATTCTCCTCCTCCCCATGCAGCCAGCTGGGTGACCTTGGGCTCATCACAGCACTGATAAAGCAGTTCTGACCGAGCAGTAATATCAGGGCTCTCTCAGCCTCACCCACCTCACAGGGTGTCTGTTGTGGGGAGAGGAAAGGGAAGGCGACTGTGAGCCGCTTTGAGACTCTTTTGGAAAGAAAAGAGCAGCATATAAGAACCAACTCATCATCATCATCATCATCTTCTTCTACAATATTGAGTCCATGCCTTATTTGTTGATGGATCTTACACCAAGTCATGAAACTGATTCATATGCCCCAATATTCTGATTGCTCTGCCTTGTCTGGCCAAGGTTAGCCCAGATTCATCAGATCTTACAAGCCAAGCAGGATCAGCCCTTGTTAATACTCAGCTGGGAGATCACCAAAGAAGTCCAGGGTTGCTAGGTAGAGGCGGGCAATGGCAAACCACTTCTGTTCATCTCTTGCCCTGAAAGCCCTACAGAGTAAGCATAAGTCAACTGTAACTTCATGGTGCTTTATACCAATATTCTGACTAGCAGCCACTCTTCACCATCTCAGGTAAATCCCTTCCAAACCTATCAGAGATCCTTCAAGTGGAGATGCCAGGAATCAAGCCCTTGGGCTTCTACGTCCAAAGCTCTGCATTCAAGCAATGCAATTGCTGTCCTCCAGTCAGAAGACTATCACCCATCACAATAGAGGCACATTACAGCTACTTCTCCCTTCGCTCGGATGACTCCTCTCTTCCCAATAGCAGCTCATTGAGCTGCAGTTGGCCCACCTCCACCTTCACAGCAATGTCTGCCAATAAACACATCAATGGCAATTGGCATTACTTGGGCGGGTAACACTGAGCAATGTCATGATGTGGCCCAGAATACGGAGAGACGGCTGCCTTGCTGGTATGCAACAATGGAGCTGACTAGGAATGGTTAACGTTTGACAAAGAGATTTAAGTGAACACAATCAGATTGAAGCATATGTTCAGAGGAAGGAAAGAGAATTAATGTGTTTGGACAGAGTCTCGGAACAGAGTCTTTGTAAGGCAAACTAGCCAAAGTGCCAAACTCCGGGAGGGAAAGGAATAAATGGCTACCCATTGATTTGGAGTTTCAGTTGCATCTTGCAGTTCCAAAACCTCTTTTAATGATCTCACACAGACCTCCAATGGCTATTTCCCACTATGGATGCATCTATGTGGATGATATGCTTTAAACAAAAAAGATATACATGTCGGGGGACTCTCTCCCAAAGAACATTTCTCACAGTCACCAGAACTGAGAAATCCTGACTGCCCAAAAGCGAATACTGAAGTCATTCAGACGACAAATATTTATTATTGCATTTTTATACCATCCTCCCCAAAACTAGTAAAACATACCGTTTCATAGCAAAAATAAAATCAATAAATATTTTTAAATCATTTCCTGTCCTTTACTGGCCTGGAGCATCTCTTTCCTTCCAGCAGTGGGTCAGGTGCAGGTGTGGGTGGGAGAAGTCCTAAACTCAAGGTTTCCAATATTTTGGCATTGCAAGAGCTGTATTTCAGTGCATAGGGAGGCCAGGTATGTTGATGGATTCTGGGCCTCAATCACAGGCCCAGCAGAACAACTCTCTTGCAGGCCCTACAGAACTGTTTTAGGTCCCACAGGGCCCTGATCTTCTCCGGGAGAGCGTTCCACCAGGCTGGTGCCAGAGCTGAGAAAGCCTTGGCTCTGCTTGAAGTCTATTTTGCTTCTCTGGAGTCAGGGACCTTTAGTAGCTTTTTGCATACTGCAGCATAAGCTCCTTTGAGGCACATAGGGGAGAATGTGGTCCCACACATACAAAGTTTGTTGCAATGTGGACCTCTTGAAAGAACCTTTGTTGAGGTGAAATCTCAGAGGAAATGGCAGAAAAACTCAAAAGGCTTTCAGAGCTGAGAGATCTCAACCTTGGATAGCTCCTTATTCTTCTGCAAAACTCGTTTCCATACTTGGCCCTATCACTGAAGTCCATTTTAGTTGTCTACCAGAAGTTTGCTAGTGATTGTGATAAATGCCCTAGCTGTGGACAGAATTCCTACATACATTTACATGCAGGTCTAGAACCATTTGTGTGACACTGTTGGAGGGGAACTCTATAGACTTAACATTGGCATACTATTATAAATACTGCTGTTTTTCTTGAACACCTTGTTTCTTGAACCCCTATATAAACTCATCCCTGAGTCTGGCGACAGCTGCCGGTTTGGGTTTGCTGGGTGTTTGATTCCAGCGTACAGCTGAGAAGCCAGATGAAGGAGCAGAAACTGGCTCTCCACAAATTGCTGACCTTCTGCTTTCCCCTGATGATGGAAGTCTAGTTGGCCATCGCACAAGGAGGACTTGTTGAACAAGCTACAACAAATGGCAAGCGTCCATTGGATGTAAAGAAGGTGATTTGGAGGACAAGCTCTCTCCCTTCTCCCTTTCGCCCTCCCTTTCTTCCAGCCCCCATCACGGTTGGCCGCATCCTGATGCCTCACTTTCCATAATGCATTCTTAGTGTCCGCACACTTGAATTATTGAGCTGGCCCCCGTCCTGCTCCCAATGTATTATTTATCTTATTTTCTGTTACAGTCTGTTATTTACAAAGCCTTTCATGTCGGCTTTTCTCGCTTTGCTGGTCTAGCTTGTTTGGGTGACAAGGCCAAATCCAGGGCACATCTGGAGTACTTGCTTTTAATGCCTGGTGACAAACTGCACTGACAGGGTGTCTCCTTGGGTGATGCCCATCTTGCTGACTCTATCCTCTGAGCATCAGCAAGACAAGCACGTTACTGGCCAGAATTAAGGCTGTGCCAGGATTTTCTAAACCAAACCAAGCCTGAATTCTCCCTGGACCCTAACATGACTTAATGGAGACTAATGTACTTTGGCCACACCATGAGAAGACAAGGCTCACCAGAAAAGACAATACTGCTAGGAAAAGTTGAAGGTGGGAGGAAAACCCAGTGTAAGATGAGACGGACTGACTCAATCACAGAAGCCACGGCCTTCAGATTGGAAGACCCGAGCAAGACTACCAGTGTAGGATTGCTGGAAGTCATTCAGCAATCCTACACTGATGATAGGATGTGTTGGAAGTCATTCATCCACAGGATTTCCATAGGTCAGCAGCAGCAACACATAACACGTGCAGGCTTTTATTTCTTGTCTTGGCCTGTTGGGTGGTATCTTTTGCTCCCTCCATGGCAGCTCTTGACATTTACCACAGGGACATGATAAAGCTCTTACATTGTCTTATATGGCAGTTATCAAGGCAGACTGAGAGTTTCACTGTGAATATACTCACTATCCAAAGCATAACTTGTTCAAACTCCCTTAATTACCTGCATGGAGTTCTGGTGACCTTAAAGATGGCTGCTGAAGTAATGCATCGCACCTTCTCCATCTAAACCTACCTCACAGGGTTGTTGTGAGTATGAAATGGGAGAGAGGAGAAGGACATAAGTTGTTCTGGGTCCCAACTGTGAAGAAAGGCAGGGTTTCAACAAAGTAAATAAAATAAATGCATGACCAAGGTCATCCACTTTGCACCTATCCGTTGGAGGGGTTAGAGCAGTGGTCCCCAACCTTTTTATCACCGGGGACCGGTCAACGCTTGACAATTTTACTGAGGCCCGGGGGAGAGGTAGTCTTTTGCCAAGGGACATCACTGCCTCCTGAGCCCCTGCTCCGCTTGCTTTCCCGCCGGCACCCCTGACTTCCTGCTGCCCGCTGGGGGGCGCTGCCAGCAGCAGCTGCGCAGTGCCACGCCAAGGGGGAGCCCCAGCCATGGCGGCCGCTGGAGAGCACCAAAGGTAAGCTGGTGGCAGAGTGGCAGGGCAGCCCCCGAGGCAGCAGCCAGGGAAGATGACGAGGAGATGACGAGGTGGACCGACTGATCCACGGACCGGTACTGGTCCCCAAGACCGGGGGTTGGGGACCACTTGGTTACAGGATCCAAATTCTGGCTGACTGACATAGAAACGAAGGATTTTTTGCAGATAAACTCCTCTGAGGAGAATCTCTAGTGTGTGTGTGTGTGTGTGTGTGTGAGAGAGAGAGAGAGAGAGAGAGAGCAAAGTTTTCTATTGACAGTTAATTCACACAGCATCTGAACCATCAGAGCAACTATTTGGCAGTGAGAATTTGGGTAGTCAGGAGTGTACTCCCAAACTGGGCCAAAGTGGAAGGAGAATCCTTCTAGGGAAGAGAAGGAGGACCTCTGCATACTTTGTAAAGGGAAATCACGGGTGCATTTCCTAAGATACGTGTGTCTGAAAAAGAGCTTCAGTTACCTCAGAAGGCAGCGGAAGACTGGTGCATCGAAAAAGCGGGAAAGCTGTGGTGCAAGCCAAGCATACCTGCTTTTTAGGAACCAGAGGGAACTCTATAGATTAATGATGATGATGATGATGATGATGATGATGATGATGTTATTCGTTCAGCTGTAATATCTTGCCTTCTAATGACATCGTTGGTTTGCTCCTCTCTAAAACTATCTTGTTGGTAACTTTGGCTGTCTGTGCTATTCGCAGCATTTGTCTCCCACACCATAATTCGAAAGCATCCATTCTCCTCCTGCCTTCCTTCTTCAGGAAGATTAAAAGAACAAAAAAAGGTGTTTTTTTAAAAATAAACATAGTAAAGAAACTGCTCAGTTTAAGGAAACTTTAACAACTGAAAGGAATGCCAAAGAACATCTGAAAAGTCAGTAATTAGGAAGTAGAAGCTGTGAACTAATTACAGCTACCTTTTCCCTTTTTGTAAATAAAATCTCTAATTAGTTTGTAAGGGGAGGGGGGCTCAGTGCCATTCTGACAAAGGGTTTAAAAAAAATGGACAGCTCTACACCATTCTAAAAAAGAACCTCTTATGGCGCAGAGTGGTAAGGCAGCTGACATGCAGTCTGAAAGCTCTGTCCATGAGGCTGGGAGTTCAATCCCAGCAGCCGGCTCAAGGTTGACTCAGCCTTCCATCCTTCCGAGGTCAGTAAAATGAGTACCCAGCTTGCTGGGGGGTAAACGGTAATGACTGGGGAAGGCACTGGCAAACCACCCCGTATTGAGTCTGCCATGAAAACGCTAGAGGGCGTCACCCCAAGGGTCAGACATGACCCAGTGCTTGCACAGGGGATACCTCTATCTTTACCTTACACCATTCTAAAGGTTCCAGGGCTGAATAAAATCACAAAGATTTAACTGTGACAAGGTGGGGCAATGAGTTTCTTTATTATAACACAGAAAACAATGCCACAAAGTCAGCTCAGTCTCTAAGGGAACGACTTTTCATGTTGGAGGGGAAATTTACCTAAGCATGGAGAACAATGAAGGAAGAGATCCATCATATGGTGTCATGAGTAAGGTCTTACTTACAGGTCTTCTTCCAGGTTGCCATCTGCCTCATTCCATATATACTTATGAACATCAGAAACTAGCCATTCAGTGAGGAACTGAATTTGCTAACTGGATCAGTCCCCCAGCAGATTGAGTTTCTAGGTCTTTCAGAAGCCCCACCTGATTCCATCAGTCATCTTTTGTGTTCAGGGTGTGTTTGTGAGATGTGCGTGTTGATTTGCAGCCTTCTACACCTAATTATTACTGTACACGTTTGATAAAGGAGGCACAATTACACGTAGGAGCACATATTAAGTGGAAGAATCAATTTAATTTGAGAACCCCTGTCCACCCAACCCTTCAAAAGTTCATCTCTCTCCTTTATTGGAACTCATTTGTTTTAAAGCTTGGGCCATTTATATTCCCCATGGTTTCATTGTAAGAAATCTCTGTGTGTGTTATTCCATCTAAAGGCCCAGGCCTGGAAATGTCTATGCCCAGCTCTCGCACCTCAGAGGGCATTTCAAGGGCAGCAGCCTTGTTGCATTCCTACCTATCCCTTTTTTCTACTGCTGGTTCTGGTCTGAAGGCAGCAGGCCAAGAGGAGCAGGCAGCTGTTGGAGGGATGTGCCTGTTGCCGAGGGCCATTTGTCATCATTAGCACCTCAGTGAAAGCTATTAGGAGTCACTCAAAGCCTTGGGGAATTCACCAGGGCACAGATTAAGATCCAGACCATCATAAACCATATAAATCCAGCAATCGCCTTTCTAAAAAGGAGATTTCCCTTACTTTGTTTCTGATCCCTTGTTATAGCTCAGCTTCTCTAAGTGCGAGATGTGTTCAATTTCTGTCATTATACACATTTGATCATGGAGAATTTCTAGCCCAAGAAGGAAGATCTCTTCGAACCTATACAGTTATAAATACACAAATTCATACCATAGTATGAGTAGCTCAGCTTTAAAAACAAAAAAAATGCAATTTCCTAGCAATTTCCTTAATGGCTGCCAAGAGAAATTGGCAAGGATATGGGAGAAGTGACTGCTGACATCTCAAAGCCAAGAGGTGGAGAGTGAGGAGGCCGAGCTGGAATCAGTGTGGGGGGTTCAGTGCCTTCCATGGCTCCCTTCGTCCCTTTGCCATAGTTGCATTTCACTGGAACCAAGAGCCGGAGCTGTCAGCTTATTTCCAAAGCCCATCTTCTAAGGTAGGATGAACTTTACAATCACAAGACTTCTGTAGGACCACAGGGTTGGATCTAGACTAAGGTGACCAGATTTTAACATTGGTAAAGCAGGACACCATTGACCGGGGGGGGGGGGAGGTCTTGATTAAAATTTGGTCTATATGGACCAACAAAAATTTTCATAGAATGCCTAGAACACAAAAATAGTTTTGTAATATATGTATTTTTAATTTCAACATAAATACAGTTTGCCAGGTGCCTCCAAAAGTAGGACAATCTGGTCACCTTAATCTAGACTAAATTGTCCAGCTAATAGAAGGTATAGTCTTGGATCCACCATATACCCCTGCAAATGTAATGTAAATGCAAATGTGTGTAAAGGTAAAGGTAAAGGTATCCCCTGTGCAAGCACCGAGTCATGTCCGACCCTTGGGGTGATGCCCTCTAGCATTTTCATGGCAGACTCAATACGGGGTGGTTTGCCATTCCCTTCCCCAGTCATTACCGTTTTACCTGCCAGCAAGCTGGGTACTCATTTTATCGACCTCGGAAGGATGGAAGGCTGAGTCAACCTTGAGCTGGCTGCTAGGATTGAACTCCCGGCCTCATGGGCAAAGCTTTCAGACGGCTGCCTTACCACTCAGCGCTACAAGAGGCTCTGCAAATGTGTGTATGTATGTGCAAAATTTTACTGCTTGTGTCGGTTTCAGTGTGCTATTGCTTTAACATTTTTTTGGATAGACATTCCAATTTTGGGATGTTTCTCCTGTAGCCACCATTTACCAAGAGGGTGGATGTGGTTATTGTGATGCTTACTGTCCACATAGGATGCTCATCTTGATGTCAAAATTCCCACGCTCTGTGGGGGGAAATCTATTGGCCGTTCCCGGCCCCAGAGAAGCATGCCTAGCCTCAACCAGGGCCAGGGCTTTCTCTGTCCTGGCCCCTACCTGGTGGAATGAGCTCCCGGGTGAGCTACAGGCCCTGCGGGAGCTGTCAGCATTCCGCAGGGGCTGTAAAACGGAGCTCTTCCACCAGGTCTATGGTTGAGGCTGGGACTGGCGAGGAAGAATATTTCCCCCCCTGGGGTATGAAGTATACACCATTACCCTCCATCCCCTAATGCCCTTGTTTGGGTAGGGTGGCATTTTCCGCCATGTTGGGTATTTTTTTTAAGTCTTTTAGTGGGAGTTTTAATAGGGGATTTTAAGACTACTGTTACCCGCCACAAGCCTATGTAGGGAGTGGTGGGAAATATAATAATAATAATAATAATAATAATAATAATAATAATAATAATAATAATAATAATAATAATGTAAGTTTTTTGAGGTCAACAGAGCCAAATACACTATTGTATCAGTTGTAGAGACAGCTATTTTTTGCTGTAGCTGCCATTTTGTAAGATGGCAGATCCTTTTTCAGGATGTAGGATGCTCATATGATTTGGGGAGTGATAAAACCCAATAGATAAGAGCCTCTTGTGGCACAAGGTGGTAAGGCAGCCGACATGCTGTCTGAAGCTCTGACCATGAGGCTGGGAGTTCCATCCCAGCAGCCGGCTCAAGGTTGACTCAGCCTTCCATCCTTCCGAGGTCGGTAAAATGAGTACCCAGCTTGCTGGGGGGCAAACGGTAATGACTGGGGAAGGCACTGGCAAACCACCCCGTATTGAGTCTGCCATGAAAACGCTAGAGGGCGTCACCCCAAGGATACCTAAAACCCAATATACTATTCCTTTATCTTTTTTTAAAAAACCTAAATAAGGTACTATTCTTTGCAGGGTGGGAGAAGGACAAATTCATAGAAGCTGTTAATGTTTAAAATGTTTGTCATATTGGGAGAAAATATAGCAGGCGAATCGTTAAACTGACAGCTCCAAAAAGCATGGACTGTCAATTATTTGCCTGCCTTAAAAAACAGAAAACAAAATATTCAAGAGTTTTGTGAGCCTGGGTCCTATTCGGAAGGAGGACTCCTCAGAGGAAAAGTTTTGCCAGGAGCTCCCAGCTTCACCCAAGCCTTGGCTGGATGAGAGCTCTGGTCAGCAGAAGGAAACTGAGCTGCAGACAAACCAAGGCTTAGAATCCAAAGTGGTTGCAGAAGCCTTCCTCTGCCCTGAATCCAGGTGTAGCTCCCTGGCCCTGTCAACCCACTTGGATCACCTGAACCAATTAACCAATGCAGGCTACAAGACAGCCCCAGTCTAAAAGGCACCACCCTAGATTAGCAAGGCAGCTGCTGACTACAGAAATCTGTGAGTCATCACAGGATGAGGACTGAAAGGCTACTGGCAGCCTATATTCACTTGGGGCCAATTAACTTTGCAGCTTTACCTGTGATCACTTTTGCCCACATTCCTGGACTGCCTGAACAAACTCTTTGACCTTGAATTCTGCCTGTCCCTCCTTCCAGCAGGGAGTTGAAACCACCAGAAAGAACTTGTTTGATATTTATCATGCTTCTATATTGGTTACACACTTCTTAAACAAAAGTTATGGCCTTAATACAAAAAGAGTAATTTGCTCTGCAACATTTTTACTATTCTTTTGACTCTTGCAGAAGGAGGTTTTTCTGCTGTTTTGTACCTGCACACATTAGGTGTGCAGTGCCTGTGGTTCCACAGGTATGGGTCAGAGGCACTCTTTGGTATCCAATGCTCATCTGTTTCCTCCACAGTTTAGCCTTGAATGGTTAGGAGAGAAGGGCTGTGAGTCTATGTTGTATGGTAGGATGAGAGGACCAAGTAGTTCTGTCAGAGTTCTCCACCTCACCTACCTCACAAGGTGTCTGTTATGGGAAAAGGAAAGGCGATTGTAATTTGAGACCCCTTCGGGCAGTAAAAGTGGGGTATAAAAGCCAACTTTTCTTCTCCAAGATTGGTGAGAAGTCGATGTATAGGAATGAAATGTCATTTGTCTCCCATGCTAAATCTGACCCAAAGCTCATCTCAACCTTTGGTGCTTTGAAAGCTGGCAAAGGGCACCTATCCAGCCATGCTGTTTTAAAGACGGCATTCAGACTAGGCGGCAGTGATTTCAGTCAGCTCCCTCTGTCGGTGGAAAGTATTCCCTTTGGCCCCCACCCTCAGGAACAAAATTTCATTCTGTGGGTTTGAACGGTGGGCAGCATCAGGTGTGGGAGTAGCAAAGTTCTGCTTAGGGAAGTCCATGAATGATTAAGATCCATGCCACTGTGCCAGTCTTCCCATGAATTTTACTTTTTATCCCTTACTGCTGAAGTTTCTCCATTTCTCAGGCTGAAATGATACCTAGAGATCTTATACCCCCGGAGGCTACTCCCTTCCAAATTATGTTTTTTTTTTAAAGTTGAATCAAAAACCTGTCAGTAATTCCATTAAAAAGAACATGCATTGTTCACTCGGTTTATTATCTGATTGGCCTCTATCTTGCTGAACTGATTTGAAGAGGGTTCTGTTTTTTCTCTCTTCCCACTGCTAATTTTGTGTGTCTTATTTGCAAGAGATGAAAGCTACAATATTTCTCTCTATCTCCTTCCTCCCCTGCTTCCCTCCCCCCATCCCAAGCCTAAAATACGAATAAACAAGTCTGGAATCAGTGAGGAGAGGCAGAGGAAAAGAACAACTTCACAGACTCTTCAGACCTTGTCATACTTGAAGGCTGAGATTTGGCACAGTGGAAGACAGGGAGACAGCTAGCAGTTGACTGACACATGACAACAGCAGACCCTTACCTGGTAGGAATACTAGACACAAGGGAGCGGGGAGGGAAGCTAGGAGTAACAATTTCTTCATGAGAGAGGAGCATAGCAGGGGCGATGTACTTTTTAAAAAAGAATTCCACAAAAACTCATGTTGTTTTAGAAGGAGGAGGTTGTTATATGCCACTTTTTTCTACCCAAAGGAGTCTCAAAGTGGCTTACAGTCGCCTTCCCTTTCCTCTCCCCACGACAGACACCCTGTGAGGTGGGTGAGGCTGAGAAAGCCCTGATATTCCTGCTGGGTCAGAACAGCTTTATCAGTGGTGTGGCGAGCCCAAGGTCACCCAGCTGGCTGCATGTGGGGGAGTGCAGAATCGAACCCGGCTCGCCAGATTAGAAGTCTGGCTTTAGTGTACTTACTTAGAATCTACCTACACCAAGCTGGCTTTAGTGTACCTACTTAGAATCATAGAATCATGGAGTTTGAAGGTACCTCCAGGGTCATCTAGTCCAACCCTCTATACAATGCAGGAAACTCACAACTACCTGCCCACCTACAGTGGCCCCAGTTTCATGCCCACATGCTCCCCAAACCAGAATTTCTGGTCAGTCTGGTCAGGAGGAAATTTGCTTTCTGACCCCAAAGTGGCAATCAGCATTTCCCTGGGCATGCAAGAAAGGGCCACAAGAGCCAAACACAGACACAATCCATTCTGCCCGCACACTCATAATCTGCCTAAATTCTCTTCCTTCTCTTAGTTTGTGGAGTGAGATGTCTCATTAGCACTGCCAACAATGGTCTATAGAAAGATCTAAGTTCACATCATACTCTCTAATTTCCAGAGCAGTCAAAAATTTGGCATGTCACACTGTTAAAAAGTCAATTTCCATATGAGGAAGGAGTTATGGAGATTTACACTGTCCTTGTTACATGTGTTTATTTACACGTATGTTAGGAGATCTTTGCCCAGACATAGGTGGCCTACACTAGCCCAGGTTCATCAGATCTCAGAAACTGAACAGCTCTAGCTAGTATTTGGATGGGAGACCACTAAGGACATCACTGGAGCCCACTTCCCCTGCTGCTTTACAGGCCTCATCTCTTTCTCCACAATGGGAACAGTAAATGGTCGATTGATGGATAGACTGGCTCCCACGTCTTACTTCTGTGCCCACATCTCTGAATGGATGTGTTGCCACTTCCAAGGTCCTCGAAGGGGCTCCCCCAGGGTCCAAAGGTTGAAAAATCCTGCTTTAAGGTAAGGTACAATCTGCTTTTTTCCAATATGGTGATTAATTTCAGCCTGAAAATAAAAAGCGTTCCCATGAGGAAGAGATTCCAGGCAGGCAGAAAAAAAGATCATTCTTGTTTCCAGCTCTCAGTTGCTCAGTTCTCCTTGGCTTCAAGACTGACAGGATATCACCTCTTGTTACATAATTGGCACTTAGGGAGGTCTCAGCAGGGAATATGTACAGAATTCTCTTTTGTGGGGATTTTTTTTTTAAAGCACACACAAATGACAAAGTCACACACCTTGTGCAGTGCTGGTTCCCATTGATTTCCAGTTAAATAAACTCATTAAGGAAGAGAATTCACTCCCTAGGCTGTCGGGCATGTGTGTGCAGAGGGCATAGCAGAAAAAGACACCTAACAGACCCAGGAGGGAGAAATGCTTTCTGCACATGGGGTTAATTAACCCACTGGCACACACTGATGCTGAAACTACTGGCATACATTGCTTTTAGAAAGGAATCAGTAAAAACTAGTGCTGTCACCCCAGTTAAAGAGACGCCTTTCATTATAATGGTAATCTCTGCAGTGTCCTGGTTGGAGAACGGAATGTGGAGGTGGGGTGTTTGCTTGTCTGCTCAGCTCAATGGTTCTTTTCTTGTTCATTGGATGTAGTGGTGGCCACAATAATTTTTTCCCCTTCAAGTCACTCCAATGTTATGGCAATCCTATAAGGCAGGGGTAGTCAACCAATGGTCCTCCAGATGTTCATGGACTACAATTCCCATGAGCCCCTGCCAGCAAACGCTGGCAGGGGCTCATGGGAATTATAGTCCATGAACATCTGGAGGACCACAGGTTGACTACCCCTGCTATAAAGTACGTACAATGCGAGAGACATTCAGAAGCGGTTTGCCCTTACCTGCCTCTAAGTAGAGGCCCTAGACTTCCTTGGTGGTCTCCCATCCAAATGCTAACCAGGACAGATTCTGTTTACCTTCGATGAAATTGGGATAAACTGGACCATGCAGATCAGCAGTGGCTGGATGGATAAATGGCATTAAAGGAGGTTGCAAGAGACTCCTGGAGGAGAAGTCCATCAGTGGCCGCTAGCTAAGACCAAAGGGAACCTCCACGTTCAGGCTCTGAGCCCAAGTGCTAGGAGGCAACATCATGGGAAGGTCTTGGCCTCCATACCTTGTTTGTTGACTTGCCAGGACATCTGGTTGGTCACCATGTGAAACTGGATGGTGGTCTACAGGTCCCATCCAGCAGGACTTTCCTTTTTTTTTTTTTTTAGATGTTAATTTTTATTGAAATGACAACAGCATAAAAATGTACAGGCATTCAAAACAAAAAGGGGTGGGAACAAATTAGTTCAGCATTTAAAAGCATTGGTATTGTTTACATTCCCCCCCCCCCTAACAATTTAAGTTGGCAATGTGCAAATCAAGGCTTTATGAAACCCCTTTCTCCAAGACACCAAAGACTAAATACTCCTGAAACAATGAACAACCAACTAGATTTGAGTCACGTTTTCCCTCTTAATAGTGCAAACTAACAACTAAGGAATGCTTTTTATTGGGAAAATAAAATGAAACCAAAATCAGTGTGCCAGGAGCAGGTAAAAGTGTGGTTTTGCCAAGTGGATTGTGAAAACATAAAGGAAGTCTTGTCTGGTGTTGAACATTATAGAAGGGCTTTGTACTGTTGGTTTATTTACTTCACTTACACCCCCAACTATCTCCCTAGAGGGGACTCAAAGCAGCTGACCTCATTTCCCTCTTCTCCATTTGATCTACACAACAACCCTGTGAGGTTGGTGAAGCTGGGACTGTGTGACTCGTCACTCTGCAAACTGCCATGGCAAAGTAAGGATACGAACCTGCCTCTCCCAGCCTGACACTTGAAGCACTATACTGCAACCAGCCCTGGTTCAGATTCTGTTTCATCACAGTGTTTGGAACTCCTGCAGGAAGTCTTCTGACAATATCTGAATTATCAAGTACCACTGCTAAATCCCAAAGTTCAGTAGAGTCCAGCTCTGTGGCACTTCAGCTAATGCACCCAAAACAAGAACCACTCCCAACTTAGCAGTAAGGGAACTTATGGGAAACTGGAGCAGGGTGGAAGAAAGAGCTCTATTTGCCAGGCCGAACATCTTACGTTCCATTCCAGACAGACTCTCCCTGTCTCTGCTCTACATACTTCTTCAAGGACTTGTGCCGGCTACTCCCAGGAGATCTTGTTAGTCCTTTGGGAGGTGGGAGGGGGAAGTGAGCATCCCTGTCTCGTGTTACTGCTCAGGCCTCTATCGATGGCTCTGCTGTTATTCCCCAAAGTCTGCATTCAGATGAAGTTGCTGTCCCCACTGAGAGCTAATTTAAAAGTGTTGACTGCCTGGGCTTTAATAGGACAAGGGACTTTTTTTTTTTTTTAATAAATGTCTCATGGAACCGTGAGACAAATGGAGGATCTCATTAGATTCTAATTCACAAGTCACCTACACGTTGCTGCAACATTTCAGGTTCATTCAATATTTGTAGATTGGGGGGGGGGGGTGGCTGGTGCCTGGGAAGGATGTGATTTGAGGAGGGGAGAGACCTGTGCAGAGCACAATGCCACAGAGCCCCCCTTCCAAAGCAGCCATTTTCTCTTGGTCGCCTGGAGATTAACTGTAATAGTGAAAGATCTCCAGGTGCTCCTGGGAGGTTGGCAGCCCTGGACTTCCTTCCTGGCACTTCACCCCATCCTGTCCTTGTTAAACCTTTAATGGAGTCACCTGTACACAGCTCTTGCTTTCCCACTGGCATTCCTTCCCGGGCATCTGCGAGGCCTGCCCTGCTCTGACCTCACTTCCCCCAAATTACCTCTGAAGCATCTTCCATGACCCAGAGAGGGGCAAGGAGCCCCGGTTCCCTTGTGGATCTATGCCACTAATTAAGTATGAAAGAGCAAAGGCCTTTGGGCTCTGGGGCTAAGCCTGGGGGGGGGGTTAATGCCCCCCTAATGAATTGCCATGTAGTTAGAGGTGACGGAAGCAAATGAGTGTCAGCAGCACTGACCTCTCTGCTCACCACTGCCTTAATTGCCTCTTGGTTTGCTGGCAGAAGGGTACAGATGTGAGCTTGTCATGATACAGACAGGGCTTTAGAAAAGTGCCTTCAATTGAAAATCAGCTCTCCTCTATACAGACAGTGGAAAGAAGAAGACTGTCGGTTAGTGCAGTCTCAACAACTGAAATGGAAACACTTTTAATCTGCACACCTACTGTACAATGATAAAATGTTGTGGAAAGGGCCACCTGGTTGTTAGTGCTATTTAGGACTGTATCCATTGCTTTTCCATTCTTTTCAGTAAAATATCCAGAAAGGGTATACAAATCTTGAGGGTGAAGAGGGTGGGAGTTAGTACTCTTTCTATAGCCATCTTGTAATATTTGATGGCTAATGTTTAATGTTAATGCTTTTTTTGGGGGGTAGGGGTCTACTGGTTTTTATTGTTCTATCGCGAACTTCCGCAAGTTTAAATGGAGAGCGGAGGTATACAAATCTGAAAATAAATAAATAAATAAATAAATAAATAATTAAGTTTTAAAAAAATAAAACCAAAATTTAAAACATGCCCCCCTTAAAACATGTTCTAAAATTTTACAAGCAAAAGACATTTCAGTATCAGAAGATATGGGCAGTTAAACACTGACTCAAATTTTGTGGGGCAGCCTTTACTATCAAAAACAAATACATTGGAGATCTGATTGACTGTGCAAATATTTAAAAATGTTTCTTCAGCAGCAGCAACCACCACAGGACAAGTAAGTTAGCTGTGGAATTGAAGGTAAGTGGTGGCATCCATTTTAGGGCTAGCTCTGCCTCCTGAGGTAGCCATTTTGTGGCTTCACTCACCTCTCTCTGTCAGAATTCCAAAGTACAGCAAGGTTGGGGGCTCTCTGCTCTAGCCATTACACCACATTGCCATTGATCACATAATGCTTGTGAACAAGCTGCATACGCCCAAACACACACACACACAGGAGGGTAGGGAGACTCCTTCAGATAATATTGTGAAATGTTTTTCTCCCCTGTTCAGCCTTGTGACATCGAAAGTAGCACAGCAGAAACATGATGGGAAATTCAGAAACATGTCTGCCTGGGCCTTACAGCTGCACTGGATTCACTGCTCTGTCTTGGTTTTCTGGATTATTGGGGAGGGTTGCAAGCTTATTTTTGCACGGCAATGCCTCTGGGCTCAAAGGAGGCCATTGTCTGTTCCAGATGGCTCTTTAATTAAAACATGCTGACTGGACTTCTCCAAGGAAGGGCAGCTTGTTGACACAGCAAGACTTTCCTGCTACCTGCATGTTTTAATGGGGGCACTGGGGCTGCAAAAACCTCATGAATACAGGACTCTGGGAGTCGTTATGGCCATTTGGCCGTAACTATTAAGTGCCACAGGAACCTCAAGCGACTGATTTGTTTCTCTTTCTTTCTACAACCCCACTCAGAGAGGTTCTACAGGATCTAGCACCATGGGCAGCTCCTTTTGTGCTTCTGGGTTTTTTTTTAAAGTCCCAGGTACTTTCTTATCCAGATGAGAACAGAGTGGGTTGGGGGGAGGGGAGGAAATGATGAATACCATTTTTCTCAGTTATTTCCCTCTTTCTTCATCTGTCTTGTTTGCTATAATTTCCTTCCTTCCTTCCTCCCTCCCTAGTTCCCTTCCTTCCCTTCCTTAACAAATTTTCCTTTCTTCCTTTTGGTCAGAAAAAGTTTTGATATCTATGCCGAAATATGGGTGGGGCACTGCTGCTGGCTGCTTGCCTAGCAGGAAAGGAGCTGAGGATAAAGCTTGTAGAAACCATCATGACGAATCAGATGTTCAGCTGCGTAGCTCCCAGCAGAACAGAAGTTGAGTGTCCAACCCTTTCTCTTCTCCTCTTCTTGACCTAGTATGACATAGTTATCACAGTCTTCCATGTTTTCCCACCTTGTCAAGCAGCAACCACCGATGTGGGAAAGCAATGGAGAAGTTGGAGAGGGATGGTTATATTCTGCTACACACTACAGAGCCAGACACTTTATTGCTGTTTTCAGCAGCAGCTGTACTTCTACAGCAGAATATCGAGTATGGCCTTTGAAGGGAAATAATGGAGTCATTTTGGCCTTCATCATACACAATCATGCACTTTGTCTCTTCTTTCTGTAGTCAAACAGGTTTTTGAAACACTACGAAGTCTCACAAAAACCGTTTACCAGAGAGAAATTGATTGATTTGAAACAGAACAAAAAGGAAAGGACACATTTCCTCATGATTAACTTATGGAATGAATCGCCACAAAATGTGATGACCACCATTAGATTAGAAGGCTTTTAAAAGAGATCAGATACATTTGTGGTGGAAGGTAGTCCATCAATGGCTATTAGCTGGTGATAGCTTAATGGACACTCCGTGTTTCTCTGAATACCAGATCCCAACCAGCAGGGGAGGGCCGTTGTTTACATCCCTTCAAATTTCCCAGAAGCATCTGGCTGGTTGCCACTGGAAATGGCATGCTGGTATAGCTGGACCTTGGTTCCCCTTTAGAGGTCCTCTTTTCATACCTTCACAAATACGTGCATGAAAGGAAACCATGCTTCCAGACTTCATTGACTTTGAGGGGAAACAATAGACCATTTCAGATTGCGGGTTGGGAGAGCCAGTGGGTATAGTGGTTAGAGTGTCAGACTTGGAGATCAAGGTTCAAGTCTCCACTCTGCCATGGAAGCTTGCTGGGGTGACCCTGGGCCAGTCACACACTGGCTGCCCTATGTACCTCAGAGGGTTGCTGAGGATACAACAGAGGAAAGGAGAACAATGCAAACTGTTTGGGGTTCCCATTGGGGAGAAAGGGGTAGTATAAATGAAGATGATGGACAGACAGACAGATGCCCACTCAATGTCTCTTCATATCAGTTGCATTGACCTACACTGTGCTTGCAAACTTAAATGGACTCCGGGGAATGGTAGAGGACAGGAGGCCCTGGAGGGTCATTGTCCATGGGGTCGCGATGGGTCGGACACGACTTTGCACCTAACAAAAACAACACTGTGCTTGTTCAGTGTCTCTTTGTATGTCTTGTTATTGATTTACACTGTACCACGTGCTTGGACGCTTAGTATGAAAAGCAAACTGCAAACCCAGTAAGAAGTAAATCAATCAGTCATAAAAGATTATCTTTTCAGGGTAGTCACACCAGAAAAGCTGACTGTTACCCTGCTGCAACTGCCTCCTGTGTGTGGTGCAACACAAGGGTACAACACTATTGTGTGCAAAGCAGTGTTTTGCAATGGCCCCAAAGCTCTGAGGGGCCTGAAGCCACCCAGAACTAGGTCAGACGATGATGCCAACCTAGGAGATACCATTCTGTGGGTCTGTAGAAAAAGTTCAAATTTAAATGCAGGTAGAATTAAATAAAATACAAAATAGTTCAGCAAGGACGATCTCGTGAGACTACCTAGCAAAGACTTGGCTACCTTTAAAGGTTGTGTCAGCAGCTAGAGTTAGGAATGCAACTACATCACCCAGATAGGCATGCAGATAGGATTGCCACTACATAACCCAAGCAAACCCAAAGGGCAGTTTAACATCTCACAGAGAGATAGCCTTGGCAGATCTCTGCACTGCTAAAATATTTCATGTTTCATTTGTATTTGTCCCCTTTGGAGAGGAATGGGACCGGGAAGAGGAGTTGTGGGTAGGAGAGAGGCTGTGGAAATTGGAAGGGGAGGGAAGATATGCCAGGGGAGGGGAGGAGCAGCCAGCAAGTGTGGAAGGCAGAGAGGAAAAGTGAGAGTCAGAGGGGGAGCAAGGAGAAGTTGGAGCTGGAAAGAATGGGAAGCCCCCTGTGTGTCTTTGGATCACAAAGAATCATGGTCCAGATCAGTGGCTGTCTAATTGTTGTTCACCTTTTAGGGGCAAATCCTGTAAAATTTGATCTCATGTTTCAAGACCCTATTCAGATGCTCACTGGTTACCAGTTCACCTGTTCTCATGTTCTTGCTCTTGAAATAATTCCTAGATCTGATTATGCCCTGCTAGCTAGCTGGTACCATTAGACGCATAGTTTGAACCCATTACTGTGAGCCCTCCATGCCATCCTCCATAGGACAACATTTCAGGTATTGAAAGTGAGCAATCATGCCCCCCCCTACTTCCTCTTCTCCAAGCTGAACATGCCCAAGTTCCTCTGCCTTTTTTCAAAGGGCTTGCTCAATGAAGAGGAGACCTACAAGGAATCATGCATGCCAGGTCTCTGAAAATGTTTCCATCTCCCATGTTTTCTTGTCAAGTTAAATTGCATGTCATGGCAGGCAAATTACATTTTGTCCCATCCAAAATGCCCTTGCCCTGACTTTGACAGCTCAGGCTACCGTAGTCATGTCAGATCTTGGAAGCTAAGCAAGTTGGCCCTGGTTAGTACCTGGGTGGGAGACCACTGAGGAAGTCCAGGGATGCAAGGCAGAGGCCTGCAATGACAAACTATATGTTTTTATCTTGCCCTGAAAACCCAACAGGATTGTCATAAGGTATCCCTGACTTGACGCCACTTTCCACCATCAGGTTGTCCCAACCCTAGCTGGGAAAAAAGCAAGTGATCATTTTCCCTTAAGGGAAAACAGGAACTTTGATGGAGGAGCATTTTAGTCAAGGAAAGGACCAAACATTGCCAGCCAATTGGCTGATCCACTGCATTTGAGTTAAAAAGAACAACTAAAAGGTGATCTAGTAAAAGAACCCCCTCATCCCCCCCCCCAATAATATGTAGTCCCTCCATTGCTCTCCTGCTGGAAATCGCATGGACACAATAGCACATGTACTGTTATCAGAGTAGAGCAAAGCAGTACCAAAAGGGAAGGGCTGTCTGATAGGCTTGCTAATCGGAGTTGGAAAATTCCAGATCTGAGGAAATGGTCTAAGGCAGGCAGGGCCAGCATGGTTATAGTGATTAAGAGCAGCAGGTTCTAATCTGGTGAGACAGGTTTGATTCCCCACTCCTCCACATGAAGCCAGCTGAGTGACCTTGGGCTCATCACAGCCCTGATAATGCTGTTCTGACCGAGCAGCTCTGTCAGAGCTCTCTCAGCCCCACCTTCCTCACAGGGTGTCTGTTGTGGGAGAGGAAGGGAAGGTGATGGTAAGCTGCTTTGAGACTCCTTCAGGTAGTGAAAAGTAGAGTATAAACACCAACTCTTCTTCTTCAGGGTTCTGAGGGTGGAAGGACCTTCCATCCAAAATGGTTTCCTTGTGGCTGGCCTCCTTATGTCAAGGTAGACTTTTCCTTAATGTCTTTTATTCTTTTATTGTTGTAAACCCACCAGGGAACGGCAGTATATAAATCCAAAGATGGATGGATGGATAGATGGACGGACGGAATGAACGAACGAACGAACGAACGAATGAATGAATGAATGAATGAATGAA
Organism: Paroedura picta; assembly: GCF_049243985.1. NCBI lineage: Eukaryota > Metazoa > Chordata > Lepidosauria > Squamata > Gekkonidae > Paroedura > Paroedura picta. Next base: position 41,228,025 of record NC_135373.1, on the reverse strand, counting down.
TGAATGAATGAATGAATGAATGAATGAATGAATGAAACCCTCTCCATACCTGGTCCCCAAACCAGCAAGGCCCTTGCTTAGCCTGTAATCCTCTAAGAACCACCTTTTCTGTCTCTAGATATTTAATAGAGAATTATCTGGGATACAAAGCTTCCTTTTTTTAAAAAAAACCTGAGAGTCTGGTCTGCACCGTGAGTTATTATTGTCATAAAAACTAATGAGGTCCCTTGTGGTCCGTGCCCTTCATCTCCTTACGTTCCCCACCTTATTGATTGCAGTTGTAGAAAAGGCATAAGCGTACATCAGCTCATTCGAAGCAAAGGCTAGGTTGTATTTTAATTTTTTTTTAAATATAACCAGCTCTCTGTTGTTTTATAAAAAGAGCATCTACAAAAAAGAAAAAAGAAAAAAAAACACCCAATGTCCCTTTTGCATTGAATCTCCGCACTCCTTTGGGGAGAAAAAAGAAGGTCACCATTTGGACTGCCCTCTCCTGCCTGAGCTTTTGCTTGCCTTCTGCGGTCTCATCATTTAGGCAAATCTGATTCAAGCACATTTGACATAATTAATCGTTTCATTTTCCGCCATGTAGGTGAGGCAAGAGCGGCAAAGGTGCCCCTGTGCTTGGAACTGCTCATCTCATCCCTCTTTGCCTCAGTTACAAAAGCCTCCGCAAGGCAAAGAAGAGACCCCTCCGTGCCAAGAAGATGCACCATGGCTTCTATGCAGCTGTTGGACAGCCATGTGCGACAGACGGAAGAGAGGTTTGACTCGTGAGTGACCGTGGCCATGCATATGTTATGTCCGCCACATCCCTAGCGTCTGAATGATTTGTGGCTCTGGCCTTCTCATGGAGGATGCTGTTTCCATGGGCCAAACTAGACAAGACCATTTCACCCAGGGGATGCACCTCTTTTTTGCAGGGTTCTGTACCTTTTAAGAGTAGGGAGGGGGAGGGAAAACAGCATGGAGGAAATGCAGGAGCCCGTCCTCTCCCCATACCATGGCTGTCCAGGCCAGTATTGGTCCCTTTCCCATGGCATTCTTAAAAGGCATTCTAGGATTCTACAAAATGGAGGCACATAAAATCATAGAGTTGGAAGGGATCTCCAGGGTCATCTAGTCCAACCCCCTGCAGAATGCAGGAAATTCACAACTACCTGCCCACCTACAGTGACCCCAAGTCCATGTCCAGATGATACCCCTCCGCCCCAAAAAACCTAGAATCCCTAGCCAGTCCGGTCTGGAGGAAATTCGCTTTCTGTCCCCAAAGTGGCGATGGGCATTTCCCTGGGCATGCAACAAAGGGTCATAAGAGCCAAGCTCAGATACAATCCCTCTTGCCCACACCCTTCCAATCAGCATTTATGTCAGATGTCTATATAGCCTCTGCTTAAAAACTTCCAAAAAAGGAGAATCCACCACCTCCCGAGGAAGCCTGTTTCACTGAGGAACCACTCTAACTGTCAGGAACTTCTTCCGGATGTTTAGCTGAAAATTCTATCCGCTGTTGGTAAACCGAGTGTCAGTGTCTCATCTCATTTTGCCCCATGTCTCTGAAAGTTTCCTGGCTGTCTCAGGATCTGGGGTAGGTGGATCTGCTGTGTGTCTGTACTGGGGGGTCCTTTAATCTTCCCAATATTCAAGATGCAGAAGATCTTACCCATTCACACAGGAATATGAGGGGAGAGAAGGTATTCTTTGATGGGACATTCTGGCTGTCTTCCTCTCCAAAAGGAAACTCTTCCATGGGAACTTTGTGATCAGAATTCAGGGAGAATAAGGAGTGTGGCTCAAGTCAGCAGGGATGTCCCTTAATCAGAGCAGGTAGCAGGGAGCTTGGATATTGCCGGGTTTTGTTTGACGTATCTCTGGTCTAGCTCTGGGATGTTTATTCTGTCTGCCAGCTCAGCAAGCAGATCTAATATAAAAGAGGAAAAGAGGAAAATCTTTGTTGGAGGAAGAGAAATCTGCTGGTGATCATGGTTGCCGGTGGTGCTAAAAGTCCCCCAACATAAATCTGTTTTCTCTTGAATCAATTCTCCCCCCCCCCCCACCTTTCCATTCTCTCTGAAGCTTGGGGGTTATTTTTAGTTATTTTTAGTCTAGAAATTGCTGTGGGGGGGGGGGGTTGCCTTGCTCCTTTGAGCTCATCTCCAAATACCTTTTAAACACAGTGGTGCGTCCTGTCTAGTATTAATTTTTCCTCTCTGTGTTAACACATTTCTGCAGTCCGCTTGATGCAGGAACCATGGCAAGGCATTTCGTAAGTTCTGCTGGTGTCATTTTACTGTATGAAGATAAATAAGACAAGACCCCTTTTTCTTTATGGTTGGGTTAGTATGCAGGCTTTGAAGTTACACAGAACTTCATGTGATGAAGAATTCTGTGATATGTAAAAGGCTGCATCCTCCAAGTTAGTCCAATGAGAAAAAAACTGCTTGCCTGCTTCTTAAAAAGCGGGATTACGTGAAAAGGAAAAGCATGTGCAAATGTACGTAAGAAGAGCCCCTGCTTCCGAAGAACTATGGTCCATCAAGTATGTAGGTATTATCAACTTGTTAATTGACTTGTGGCAATCCCAGCCAAGGGGCTTTCAAGGCAGGTGAGAAGCAGATGTGGTTTAAAATTGTCTTCCTCTGCAGAGTCTTATTTATGGTCTCCCATTCAAGTACTGGCCCTGCTTAGCTTCTGAGTTCTGACAATATTGGGGTATACCAACCTTTTCCAACCTTTTAGCCATGCAGGAACCCCTGAAATATCTTTCAGGCTTTGAGGAACCCCGGAAGTGGTGGCATGTCCCTTCAGAGAAGCAGGCATGGGAGTAACATGCGGAAGCCAGCCAGTCAATCAATTGATCATATTCCATTTCCATTGTGGAGAAAGAGAGTAGGCCCATAGAGCAACAGGGGAAGTGGGCTCCAGTGATGTCTAGTGATATTGGTGGCCATCTGAACTTCAGGGAAAGGCTATGTGATTCCTGGGGAGCTCTTGCAAAAACCCCAGGGTTCCCTGGGTTATAGCAAGCCACATTCAGCAGCAGGCCTTCCCTATTAGTTGCATTTAGCATCTGTCCCTGGTATTTAGAGGAATACTGTCCCTGAAGATGATAGCTCTATTTCTCCAGCATGATTAATAGCCATTGATCAACTAATTGTCCATGAATGTCTTTGCATATGTAAACAGTTCAGGAAAACTGTAAAGACGCACACCACCACTCAGATGTTTGATTTATTGAGCCGTGGTCTGTTTTTTTTTGGGGGGGGGAGTGCAAGCGCTGGAATGCAAGCAATGATCCCCCATGCCTTCATTTTCATACCTTCACCCTTTCAATATGCAGGCGGCAGAAAACCCACCCAAATTCAGATAATCCCCTTTTAATGAGGAGTGACTGCTTTTTGCGGCAGGAACCCAGGACTTCAATTACCCATCTGCATTATGCCGACAAGCCGACTCCAGTACCGCAGATGAAGATCATAATAATGAGGCCACTTGGTGTTCAGGGGGGTGGAGAGTGGGGCAGCTTCAGAAGGGGGACAACTGTCTGCCTTCTCCAGGGAGGACAAAAATTCCCCACGACTGCCAATTTGACAGCCCACACCACAACCAACCGAAACGCTCTGTGACAGGCACAGCCCCTCATGCATTGTGGGGAATTTTTGCCGTCCCCAAACTCTTCTGGCAAAACTCCCTACAAAGAACATGTAGGAATTTACCTGCCATGAAGCAATCAGGTTTTTTTAAAACAAGTAATGAGGCCAAATGTTGGGGTTTGGATCTTGTGGTGCTTTTCCACAAGTGGTGATGCCTTTCCCTGTCGCTAGAAGCCTTGTCATGTTGTGTTGTTGCTGTTGTTGTTGTTAGTGTTATTATTATTTGTATTTATTGACCACCCCTCCCTTGGAACAGTCCCAGGGCGGCTAGCAACAATAAAAATATGTACAAATAATTCTAAAACAATTCCAGATCAGTGAATTAAAATTTAAGTGAAAAATTCCAATAGAGTGCACCTTCATGTTTTACAAGATTCTAGAATAATTTTTTTACTTGGAGCAAAAGAGCAGTTAAGCAACCAATCTAAACAGGCCTTCCAGTCCAATGTCTCTCTTTTTACAAGGGTGCACGGAATTAAAGCAGTGGGTTTAAGAATGTCTTCTAAACAGTGTCCCAGTTGGTATTTTAGAACTACCAGCTGCTTGCAAGATTCAGTTTTCCCCAAAAAATTTGGGACTACAACATTCCAGATGTGCATGAAGAGGGTATAAGGGCAAATGAATGAGGGTTAAATTTCTGAAGAGTTTTCAGCAAAGTTGTTAAGAAAGCTGGAGGCCCAACTCCAGACCCCACATTAAGTTGTGGGGAGCTGTTAATATTTGTTTGTTCATTCCTTCATTCATGCATTTATATCCCACTTTTCCTCTTGGTTCAAGGTGGCTACAATAATAATTAAAACATCCCACCTAAAACTTAGCACAAGTCTTCCCTTACTAGAGTTATGTCTGTCCACGGCTGGTAAATCCCAGCCTTGTCCCCGTCCCCATCCTTGAGAAATTAAGGCGTGGCAGAAAAGGGGATGGAAAACGGGCTCCATAGTGACACTCTAGGAATTCCACATGTCTCTAACATCTTTACACATGGAAATTAATGGAAATTCCTAGAGCGTCCTCTGGAAGAGACATCACATTCTGCCCAAATTCCACCCTCAAAATCTCCCTGTTTTTACTCCTGGCAGTGCTGACAATTCTGCTCATGCCTCCTCACTCTAAAATTTCTGATTGCGTGTTGGATAATCTTGAGCAGGGGTGGGCAAACTGTCGCCCTCCAGATGTTCATGGACTGCAATTCCCATGAGCCCCTGCCAGCGAATGAGAATTGTAATCCATGGACATCTGGAGGGCTACAGTTTGCCCACCCCTGATCTTGAGCAAACGAGGGTCATCTCATGGTACTGGCCACTTGTCCACACCACTGTCTGAAATGAGCAGCAGGAGCAAAAAGGGAGGGAAGGAGGGAGGATAGAATTGCATGACACGGTGACATCCATTCTGGGTCCTTGCTTTCAGGTGACATTGAGGCATTGCACGCACCATTTTTTCTCAGTCCCCATTGGTGGCCAGCTGTAATGTCAACCCAAGCAGCTGTTAGGGTACACGAATCAGAGACCTAGCCCAGAAGAAGTCTCCCATCCAGGGACTGAGCCCACCCAAATAACTGACTTATGTTTTACAATTCAGAACACAGGGATCTGCCAGCATCTGCAAACTTTTTTTGGGGGGGGATAAGAAAGTCAGAGCAAACAATTTGCATTTAACCATGGGGTGGGAGGGGAACACTGCCCAAGCAATGGATTGCACAGTTAAAATGTAAGCCTTTATTACTTAGAATTCATTGTCCCCAAACATTTACTAAAAGGAGACAAACAACTCCAAAATATATGCTGAATTCAGTGGAAGACCAATAGGTCCTGAGGAATAAATTTCCTCCCCCGTGGTTAATGGGGAACATGAAAGGCAAGGTTAGATATACTTAAGGAATGCGGCTTCTTTCTTTGTTTCTTCCTTGGCGGTACACACCATTCCATCGGTACGACCCTGTCAGGCGCCACGCAGACAAACATTCAACATATTCCAGTCCAAAAAGGAAACAATTGCTACAAAATACACATTATGCAAAATATGCTGGCTACCAAAAAGACATGCATGCATAATTGGAGGCAGGGGGAGGGGAAGGGGGGGCCGCATTCACTGAAAAATTAGAAGCAAGTCCTTTTGTAAACCGTGTTGTTTCCTCTGTATAATCCAGGTGAGCATCGGTGTTGAATATCAAACAGTTCCCGTTGCAGATGCGTTTTCCAACCCGGCTGAGAGTTCAAACTCCTGCGGCATGCTCTCTCTCTCTCTCTCTCTCTCTCTCAACTACATCTTGCAAAGTAGGTCAGGATCCCCACTGTACAGATGGAAAGCTAAAACCAGTGGGAGAGGACTGCTTATGCCCATCCAGTGTGGTTATGGCAGAGGAGAACAGACCCACTTACCACCAGTCAGGTTTTTCCCCACTATAGTACACTCATGGCAAGGTGCATCCAGATGGGACTAACCTGAACATGAAATGTCCTTCTTTCCTAGCCCACGGATTCTTCCAGGAGGAGCAAGAATCAAGGGGATGGATCTTTTTCACAATGGCCCATCGAAAAAGCCAGCTTGGTGTCTTGGTTAAGAGCAGTGGCCTCTAATCTGGAGAAACAGGTTTGATTCCTCGCTCTTCCACATGCTGCCAGCTGGGTGACCTTGGGTTCGTCGCAGTCCTATTAGACCTGTTCTCACAGAGCAATTCTGCCAGTGCTTTCTCAGCGCCACCTCCCTCACAGGGTGTCTTGCACAGGGTGCAAGCGGCTTTGAGACTCCTTCTGGTAGAGAAAAGAAGCATATAAGAACCATCTCTTCTTCTTCTTCAGTAATATCAGAGCTCTCGCAGCCTCACCTCCCTCACAGGGTGTCTGTTGTAGGGAGAAAATGGGAAGGTTATTGCAAGCCACTTTGGTACTCATTTGGGTAGTGAAAAGGAGGCTATAAAACCCAGCTTTTCTTCTTGCAAAGGCTGCTGGTTCAACTGCACAGCAATTAAGTCCATTGTATGCTTTCCCCTGGTGCTCCTGGAACCTGCAGGATCAGGCATGGCCTTGTGAGAGTTACCCTGCTGGGAAGCCAATTCCCAAGTGCAGAGAGGCCTGGATTGGAGGTGGCTTTTTCTAGGGGAAAATGGCCAGGAAAGCTGGTGAAAGTTTTCTTCTCTATGCCTTTCTCCTCCTTGATAAAGCAATCCCAGGAGTTAAATTTGCATAAGGAAAAAAATACTTTAAATATGCCATAATGTCTCGTTGAGGCATAAAGATGAAATCAAGCATGCTGTGAGATTATGATGTGCTTTTTAAATCTACCATAGATCCAGTCCAAAACCTGGCATAAATTGGTTCAAACCCTATTTTCATTTCCCCCATCCTTATGGCTACAGTGAGAGAAGAGCTACAAAGGGCTTTAAGGAGCACATGTGAATTCAGCCAGCTCTAGATTCTAGCCAATGTGGTTTTTAACCCTTGTGTTCCTGAAGAGTACAGTGCAGAACATCCTGCACAATTCCCGACTCTCTTTGTTGTCCAAATTGCGCTTGTAAAGTTCCATTTTGGGCTGTCTTGTTAATGCTAACAGAAAGTATTTTTACACCTTCCACCTGGTAAGTGAGAGAGAAGTTAATTGAAACAGAGCTTTAAATAATTCACTTGCCAGTGGTAATAATATTTCTTGATTTGGTTTTACAGGCAGGATTGGTAATCTCCGTTTGGAGCTGTGCGATAAAAGGGAGCTGGGTTTATTAACTTCTACTCTGTGCTTCCCCTCTCTGATAAAAGAAGACAAAGAGGGAGAAGCCACCATTTTGCTTAGCTTTTGCTGGAATTTTCTGAGAGGATCCTGTTTGGAGGAAATGTCTTTGCTCTCATGAGCCATTTATAAAAGAGACTCGTAATCAAGCTCACTGTACCTGGAATACAGCGGGCGCTAGCTTCGCGCCTCTCGACGCGTCAGGCCGCTGGCAAGGGAGCAACTGCGAGCCGCGCTGTGTGCGGCTCGCAATTGCTCCCTTGGCAGCGGGGCGGCAATGGGAGAGCCCAATCGGCAGGCACAAAGCGCCTGCCGATTGGGCCCTCCCACTGTCAGTCCAGAGGAAGGGGCCAATCGGCACCCTTCCTCATCCCGGACAGAGCCCGTCCTAACTCCTCCCCCCAAGGCCTTATCACATTATTTAGTCCCCAGCGCCCGCGGCGCCGCAGGCGGTGTTAAGATGGTCATGAGAAATCCAAGACTGATTCTGCATTAGGAATTTTCCCCTGAACAGCCTCTCGTTGCTCACAGGATTTAGTGCTGCTTCCACATGATGTCGGCAGCAACCCAGAGCTCTCAAGAGGCTGGCGCGGGTTTTCCTCCAATTTTCTCTGCAAAAGGGAAATCACCAAATCCTGATTTCCCTCTTTTTGCTGCACTGCCATCCAGGGTGCAAACAGGGGCAAGCCTGTGTGGAAAGAGACAAGATACATGATACAAAAAGCCTTTATTGGCATAAATGTGGAAAGAGACACATGCAACAGTCTCAGTAGCATTCTACCTACCCTTGCATCCGCTCTCTCTTCTCCTTTTCTGGATCGATATATTTTTTTAATCGTTGCAGTCCATGTTGCTGCAGGACCACAACGCTACGTGTCTTATGTAAAAATAAACTGTTTGCCTCATTGTGCACTGTAATTTTGGGATCAGGCAGCCAAAACACATTCCTTTTTGTGTTCTCTGGCAGTGGGGTATGAACGGAGAAATATGGGGGGCATTTGAAGAAGCAGCCCTCTCTCTATCAGCTTGGAGTCTGTGCTCTTTATTTTAAAATTTTACTGTGAACAAACAATCACTCATTGGGGTCCACTTACCATGGCCAGTCTATCACAAATCTACCCAAACATAATGAGAGACCATTACATCAAAAATCCCAAAGAGATCTAAGGAGGGAATGTTTTATTGTTGTGGCGGGATCCCGCAACAACGTGGAAGTGCAGGGTTTTTTCTAAAAATTAATCTAGTGTTGTGGTGTTTCCCCATAGCAACCCAGAAATGCATTAAAAATAATTAACTTGGGGACTCGGGGGGGGGGGGGATGGAGGTTTGAGTCCCTGAAACAACCACTGTGTAGGGATTGGTGGCTTGCAGTGATTTACAGACCAAGGAGTGTGGGGGGGGAGAAATTTGGGTTGTTCTCGCTTGCCACGATAAGGCAGTGGGAAAACGTCATCCATTAGGAAGTAGAGCTGGGTGTCATCCACATTTTGGTGATAACCCAACCCATAGCCCCGCACCAGCTGGGCTAGAGGGTACATATGGATGTTTAAAAGATGGTTGGCCTTGAAAATGCCCTGGCCCCAGCCTGGTAGACTGTATTACCTGCAGAGATGTGGGCCCCACCTGTAGGCTGGCATGCAGGAGTTGTAATCTAACTTCTACAGCTATCAGACGATGAGCCTGCAAGCATCCAAAATCCCAGGCTGGCAAGACAGGCTCTTATGATCTTGGCTTGGAAATTTTGTTGCTTCCTCTTTCATTTTTTTAATTTTAAAAAAGGTCATTGTCATTGACATGATTTTGTTTCTCTATTTCCAGTGACCAGGCCTAGCCCTAACAAAGTATCGCAGGTTGTCAAGTTCTTGTGCAGGCCCCCTGTGCAGAACGGCTGCAGGTGGGGATCTGGGAGCAAACCTGATGCCATCTGCAATGTGTCAGTTTCAGTAAAAAAAAAGAAAATGGAATTGACACAGGGCAGCTCTAGGAATTAGTGGAAATTCTATGGTAAAACCAGCAATTTCTAGAGCCCAGGTTTTCCTTGCAAGTGACATAGTGACACTGGTTTGTTGCCTTTTTACAGAGTGTGAGAAGCAGAGAACACAGGATCCTTAACTTGGAGCCACTAATGGGCACACCAGTCCAAACCTGTGGCAAAGCGCAACTTCGATTCCTTGTTCTTTCTTGGAACATGCAAGCCTTGGACACAGCCTGTTCCCTCGTAGGCAAACCAAAATCTGATGGAGGCCTAGGGGCAAGAAGATGAGTCCATGAAACTGCCCAATGTGACACTTAACTCATTTCCCCGCCACACCTGCAACTCTTCAGGAAACACTTTGTACAGAACACCTCCTTCCAGAGACAGTTGCCTCAAGCCACTTTTGCCTGTTTGCCGGTGCATCAAATCAATCGTTCCTATCGGGTGGACAATTTATGTTTTATTATGTGAGACGCTGCAAAATCCAGGTGAATTATAACTATGGAAAGACAAGCAACAAATCCCCATCTTGCGCGCCGCCACGGGGCAGTCGGGAGATGAGGCTGTACGACTCCGGCTCCTGCAGCCTTCAATTCACTGCTCCTCTCCAAATCTTTTGCTGTGATTAAGGAAGATGAAAGCCACATCCAGATAAACTACAGATGCAGCGTCTTCTGTCTAAAGGTTCTTTTTTTTGCACTGAGAAGATTTGGAATGAAGATGTTTCTGGAACAAGGTTTCTTGGGGGGTGCCACCCCTGTTGCTTTCCTCTAGAGAACATTGGTAAGAAGCTTTCCAATTACCAATGCTTAAGTTCAAACAAGAATGCATATGACTTAATTTCAGAATCCCATTTCTCATAACAGGATTCAGTAATCAAAGTGGGTTTGCCAAGTTAGTGGGAAGGTTGGGGGTGAGACCATAGGGGACCTGAGAAATCCCCAACATCACTATATCCCTGGTAGGTCCAAACCTGAAGTGACAGTAGGTAGCTCTAGGAATTTTACTATAGGTTTTACCATAGCGTTTTGGAGAATTCCTAGAGCCACCTATTGTCACTTCCGGTTTGCACCCAGAATTGATGTGCCATCACAGAGGCTACCAGCATTTTTAGATTCTTTTTTCTCACAGCAGCATTGATCAATGCGATGGCTGCCTCTATAGTGGGGAGCCTGGTAAGCCTATTGCCAACTCTACCTTAGGAAAGTCTTGGAGATTAGGAGGGGAGGGGGAAGATGCCTGCGGATGGAAGAGTTTGGCCAGAGGAAAGAGCTCAGTGGAGATGTGATGCCATATTTCAAGCCTGCTATTCCATCCTGGGGGACTCATCTCTATAGACTGGGGATTAGTTGTAATTCTGGGAGACCATCAGGCCCTATGAGGAAGTTAGAAATCCTGGCTGGAGGATATACGGTACATATAGGCAAGAGAGCAGCTTGGAACTTCCTGACTTGTAAACCACAAAGTTTCATTCAGACTAACTAGCCAAGTCTTGTCAGGTCTCAAAAGCTGAGCAGGGTCAGCCTGGTTGGCACTTGGATGTGATTTATATCCCCCCACTCCCACACAATGGCTCGTGGCGGGTCACAAGGTCCTCATTAAAAATCCCATTAAAACCCCCATTAAAAGGACATACTGATACAATATACAATACACAGCAATAGGTGATAAATAAAACAAACCCTGCATCATAGTCTCATAGCCCCATTGTATACGGCACTGGTCAAACCACACCTGGAGTACTGTGTGCAGTTCTGGAGCCCTCACTTCAAGAAGGTGGATAAAATTGAAATGGTACAGAGGAGAGCAATGAGGATGATCTGGGGCCAAGGGACCAAGCCCTATGAAGTTAGGTTGAGGGACTTGGGAATGTTCAGCCTGAAGAAAAGGAGGTTGAGAGGGGACATGATAGCCCTCTTTAAGTATTTGAAAGGTTGTCACATGGAGGAGGGCAGGATGTTGTTTCCGTTGGCTGCAGAGGAGACGACACGCAGTAATGGGTTTAAACTACAAGTACAACGATATAGGCTAGATATCAGGAAAAAACATTTCACAGTCAGAGTAGTTCAGTAGTGGAATAGGCTGCCTAAGGAGGTGGTGAACTCCCCCTCACTGGCAGTCCTCAAGCAAAGGTTGGATACACACTTTTCTTGGATGCTTTAGGATGCTTTGGGCTGATCCTGCGTTGAGCAGGGGGTTGGACTAGATGGCCTGTATGGCCCCTTCCAACTCTATGATTCTATGATTCTATCCAACACAAGTGATACCCACTATCGGGGAGGAGAGTGGGTCTAGCTGGCAATGCCCAGGTGCTAACACCAGCCCTGGGAGGTGGGGGGGGGGCGTGATCTTCCAGTGATCTTCCTCACTGCCCTGGCCTCAACCAAAGACCTGGCAGAAGAGCTCCATTTTGCAGCCCCTGCAGATTGCGGAAAGCTTGTGTGGGCAGGCAGGAGGCAGGCAATGGCAAACCACCTTGGTTCACCTCTTGTCTTGAAAAGGGGTTGCTGTGAGTTGTCTTTAACATGACGACACACAAAGAGAAGTGCAAGTGCCCTATCTACTCCCCCTGTCCCCATGGAGCCAGCAGCACCTGGAAACAGTACCTAGAGCAGGAAAACTGGGCAAGGAAGGGAAATGCCCCTTCTTCAAAAGGATCCAACCCAGCTCCGATTAGCAGCCTCACGCAGCTGCTCTGAAGTTGAAAGAAGCAGCTGAATTTTCCATAATTGGGCTTCCCCACATTGTATCGGTATTGGTTTGCAGGTGGAGTCCTGTGTGTGTGTGTGTGGGGGGGGGGGGGCTCAATAGAGCATAATACCATATACAGCACCCTCCAAACCAGCCAAAACTGCTTTTTGTAGTCTGGAGATCAACTTTGATTCCGGAAGATCTCCAGATCCCACCTGGAGATAGGCAGCACAATCTTATATATCTTGCTTTTCACTGTCCAAAGGAGTCTCAAAGTGGCTCACAATCGCCTTCCCTTCCACTCCCAACAACAGACACCCTGTGAGGGAGGTGAGGCTGAGAGAGCCTTGGAGAACTGCGACTAGCCAAAGGAAATTTTAAAAATGAAGGAAACCCAAACACCACAAGGCCTCCTTGTGGTAAAAAGGCAAACAGATGCCCAGATAAGAAGAGCTGCGTTTTTTTGTACCCTGCTTTTCACTGTCCAAAAGGGGTCTCAAAGCAGATTACAATCACCTTCCCTTCCTCTCCCCACAACAGGCACCCTGTGAGGGAGGTGAGACTGAGAGAGCTCTGAGAGAACTGGGTGGCCCAAGGTCACCCAAGTGGCCACATGTGGAGGAGTGGGGAGTCAAACTCAGTTGTCAAGATTGCATGCTGTTGCTCTTGGGGTAGTCAACCTGTGGTCCTCCAGATGTTCATGGACTATAATTCCCATGAACCCCTGCTAGCGTTTGCTAGCGTGCACTACACGATGCTGGAGTATTAAGGGGAATGACCTTCCACAGTCCTCAATGCCTCAAGATGCTTACTACTTATCCCTAGTCATCCTGAGCAACCTGCCCTATTCTTGTCCAACTATTTCTGGCCTAAGCAGCCATTATGTTGCATTATGAAACATTGTGAATGAAAATGGTCCTCCTATCAGCCAATTGTAGGGGAGCTCCAACATTCCTGCTTAGCCCCAAAGTGACTCTCTAATCCCATGATGCCCCATGGGACAGCGGATGGGTCAGCTGCACATGACCGAGGTCCATGCTGGAGAGGCCAAGCCCACTTACAAAGCCTACTTCCCCACCTCTTCCATTGTCTGGGTCCTTCCTAGCCCTGCCAAGCAGATTGCCTGTCTCACTGGCAAGGCGAAGTGGCAGAGACAACTCCCTGCCTTGGTCTAACAGCCATGAATGCACTTCTTTTCAGGAGACTCAATGCACCCAGCCGTCAGTTCTCTTCACCTGTTCAACCGTATCGAATATTTACAAGGAAACATTTCACGGCACATTTTATCGTGCTTCCTGAAATCCAGTGTGCCATTCCTCTGCCAAGGAAGCAGAGCATTAAGGAGCCCACAGACGGGGAGATGGCCCCTTTCATTTATTTTTCCATTAAGAATAGAAAGGATCAATCTAGACACAAAATCTGTTCTGGGAAGAGGGAGCAGGGCAGCTAATGGCCCAACATACAGGGCCGAAAACCATGCCTTCCTTGCTATTGGCACTGGTTTTTCAAGGTTGTTTGCACTCCGAGAGACACACAGAAATCCAGATTGCAAACCCAGGATGCCCACCCTTTGCTTCTGGAATTCGTTCTGAAAATGGACTGCATAAAATGTTAATTGGCTTGCCAACTCTGGGCTGGGAAATACCTGGAGACTTTGGGGGTGCAGCAAGGAGTAGGTGGGATTTGGGGAGGGAAAGGACCTCAATAGAGTAGAATGCTATGGAATCCACCCTCCGAAGCAGCCATTTTCTCCAAGGGAAGTGATCTCTCTTGCTTGGAAATGAGCTATAATTCCAGGGGATCCCCAGGTCCTGCCTGGGGGACTGGCATCCATAGTTATGTTGACATTCTGTGCATGAGATTAAACAGGTGAGCCACTTAGGTTACATTACTATGATGAATTGTATGTGTGCTGGGTTTGAAAACCATCCGGGAGTTCAGGAAGAGTGGAAATGCAATGTAGACATAATTTCCTGAATGATAAAGGAACAGAACCGGGGAATTCTGCTGACGCCTCCTGCATCCTCCATTCTATGTCTATCATGAACCTATGGGAAGTCAGTAGAGATGCCAACCTCCAGGTAGGACCCTGGGGACCCCCTGGAATTGGAGCTTATCTCCAGACTCCAGAAATCAGTCCCCCTGGAGTAAAAGGATGTTTTGGAGAGGTCAGGATAATGGGCTGCCAGTACCCATAGATTGTCCCTTGAGGCACAGAGAGGGAGACGTCGGATCTGTGTGTGGGGGGGGGTGATAATTTTTTTTTTTTTTGCTGCTGGGATATATATATGGTTTAACGAGGGAATTAATGATTTTTTATGTATTTTATGTAGGGTATTATATTATGTAACCTGCCGCAAGATGGCTTGGCTGATAGTGGTGGGCAATAAATTAGTAATAATAATAAATGTTAAAAGAAAATGGGTACAAAATGTTCTTTAGACAGTATATTGTTGTTGTTGTCAAACTCTTGGCAATCCCATGGCACAGCTGTTGCCACAATCCCCGATCCTGCACCCCCTCCCTCAGCCATTGCAAGAATTGATAAATTTAATAGATAAAAATTAATAAAACAATGATAAATGTTGGAAATGTCAAAATATAAATGCATCATTCTACCATATGTGGTGGGCCTGTCAAAAAACAAGGAAATATTGGGTTATGATTCATGATGAGATACAAAACGTATTGAAAGGTAAATTTGTGTTAGATCCAAAATGTTTGTTATTAAATATGGTACCAGGTAATGTTAAAATGTATGAAGGACTTGTGAAATACATGGTAACAGCTGCTAGGATCCTTCATGCATCAAGATAGAAAACAGATTCATCACCAGGCATTATGGACTGGCTAAACAAATTGAGTGAGTACAGGGCAATGGTGAAACCTATTTAATACACAATAAATCAGCATCAGAATTCAGAAGGAAATTGAGGCCAATACGAAACTATATAGCACAGTGGTTCTCAACCTTCCTAATGCTGCGACCCTTTAATAATGTTGTGATGACCCTCGACCATAAAATTATGCCAGTGTTCTTTCACAGAAATTAAACCAAAACTGACCAATGGCATGAAGATCCATTGTTCAGGATTGTATATAAATAGTTTTTTTCCCTGGGGTTTCTCCATTCATTTCTGTCTCTCGTCCCACCATGCCGATCTCACTCTTTTCTGCTGCTCCAGACAGAGGAACGCTCTATCTCCATCTACCCCGCAAGGCTGTTGTGTGAATGGCGCCTCACCCCAGCCAAGCTGCTTGCCCTACTGCGACCTCTCTGAAAGGGTCGTTCGGCCCCCAAAAGGGTCCCAACCCCCAGGTTGAGAACCACCAATATAGCACAACAGAATCAAAGTGGATTTCAATCAAAGGGTTACTACAATATTTGCTCTTTAACTTTTAGAGGAGGAAAAAAAATAGGAGGATATGAACTTTTAAATCTATGTTCCCTAAAATTTTAGGGGTTGTTTCTAAATAAATTAAAAAATATATTTTTAAAAGAGTTTTGGGATGATCCAGGTTCATAGGCAGGGTGATCCTTGGTTACAGCCAGGGTCCTAAGAAGGTGCTAAAATCATGGCACTTCCTCGCAAGGCAGACACCTGCTGCAAAGATGACAGATGAGCTAAATATGGGGAAACAGACAGCAACACCGGATGAGGAAACAAAAGGATGACTGAATTATCCTCAATGCCCTCTCTGCCGGAGAAGGGCACCAGGGAGGGGGGAAACGGGAGCCTGCGAAGTGAGCTTTGAAAGCCAGCCGTTTGATAGGCAGGGAAGCAAAGGTCTCTGGGTAACTTTGCATATCTAATTGGTCTCAGTTCAGAGTCCAGCCGTCAAAAGCCGGCGCTGCTCTTGCTTTTTAATGAGACATTTTCATACTTTAACACTTCATTACGTCCACGGCTAAGGAAATTTGAGGCCAATTTTAAAATGCATATGTCAGGCCAGGCTCTGCTCTCACCTCCTCACCTGGGGGGTTACCATCCTCCTGAGTCAGGGAGGCTGCCCGGCCCAGCCACACGAGATGGAGCCTTAGAACAGCAGGGCCCGTGAGGGGGGCCTGTGGAGAACACACAGTCAGATCACCCGCTGCGGGTTACCCAAACGCCATCCCCACCACAGCCCTGCCAGCTTGCATCTCAGTTTACGCTCAGCCTAGATGGGCAGTCCACATGATGGATGGATTCCGCCTGAACCCTCATGAAAACTTTAAAGACATGCAGAGTGGTTTATTATAAATAGCCTGGTTGGCGGTGACACCCTGACACACTGTAGGAGTTAAGAAATACCCAAGGGGCACAAAGGCTGAGAAATCGGGATGGAGGGAGATGTGAAGAAGGGTTTTTAGAAGAAGAAGAAGAGAAAGAAGAGTTGGCTTTTATACCTTGCTTTTCTGTACACGAAGGAGTCTCAGAGCGGCTTGCAATGAAACCGGCTCTCCGGATTAGAGGCCTCTACGCTTAACCACGACGGGGAGGGAAGGAGAAACTCAGATCAGGGCCCTATGGCAGGAGGGAGGACAAGGGGGCATCCATGTGATGTCAATGACATCAGTGTGCCACTTCCAGGTAAAAAGTGGAAATGACCACTTCCAGTGTTTCCAGTGATTCCTACAGCTATCCCATTATATTTTTTTTCCCCTCACTGGCATTCAGAGCAGTGAAGAGCAAGAGGCAGGGAGGCTGAGAGAGTTCTGAGGGAAGAGTGCCTGGCCCAAGGTCACCCAGCAGCCATCATGTGGAGGTGTGGGGAATCAAACCCTGGTCTCCGGAATCTGCCACTCTTCACCACTATGCCGTACCGGCTCTCTACCTGAGCTCCAAAAGGGATCATCTTACTGTCTGGGTTGTTTTTTTTAATTTGATTGCAGTCCTATCCTTTTGCAAATGAGGTCCTGTCCCCCACTTTATCCTTACAACAGTCCTGTCAGGTAGGTTAGGGTACAGTTAAGACTGTGACTGGATCAAGGTCACCCACTGAGATTAAAGGCAGAACAAGAATTTGAATCCAGGGCCTATTCTGCACACAATAGATAATGCACTTTCAATGCACTTTAGAAGTAGATTTTCCTGTTCTGCACTGGAAAATCCAGCTGCCAAAGCACATTGAAAGTGCATTATCCTTTGTGTGCAGACTAGGCCCAGGTCTCTCCCAGCACTCTAACCAAGGCTTTACCAACTAGGGTTTTGTGGAATCCTGGGGTTTCTTGAAAGCCCTGGAAGGGTTTTCTGAATGGGTGGGAGTTAATTGATAATATATGTTTAAAATTTGTTAAACATTTGTTGGGTGATATGACCATATATGGTCTCATCAACCCACCCACCCCCAAATGGCCAGTGATGGGCCCAGAGGGGAGGGGCCACAGGTGGGCATGTACACAGCTGTGCTTCCCAACCATATTCTGCACAATCACGTCAATTCTGGGCTTTCTCAAAGCCTGAAGAATGCTGCAGGGGGTTCTCAACGGTAAAAAACGGTAACTACTACACCCCACTGAAGAGTTGGTGGGTGGAGGTGGCATTGCAAGTGTGATTACATCACTTGCTGGGTGAAAAACAAAAGTGAAAACAGTAGCTCTAGTAATCATTGAAAAGTATAATAAAACAATAGAGTTTCTGGTGATAGATAGCCTCCACTGAAGGATAGTCTGTGCCTTTGTTCATTAACAAATGAGACCCATTTGTTATGATCATTTTACAAAGGAAACAAAGAGGAAAGCCGACATTTGCCAGTATTCTGATGCCACACAGTTTGATTTAGAGCATACAACCCAGTTTCAGACTTGGAGGGAGCTAGAGAGAATGAAACTCAAAGGGGAGTTTTCCAGTTATCACCATCAAATTGATACACAACATGTGTTTATTTCATAGATTTTTCCTTCTTCAAACTTTCAGTCACCTGTGGATTTAGGAGACATTTCTTGATTCTAACTAAGCAGCCGTCCTCAGCCAACGTTTCTTTGCTTAAGATAGCTGTGTTATCCCCCAGGCAACAGTGATAGAAGAATTTATCCAGATGGCCTTTTAGAAGGGGGGAGCTGCTTTCCATCTGGATCCTGAACATTGATTTGAAGATAGATTCAGGTGGGTCGACAGCAGAACAAAATTCAAGTCCAGTAGCACCTTGAAGACCAACAAAGTTACGTTCAAGGTCCTGAATGGGCTAGTAAGAAGTGTGCATGAACACAGAAGCTTATGCCTTGAATGAAACTTTGTTGGTCTTAAAGGAGCTGCCAACTTTGTTCAATCCCTTTGAAGAAGCCGACTTTACTCTCTTCTGCCACCTGCATGCCACTAGTAGCATTGCAGAATAATATCCTACAGTCGGTTTCAGAACAGATCCACTAGATTCTAGGCCAGGAGCCCCTTAGCCACAAAGGCAGAGGTTTAGGAATCCTAGAAGGGAGTTGGTGTTATAGAGCAGACACAAGGAGGCATCTGGACCTTGGGAAAGGCAGACAATTTTACACAGAGATTGATTTTGGAACTCTAGAAAAGGAGACAGCGTTACAGTGAGGGCAGAGGGAAATAACCATTCTCAAAGGACCCTGAGAGAGCGTTGAGCCAGCATCACACTGCTAATAATGCTTTAGGATGCTTAGGGCTGATCCTGCGTTGAGCAGGGGGTTGGACTAGATGGCCAGTATGGCCCCTTCCAACTTTATGATTCTATGATTCTATAATGCAATTGGCCTCATTGAAGCCCTCGTTTCCCATAGGCGAGGGCTTATGGGAATTCTTGGTGGTTTGGGGGGCAGTAATACCTGTGGAAGGGGGAATTTGGGAAGCAATTCAATGAAGTCAGCCAGCTTCTCTAATAGGACTGTGGTCTTGATATAATTCCAAGACATTTCCAGGCCTCACCTGGAGGTTGGCAGACCTAGCAGGACAAGAGAGGGCTTAATCCAAGAGCTTCAAAAAATCAAGGTATCCAGTAGTTTGTAGAATGCACGCATGCATGTGTGCATGCACGTATATACATCCCTGGAGATTGCAGCTGAATTGCTGAAGGCTATTAATTTCAACACCTAACCCATTTATGTGCATACTGCATGTCCCGGACAAAAGTGTATACACAGTGTATTAATGCTGTTTTGCGAGGTTCTAAAAAACAAAAGTGGCATTTCAAGAGTGGGACATTTTGCTTGGATGCTTAGCATGGGGAGTGCCCCAAATCCTTCCCCCACCAGAGGTTCCCAGATGTAACTTTGAGAGGGGGAGGAGGAGGAGGGGGAGGAGGAGGAGTTGGCTCTTATATGCCGCTTTTCTCTACCCAAGGGAGTCTCAAAGCGGCTTACAATCTCCTTCCTTTTCCTCTCCCCACAACAGACACCCTGTGAGGGAGGTGAGGCTGAGAGAGTCCTGATATTACTAAAGAAGAGTTGTTTCTTACATGCCGCTTTTTGCTACCCGAAGGAGTCTCAAAGCGGCTTACAATCTCCTTCTCTTTCCTCTCCCTACAACAGACACCCTATGAGGTAGAGAAGGCTGAGAGAGCCCTGATATCACTGCTCGGTCAGAACAGCTTTATCAGTGCCGTGGCGAGCCCAAGGTCACCCAGCTGGCTGCATGTGGGGGAGCAGGGAATCAAACCCGGCTTGCCAGATTAGAAGTCCACACTCCTAACCACTATGCCAAGCTGGCTCTCAATAAAATGAGATCCTGACTAGCCAGTGAGGTCATCAAGAGGGAAGTTGTTTGGTCTTGTTCCTTAAGAGCCAAACATGGCTTACATTCCTCTAGCCAGAGAATCAGCTCTGGTAACTGCCTCAGGCTCTTCTCCATAAGCAGCTGACAATGATTCTTCTCGCCTCTTCCATTATCCCCTCACAACAACACTGTGAGGTAGGCTAGACTGGCCCAAGATCCTACAACAAACATACAACGGCAAAGCAAGCATTTATTTATTTAGATTTATTTTTGAGGTTTCTAATCTGCCCCTCTACAAAATTGGTCTCAGGATGGGGGATTCAAACCTGGGTCTCCCAGAACATAGTTCAACGCTCTAACCACTGGCCGCTTTGTCCATCTACCAGTGGCCAATGACTCTCCCCAACTTTTGTGATGCAGAAAAAAGCAGGTTCTCCTCTGCCGCCTCCCCAGTGCATCCCCCCAGATCTTACAGGTGCCAGCCAGGATCCTTGAGTCTATTCAGGCCCTTTTCCAAGCCAGCTGGGACATTTATTATAAACCCAAGTCCAAACAGGTGATGGATTGAAGCTGTTGTTATTTCCCCAGGAATGACATTTGTCTGCTAATGGCATGGGGCAGAGAGAGATGAGGCACTGTGCTTTTGGAGGGCCCGGCACAAACCATATCTTTGTCCTCCACTGCCCCCCGCTGGTTCTCTCCTGCCCCTGCTGGGATTCCGATTGCACCAAAATGCTCCAAACTAGATCTCCCCCGCAGGACACCTGCCTGCCTAGTCAAGGCCTCTCTCCGAAATGTGAGCTGGGCTCCCCAGGTGACTCTTTGTAATTTCCCAGATGCCAGAGGGGAATTATGAGGCGGCTGGGACACTGGATACACGGGCACAAAGTAGAAAATGTTGAATGCAAACCTAACTTGGCAGGCTGTTTGGGGACGGGGGAGGGGGGGGAGAATTTGAAGGATCCCCCATCCCCTACATATGCCACGAAGAAGAAAAGGTGGACAGGTTCTCAAGAGGGCTAAAAATTCTAGAAAGTGTTCAGGGGCTCCACTGCTTGACATGTTTCAAGCACTGCTACTCCGATTCCTGGAGTATATGTTTAATATGTTTGGGGGGGAGGGGCATTTGGATCTACCTGAGCCAAAATTAAATCTGAGATCAGCTGTTTCGGGGATATTCAAAATGACACCAAAAAAACCCTCCTGAATTTTAGGGATCATTTAATATTAATCTCACACAATCCTGGAACTGTTTCAGATTTTGGGAGAGGAAAGAGCAGGGAGGGAGGGAGGGAAATATTTAGGAGTTAATACTAGTGAAGACACAGCTAGTTTTGAAAGGAGAGATCCATCCAAGGCTACTAGCCATGGTGGCGGGAAGGAGCCTACATATAAAGAGGCAGCAAATCACTGACAACTAGTGCTGGGAGGCTGCAGCATGTAGGGGAGGGCCTCAGTCTCTATGCCCTGTTTATATGGCCCTTCAGGGCAGCTGGTTGGCTTCTGTGTGATACAGGAGGCTGAACTACAGTATTTGCTGGCGTATAAGACTACTTTCCCCCCCTGAAAAACATGCCTCCAACTGGGCGGGTCATCCTATACGCCGGGTGCACTTCAGTTGGGGTAGACATAGCTGTCCATAGTGGCCTCCCAATGCCTGCCCGGTGCCTATAGTGGCCTCCTGAAGCCCGCCCACCTCATTCTACATACCATCCATTATCGCGCGGTATCCAGCGCAGCCGCAGCGGTTCATCAGCGTGGCTGCGCCGAGCATCAGCAGTGAGACAGGGGTGCCAGCCTTTTCGGTGTGACCGGCCCGTTCTGCTCGGCGGGAAGCAGTGGTGCGCCGGCCCGCCCCTTGTCTACACAGAGTTCACACATGCGCACTTGCGCACTAGTGCCGGTCACAGGGAGATGCAGGGGCGGAGGCGCTGCGGCCGTACAAAGGTGACAATGACAGGTAAAGTAATGTACCAAACTCTATATTTTGAGTGGAAATGTTGGGGGGTCATCTTATATGCCCAGTCGTCTTATACGCCGGCAAATACTGTAGATGGACCATTGGCCTGATCAAGTAGGCCTCTTCTTATGTTCTTATGAAGCACTCCAGTAAACAGCTGTTTGGCAGTGCATGTACTCCACCATTGAAAAATGGTAGATCCAACTGGCTGTGGTAATTTCTGACTGGAATGGCTGGTGGTTCTCCTGAAGCCCTAGTCCACCTCTGCAAAGGAGAAATGACCACGATGGGGAACCCGCTTGCTTGTCTGTGCTCTCTTCTGCACATCACCACCCATATAGCTCCCCGGTTCTTCAACAGGGTTGCCAGCCTCCAGGTGGGAGCTGGAGTTCTCCTAGAACTACAACCGATCTTTAGACTTCATAGATCACTTATGTATTATTTATTTAAAACATGTGTTCAACTTCTGGAGAAAATGGCTGCTTTGGAAGGTAGACCGTATGAGTTCCCTCCCCTCTGTAAACCCAGCCTTCCCCAGGTGGTGCCCCAAAATCTCTTTCTGAACCCAGAGTTGTCAATCCTATTCTTTTTAAACAATAAGTTTTTCTAAATTTTAAATTTCAAAAAACCTATAATGGCATAAAGACAATAATCCAAGTACATAATAATCAAATATATTCAGACTAGTTGGAATAAACAGATATTTGCGATACTAATAATAAACCTAAACATAGAGCCATGGCTATAGCAAGATAAAGTTAGAATATGGATATTTAAAATAAGAATTAGTTGCTAGTAAAATTAAAGATAGGGGAAATCATAATACAGATACCATCCTAATCCTAAAGGGATATAAGACACAAGTTATTTCTTACAAGTGAGAGTTTTGTCCAGCACAACTGTTCCCAAAAATTCAGCCACCTTCTCTGTTACAGTGGGAAAATTGCCCTAGTAAAAACTGAATTTCCCTACCAGAAAAATGCACAGAATCAATCAAGATTGGGATAATCAGTCAGTGATGGAGTTCAGAAAAAGGCAGGTAAAATGTGAGGAATAGAATCAGGCTCAGATGAGCAAAGTTTTCTTAAAGATTTTAAAGCATAGCAGTTAAAAAAAACTATACAAAGCTAATAAGAATAGGAAACAGACAAGAAAAAGGAAAGAAAAAGAAAAAACATGAAGATGAAGTGAGTTGGGCTATCTCTGCCCATTCCGTCAAATGGTTTATCAACCATTCTTCCATGGTGGGTGAGATCAAACTTTTCCATGACGGCCCAAGTCTTCGGGGAGTTGTGGGTCGCAAAACAGCAGAGATAGTGGTGAGAGCATTGGGTGCTGGCATTCCTTTTCAACACGGCTGCTGGATTAATATTTCTCATGGCTTTCACCCTGTTTGGCTACAGCTGTTTTTAATCAGTTATTATATTATATCCTTTTTTGTTGCTCTTAATTGTTGTCTTTGAATATAACTACTTTTGCCATCTGTCTTGATTGCTGTGCATGAAGAAAAAAAGTGGGCACAATTCCAGAGAGGTTTGCTGGTCAACTGCTTGATTCCATATTAGAATCACCAAATCATAAAGTTGGAAGGGATCTCCAGGGTCATCTAGTCCAACCTCCTGCACAATGCAGGCACTCACAACTATCTGCCTACTCACAGTGATCCCAAATTCATGCTCAAGAGATTTCCCCTCCAAAAAAAAATCTCCAGAATCCAGCCTGGCCTGCAAGAAACTCACCTACCGTCCCACAGTGGCAATCAGCAGTTCCCTGGGTGTGCAAGGAAGGGCCAAAAAAGACAAACACTCACACATTTCTTCCTGCTCATGCAACTCACAATCTGCCCGAGTTCATAAAATCAGCATTTCTGCCAAATGGCTATCTCTACTTAAAAACTTCCAAGAAGGAGAATCCACCACCTCCCAAGGAAGCCTGTTCCACTGAAGAACTGGTTGGGAAATTCTTGGAGATCCACCCATAGTGTTAGCAGCTGGGTGAACACACATTAAGTGGCTTTATCCTGAATCAGACCCTTGGTCCATCTAAGTCAGTCCTGTCTGCCCAGATCAGATGCAACTTTCCAGGTCATCAGAGACAGCCAGCTTGATGTTGTAGTTAAGAGTGGCAGCCTCTAATCTGGAAGAGCCGGGTTTGATTCCCCACTCCTCCACATGCAGCCAGTTGGGTGACTTTGGGCCAGTCACAGTCCTGATAGAGCTGTTCTCACAGAGCAGTCCTGTCAGGGATTTCTCAGCCCCACCTACCTCACAGGGTGTCAGTTGTGGGGATAGGAAGGGAAGGCGATTGTAAGCTCCTTCAGACAGTGAAAAGTGGGGTATAAAAACCAACTTCTTGTTGTTTTGTATCCCCTCATAACTGCTCATTAACTGGACATGCTGGGGAACTGAACCTGGGACCTTCTGCATGCCAAGCAGACACCCCACCAGTGAGCCACAGGAATTCGATATCCAGATAATGTCAACTAGACACGCACATGCAAGCCGGGGGTGGGGTGGTGAGGAACAAGCAGGATTCTCCTGGGCTCAGACTGCCCAATGAAACATGCATTGACCTGTGGGCGACAATTTGACAGTCAAGGCAAAGATAAAAACCCAGCGATGGCTCAGCTGAAAATCAGAACATTGCATAATGGAAGGCGTGAAGACTTCTGGAAGTTAATAAGAAATCACAACCCCCCCCCACCCGCCCCCACCCATTTTTTGCTTCGCTGGATAAATGGGTTTCGCTCACAGGTGATTGACTTGGGGCTCAGAGAAAGCTGAAGGTTATATTACTAGTACAGTATTGATGATCTTTCTCCGAGGATCATGGCTCTGTGTCTGCGTCTTCTTGGCAAGGAATGATTGAGGAGCCCAGAGTCCAGGCTGCGAGGAGAATAACTCTCTTCCAGTCCTGGCCCTAAAGAGAACTGGTGACTAAGTGCATGTCGGCAAGAAAAACCCTAACTCCCCAGATTTTGACACGCCGTAAAACTTTAGCCAGATCATCCAGTCGCCTCCTGCGTTCGGGCGAAGAGTCTCTCCACCGGTCTTCGAACAGGCGTGATAGAGTGCGGCAGACGGGCAGATTCAGCTGCAGCAAAAAGATGGACAGAAGGGCCACGACCAGTCCGTAAGCAAGCCCTTTACTCCCCCAGCAACTTCTTGTTCTGTACATTTGGGATATCCATTTATCAGAATCTGAAACTCTGCCCCATTCGTTTATCATAACCCCTCCGAAAAATTAACATGCTCATATTTGGAAACTTTGACTCCACTGTTCCAGCATCAACTTAGTGTTCAGAACTCAGAAAACAGCAGCAGCAACTTTACTGGCATGCCAGACTCAGGGAACAGTAGAAGAGAGTGACTCTCATGGATACATGGAACATCCTTATAAAACGTCAGGTCATTGATCGTATTCTGAGTGACAGGACCAGGAATTCTAAACAACTCAAGAAATTAAATGAGATCGAGGCTTTGGCTTGTCATATAAACTGTAAATGTCCTAACCACTGAGGAATGATTCTTGAAAATCAAATCAAATCTGGAGGTCGTTCTGGCTGGATTCCAAAGAAGAAGAAAAGTGCTGAGGATTTGTTGTTAATTAACTTGGTAGCCTCCTCACACTTAGTGCTATGGACTAGCCAGCTCCAGCAGAGTCTAGCAATGCAGATGACTCCTGGGAGGAAGGGGCAGCCGGTAAACCCAACCCAAGCCCACAGCCAGTAAGAGACACTGCAGGAGGTCCACATCCAGAAGAAGAGTGGGTTCTTATATGCTGTTTTTCTCTACTACTTTAAAACAGGGCGGGAAGCCTTGCAACCAGGAAGTTTTTGAACTGACGCCCTGGCCAATCAACGAAGACTGCTTTGCTATGTCAGTGTTGCAGACACAGAACAGTAAGTTAATTTGCAAAAAGGAGAAATCTACACTTATACTGGTGGTGGTTTTTCAAATATCAAGAATTATATCCATTCCTGGGTATCACAGGGGAAAAGTAAGGTCGTCCCAGATCTATCATGCATGTTGCAGAGCAAAACTTTAAAGCACCCAAAATTAAAATGGAAATCAAATTCAGTGTAGATGGGAGGGCTGGTGGTGGTGACTTGACAAAGGCTCTGGGGCATCTCTGAGGCTTTATAGTTGTCCTCCACGTCTGGGAGTCAATGACTTACATCATGGGCTCAGTCTTCTGTGAGGCTCAGAACTTTCTAGACATGTAGGATTGCAATGCTTGGTTCAAAAACACTTGGAGGTTTAAGGATGGAGACTAAAAGACAGGGGTTTAGGGAGGGCAGGAAATTTGGTAGGACACAATGCTATGCAATCCACCTTCCCAAGCAGACATTTTCTCCGGGAGCAGTGGAATTAATTAATTAAATAATAAGTAGTTTATATAACCTGAAGATTAGCTGAAATTCCAGGTAGTGCTCAAGCCCTCACCTAAAGGTTGGTAACCCTGTAAGAGCCAGCTCACCGAGAATCCTCCATATTTGTTTTTTGTAATGTTGAGAGAAGGAATTGTGACCGCCAGTGGCTAATTCCCATCTGTGAAGAAACCAAGAGACAGACAGAGCCTGGAAGGGATAGTAGGAAAGATTAACAAAGCTTGTAGAATCCATCTAGCAATCAGGAGGCCTCGGTGGTGGGACTGAAGAATGTATTTCCTGGAGCCTGCAACACAAATGTTGATATACATAATTGATCAAGAGACTTATGCTTTGCCTTCGCAGATGGGAAAGGAAAATGCCTTTATTCCCGTATCCTGCAGAGTCCTGCCTGAGACAAAATCTTACTTTAGCTATGGGGTCGGGGAGAGAAAAACTTATTTGCCAAGCCTGGTATTCTACCACCTAGGCCCTCCATTAAATAAATATCTCTATCTCCATCTTATATTGAGCCAGGGGTGCTTATGGGGTGCAAAAAGCCTGTGCTCCATTATTGGAAGTTGGGGGAGGCAGCAGAGGCCTGTGGCTCAAATGATAGAAGTTGAATTGGTTTTGGTGTTCTAGGATCGGCTTTAGGGAAAAGGAAATGGAGCAGTTGGGCAAATGTCTGGCATTGGCCATTTGTATTTGTCTCTATTTATCTATATTTTGTACAGGAGGGAGATAAAAATCTGGTTCACCACATATGGACCCTGCTTTAACTAACAAATGCTCCCGTGTCTTTAGGCCAGGGTATCTGAGAATCCAGTGTTTCCCCTGTGGTCTGAGATTCATGTGGAGATGCATACTGAATAGCCAGTATGTGCCCTGACCTGGGTAGCCCAGGTTAGTCGGATCTCCTCAGATCTCAGAAGCTAAGCAGGGTCAGCAACCCTGGCTAACATTTGGCTGGGAGACCACTAAGTAAGTCCAAAGTTGCTGCACACAGGCAAACACTGGCAAAACCACCTTGGTTCGCCTCTTGCCATGAAAACCCTTTGATCGCCGGGTTAGCTGTAACCTAAAGGCACTTTTAAATCATTCACATACTGGATGTGTGTTTAAAGCCTGGATCTAAGACTAGCCCAGGGGTGTCCAAACTGTGGCTCTCCAGATATCCATGGACTACAAACACCATGAGGCCCTGCCAGCTGGTAATTGTAGCCCATCTACATCTGCAGTGGACATCTGGAGAGCCACAGTTTGGCCACCCCCGGACTAGAGCTCCAACCCCTGTGTAGCCATAAGCACTCTATGTGACCTTGGGCCCATCATACACTCTCAGCCTAACTTCTCATAGGGTAGGGATGAGGGACAGGGAGACAGGGAGGAAGTATTCCATTTCATACACAAATGAACATTTTAATTGTCTCAGTGAAGGAGTCCATTGTAGCTTTCCCTTCATCTTACAGAGTTCCATTTCTTTGACTGAGATAGACTATAGTGAGCAGTGTGTGTTTAAAACCACATGACTAATTGTTGGAGAAAGAGAGCTTGGGGAAATACAAATAATTTCATATGGAAATAATTCCATCTGAAACCGCTGGGAGTGGTATTAATAACTAGTTAAGGCATAAGTGGGCGGAGAAGTGGGTGGGGCCAGTCAGGGTGAGGGGCCAATCGGAGGGCACGAAGCGCCTTCCGATTTGCCCCTCACTCAGACTGACAAGAATTCCAGCCATTCGGGTGACGGGCCAATTGGAAGGTGCAAAGCATCTTCCATTTGGCCTATTACCTGACTGGCTGGAGTTCGGTGGGGAGTGGCCCGGGCGGCAGAGGCTTCCCTTTGGGCCTCGGAGCAAGCCCGCTGTGTCAAGAATGCAGCAGACCTGATCCCAGGCCTGCAGGGAAGCCGGGGACTCGGCGGGGAGGGGGGCAGGGGAGTCTTACAAGCAGGCTTTGAAGCCTAGTAGATAACTAAGTAGGGGCCCAGCACAGGTTCATCCCTGCATCCCTTCCAGGAAATTGAGGAGTCTAGGCCCCTGTTCCATGGGTCAGTACAGCCCCACATCCCAGGGTTATCAGTTCAAATCACAGTGTCTCTTGATGTTCCTGCCAGGACCCAGATCCTTCATATTAGTAGCTGCTCTGAAGCAGCAACGCCTGTTAAGGGAAGCTGCTATTGGCTCAGCTGGGCCTATTGATCAGCCGCTTCGAACGGAACTCCTTAACGGCATCTGCCATAATAATTGACTGCCAAGCCAAGACGAAGCTATGCCCAGTGGCAACCAGCCGGCAGCTGAGATCGATACACTCTGCCTGGGCACCAGGCCTTGATTGAAACGCTTACAACGAGGTGTGCTCATGATGATAGAAAGAGAGCAGACAGACGCACCCAGCCTCTTAGTTAAGGATGGGGAGGGGGGGGGCATGCACTGCCTGCCATAAAAGCCGAGTTCATGGAAGCGGTTAAGAAAATGCTTGCTGGGTTATGAGCTGCTGATTAGCACCTGAAATTTTGTGAATTGCAAAATCTATAAACATGCAGAAGTCTAATGTGTGTGTACGTTTTTGTCTGGGTAGGACAGAGAACGAATTAAATGAAGATAGAAGACTTTCTCTGATGGAGATTACCACCTTCTGCTCTTAATTTACACTTTTTCTTGGTGTGGTTGCCCCGTTCTTGTGCCGAACAGAGGCATGGGGTCTGTGGTGTGAGCAGAGTTGTCCTACCGTATTGCCGTGTTCTCAGCGTGATGTTATTTTCATGCATTTTGGAAAGCACAATTCCGGTTGCCAATGTCCAAGTTGCTTGCTGTGGTCACGGTTGTGTTTTTGTTTTTTATTTTTTAAGTGTGAAATTGGTAGTATTGCAAGATGACATTCTTGTGGATTTGTCTCCTTCCTTTCTTTGCCACTAATTGATCTACCCTTTCATCTTCTACTTTACCCTGATTTTTGTCTATTACTGCTTTGGCTTTCTCTGAAGCAAGGTGGGGACAGAGATTTCAGAGGGCCTGAACAAGAGGAATGTCTTACAAAAATTCCTAACTTAGTCTAGTGGCCAAAAAGCCTCTTCACACAAGTAATCTGTGCAGAGAGCTCAGGTTTGCAGAAGAAATGCCACATACAGGAACAGTTTGGGCAGTCAACAAACAGGTATATTGCATCGAAAAGAAACATCAAACATGGCTTATCTGAAAGGGGTGGTAAACAAATTGACACATACATAATAAATGTGGCTTGGGAAACCACAGGGGGGAATGGAGAACACAGACACAGCAAATATATCTTTGAAAGGTACAAAACAACCTTGCTACACTTTGGCAAAACTGCCAGCCTGGTAAAAGGCCTGTTTGAAAGTGACAGTAATAACATTGGATCCAGTTGGGGGAAAACTTATGGCTGTATGCATGTGCCAGGATCAGTAAACGCAGGGACAAGCAGATTTAGGATCAGAACAGCGGTCTCCTAGGAGGGAAATCTGAAAGGTCCAATATTTCAAAAGTGCAATATTCACAGGCGGGTGAGTCTTCCATTGTAATTCTGCACATAGCCAGAACCATCATGGCATGATGGCAGAGAATAATTCTAGAACAGATCCCTTCTTTCAATCAAAATGGAAACCAAAGTTGCTATGTACTTTTCAAAATGCATACCAAGAATTCGCCAAAGCTTTAGAATATCAAATTGGCATTCCAAAATATATGAACTAATACACCTAGGCATCTTTTATTTTATTTATTACATCTGTATCCCACCCTTCCCTAACAGCACTCTGGGAGAAATCCTAAGCTGATCTACTCAGAAGTCAGTGTGATGTTACTCAGTGAGGCTTCCTCTTTGGATAGGAGTGCAGCCTTTGCTGCTAAATCGGACCCAGCCCAAAAGTGGGGCATAAAAGCAACAAACTTCTCAACTGTTGATTGTTCCCAGACATCTAGCAGTTAAAGGTATACTGCTCCTGGATACTGCTCCTCCATTTCTACTTTCATGGATAACAGCCATTGACAAGAAAAATATCATCTAGGCAATTCTGTGTCTCTCTTTTAAAACCCAGCTTAAAAGTTGCAGTGAGTGTTGGTAACACACATTGCACAAACACCCCTTACAGTTGAGCCTGAAAATATCATGTTGCTGATTGCCAACTCAAAGCAACATGGATTCAAGTGGGTAGCCCTGTTGAAGTATCACAATAAAATCAGAGTCCAGTAGCACCTCTAAGACAACAAAGATTTATTCAGGGCGTGAGCTTTCGAGTGTCTGAGGAAGAGTGCTTGTACTTGAAGGCTCACGCCCTGAATAAATCTTTGTTGGTCTTAAAGGTGCTACTGGACTCTGATTTTATTGTGCTACTTCAACATGGCTACCCACTTGAATCCACGTTGCTTTGAGTTGGCAATCAGCCATTGTGACTATCTGCGTTCTGTTAGGTTACCAACTTTGGGGGATTGATCTGCCATTAAGCTCTGGTTTTAGCCAAGGTTCAGCCACGACATGCCAAGGACCAATCCGGAGTGTAGGGAGGTAGTGCTGAGTGAGAAACCAGCTTGTCTGGCACTGAGATAATTTTGGGTGTTCCAGATTGCATGTTTCTCTTCCATGCTCTCTTCTGGTCAACCAGCCAAACCAACCAGCCAAAAGGTTTGACTTCTTTATTCATCTTGCATTGCTTTGCCTGCTTCTGAGAGCCATCCTGTTTTTCAGATTTGGAAGAGTTGAGGTCTGAGCGTTTCAAAACGCTTCAGCCCGCGGTAGCCATGGCCAGCTCCTGTCCCATGGCTTCGTGACCAGCTGCCCTACCTGAGAAAGAAAAAAATAATGAATTGGGAGGGGTGGGTCCCAGTGAAGAAACAAATATAGAAAAATATAGATGCACTGGGGAACCAATATGGCAATAAAATATCCAAAATAGACTTATATAGAGTCTTCTCTCTTCAGTAATACTTTATTCTTATAATTTCACACAAGTCCCGTTACGTTTTGCCTTACAGCTTTTTCAAGGGACAATGGTTCTTAGGAAAATACCAAGGTAAAATTAGTGGTTGTTCAACAATAATAATTGTGTATATATTAACAAATTTACAAGTACTTGTCATGAATACATACTTTATATTTAAGGACCAACTTCAACTTTATAAAGGAATCTCTTGACAGAGTATCTAAAACAGAAATAAAATATCCAAATTATTCTGAAAACAGGAGTAGGTATATTCTTCAATGTTTGTAAAAATATAAAGTATGTATTAAATATTGAGCCTCTTGTGGCGCAGAGTGGTAAGGCAGCAGAAATGTTGTCTGAAAGCTCTGCCCATGAGGCTGGGAGTTCGATCCCAGCAGCCAGCTCAAGGCGGACTCAGCCTTCCATCCTTCCAAGGTCGGTAAAATGAGTACCCAGCTTGCTGGGGGGTAAACGGTAATGACTGGGGAAGGCACTGGCAAACCACCCCGTATTGAGTCTGCCATGAAAACGCTAGAGGGCGTCACCCCAAGGGTCAGACATGACTCAATGCTTGCACAGCGGATACCTTTACCTTTACTACCTTTATTAAATATTGGATATTTTATTGCCATATTGGTTCCCCAGTGCATCTTTATTTTCTACCTGAGAAAGAAGCTAAGACTTCCAGAGAACAACACTGCTAGTTTCTCAGATCTTCCTTTTCCAGTGGGAAAACTCTGCATTCCCCCTGCCTCCTACAGGCCTGTGATAATTCAGGGCCCTGGGAGGTATCTTGTTGATGCCTGTGAGACGTTTGCTATGTCAGAAACAGGCACTGACCCACTGATCTCATACCCAGCATGCCCTGTCCTAGAGCATGGGGAAGCACTGGATTGGATCCAGGCTACATTTTCCACTGGCGGAAGTGAAGGTATAATTCTCAGATGACCAGATTTTAACATTGGTAAAGTGGGACACCATTGACCGGGGGGGGTCTTGATTGAAAATTTGGTCTATACAGAGCAACAAAAAGTTTCATGGAACGCAAAAATAGTAGTGTAATATTTTTTTTTAATTTCAACATAGGTACAATTTGCCAGGTGCCCCCAGATGTCCCTCTAAGAGTGGGACAATCTGGTCACCTTATATAATTCCCACCCATTCTTCTTTCCTGCTACAGCACCCCAATTTTCTCCTTGTGTCTTTCTTAAGGGCCCCCTCTCCCACAGTTGGGGAGGTCAGTGGCCTGCAGTGGGATTTGGCAGGGCATTTCCGTTCCTCTGGCGGAAATCCCTTCCTTGAGTGGAAATGTCCATCTGGCTCCGACCCGCTGAACTGATTAGCACGGCTAATGCAATGCCATGTTTTTCAGGCAAACTTTCTGAAGTGCTTTTCCCCAGCCTCCTTACAGCTCTGAAGAGGCTATAGGTTGATTTCTCCCCACGCACACGCACTCACACATTCACAAGCTCAAATGCCATGATTTTGAATGACTTGCACTCACCTGGGTGCCTACTTCAAACGGGGAGACAGACCTTTGAAAGGGAATGAATGCTCCCCAGAAAAGAAAAATGGGTTACACCCCGTCTCGAGCATCAATTATGCTCTGTGGCAAGAGACGGGCACACTTGGTTTTGCAAAATGCCCCCCTCCCTTAGCAGGCAGAAGTAATATATGGCATGGGGGGAACACAAAGCCGCATCCAGCCAAGGAAAGGTCTCTGAGAAGTTGGTGACACGGTACAGATTGCTACTGACAGTGATGTATGACTAAGCTAAGTTCATATACTTGCTCTTGCCTGTTTCTCTCCCCCTTGGTGCGAGGAGATTGTTTAACTCCCCAATGCATTTTTTTTTAAAGAAAAAAGGTCACTGGCTGACTCTTGTGCAAAACCACTTGTCTTTTCGCCCAAAGAAGCAGGGAATCTGCCACTACAGCAAGCTCCTTGGCCCAATCCTCCATTTAAATGGGAATTCAAATCTTGTGGCTTTTTTGGTCTCCATCCTGCAAGCGGAATTATTCTACAACTAGATTTTAAGCCCATTTTACTGTAGATAAAATGGGCGCTAGATGGCATTGGCACGGGGCAAGGGTAGGCCTGGCTGGCGTAGCACAGGGCAGCACAGGGCCGCAGGAGGCTTGCCCCCCTTCCCCACGGCGGAGCGCAGAAGGTGTTGGGGAGGGCCGGGGCTGCATGGAGGGGAAGCGGCGTACCTTTTGGCGGCGTCGGCTCCTGATCTGGCAGGCTTGTGAACGCTGTAGTCCGGGCGGAGGTGAGGCGGGCGGCGACGCTGCGAGCCCGCTCCGCCCGGCGGCAGAAAGCTTCCCGTCCCCCCCCCCCCATCGACGCTCCCGAGGCTCTCTGGAGCCTTCTGCCGCCGGGCGGAGCGGGCTCACAGCGTCTACGACGCTGTGAGCCCGCTGCGGCCGGCGGCAGAAGGCTTCCCGTCCCCCCCCACCCACCCATCCATCCACCCCCCCGAGGCTCTCTGGAGCCTTCTCTCGGCCGGCGGAGCGGCCTCGCAGCGTTGTAGACGCTGCGAGCCCGCTCCGCCGGCCGAGAGAAGGTTTCCCGGCCCACCCCCCAGGCGAGGCTCTCACCAGGCGGGCCGCCATTTTCCGAGCGAGTGAAGCAGGCAAAGGCCATTGGCAGGCGTGGTGGGCTGGCAGGTAAAGTAGGACAGCAGAGGGGCACCATCCTCGGTGGCCAGGCATGCCTCGCAGACGGTTCCTGGAGGCTCCAGGGGCCATCCCAATCCACCCCTGCGGGCGGAAGCGCAGTCCGGACACTGGATGTGTCCCCTGACAGTGCTTTTTGTAAATATTAATCCGAACAAGTGGTAAGGATGGTCGTTCGTAGCATGAATAGAGTACCAAAACGAATACTCCCCCTCCCTCCACCACCACCAAAAAAGTGGCTGCTGACTCCTCCACAATGTTGGCATTTGAAAAATGATCAGGGAAATCTCGCATCTGCTTTCTGAAGGTGGCATTTGGCCCCTGACCTCTCACAAATGTTTTGAGACCGGTTGATGTCAAGCTCATTTTGGCAGACATCAAATGTGGGATTTGCAGAAGCGGTCATCTGCTAGATGCCATTGCATGCCCGCTTCCCAATACTGTCCAGAGACTGGCAGCTACTGAATGTCAATTGCCAAACGCTCTTAAACGCCAACTGTCAAAAAGCAAACAGTGAAATCAAATAGAATATAGTGCCTAATTCCTTCACGTCATTCTCCCAACAGTAGCTGCCGGAAATAATTTCAGGGATTGGCTCTTCTATATTTGCAAAGGGATAGTTAGAGTGCTTCCTCTGGGATGGTGGGAAGTGCCAACAAGTTGCAGCCAACGTATGGTTGGCCCTGTAGGATTCTCAAGGCCGAGATAAACAGAGGTGATTTGCCTGCCTCGGCATAGCAAACCTGACTTCCTTGGTGGTTTCCCTCCCAAGTATTAACTGGAGGCTGACCCGCCTTAGCTTCCAAGATCTGATGAACTAAGGCTAGGCCAGGCTTCCTTCTTCAATCTTTTGACCATGGAGGAACCCCTGAAATGCTTTTCTGGCTTCGATGAAACCCAGAAATGGTGGTATGCTCCTTCAGAGAACTGAGTGCAGAAGTAAGATGCGGGAGTCAGCCAATCGATTCATGATTGACTGTTTCCATTGTGGAGAAAGACACAAGGCCTGTAGAGCAGGGGTAGTCAAACTGCGGCCCTCCAGATGTCCATGGACTATAATTCCCAGGAGCCCCCTGCCAGCATTCGCTGGCAGGGGGCTCCTGGGAATTGTAGTCCATGGACATCTGGAGGACCGCAGTTTGACTACCCCTGCTGTAGAGCAACAGGGGAAGTGGTCTCCAGTGAGGTCTAGTGATGTCAGCAGCCATCTGAACTTCTGGGAAAGGTTGCATAACCCCCAGGGAGCTCTCACATCACCCCAGGGATCCCTGGGACCCTGGTTGGGAATCCCTGATCTATACTGTGAAGTGTTTTCAGATTCTTGGAGAACATTTCTTCCACGTCTAGGCGACCACTTTCCTTCCCCCTTACAAACATTTCTCAGGCCATGAGGATCTGCTCCGACTCTTTCAATTGCTGTGTAACATTTTAAATCTGGCATTCTGTTTTATTAGTCTTACTAGTAGCCAGTAAAATGGCAAAAAGGCATATTGGCACCATAATTCACATTTTTTATCGCTTCGTTGTCTAGCATCTTTGCTAATGAGTGGGTGACAGCAAGTTATTCATAGGCTCTTCATAAAATTTGACTTTGAGCTCTCCCATAAGTGCCCATTTAATTGCTTGTTGATGATCTTCTAAATTCACTGCATTGTAAAGGATGCTAAGGTGTCCCAGACAGCCTCACAGTCATAGACATGGCCTGTAACATTACAAAGGCAGGGGTTTCCCTTAACAGAAGAGGAGAAACTGCAGCAGCATCTGCCATGAATTCCCCAGACCATGTCAGGTCCCTCTTATTCAGTAGCGACAGCAAAAGGATGGAAATTCTCCCCCACCAAGGAATTGAGACCCTTGGCTATGTGTGTTAAGTCCCATCAAGTATAGTTGACTTACGGTGACTCCGCAGCATTTTCAAGGCAAGTGATTCAGCAGAAGGGCTTGGCCACTGTCATCCTCTGGAGATTCTCCCCTGATGGTCATAGAATAACGGAATCATGAGGTTGGAAGGGATATCCAGGGTCATCTAGTCCAACCTCCTGCACAATGCAGGAAATTCACAGCTACTTCCCCACCCAAAATGGGACTCGGGGAAGGGAGAGGGTCACATGCCCCGATGGGAATAGAGGAATTAGGCTCCACCAGGGAAAGGAATTTGTGGGTATTTAGGCTTCAGACCTCCCAGGAGGGGGCAGTCTCTCCAGGATCTCCAAGGGAGAAGGGGGCTGCAAGAGACAGTGTGAGAGGCCTGAGAAGCAGCCAGCCAGGAGGTGGATAGTGACACTGGCTGGCAAGTGTTCAAAGGAACCTCTCCCCCTCTTCAGCAGGGAGTGTAGGGAAGGAGGAGTGTGTTTAAGCATCCCTTTAAGTTCAAGGACATGGCTAGGAAGCAGAGCTGTGTACATGCCCACGGGGCCCCTCCTCACCCCCTCCAGGCCCATCATTGGCCATTTTGGGAAGGGTAGGTGGGTCGACATGACCATATATGATCATATCATATCACCCAATAAATCTTTTTT
The DNA here is from genome assembly GCF_049243985.1 of Paroedura picta. NCBI lineage: Eukaryota > Metazoa > Chordata > Lepidosauria > Squamata > Gekkonidae > Paroedura > Paroedura picta. The sequence goes on along the minus strand of NC_135373.1, from coordinate 41,191,859 downwards.
TTTAAACAATTAACTCTCACCCATTTGGGAAATCCTTCCAGGACCATCTAGAAACCTCAGGCTTTCAGAAAGCCCTGGTTGAGAAAACCTGGTCTATTATATGCATGGTTGGCATTTCAGAAGGCTTTTAGAACATTTCCTGCTTAGATCCATAGATGCTTTATGAGAACATACTTATTGGAGATTGTGTGGAAAACACTAAGCTATGTTTGACAAAGAGCCCCTAAGATTGTGGAGCTCTGCTAGAAACTATGTGGCCAAGGGAGAGCTGTGTGGGAATTCTATCTTGCTAATGTCGCTTCAGTTTCCTGCATAACTGCATGCTCTTCCCGAATGAGGATGAATTGCATTATGGCTGCATAATTTTACGCAGGCTGTAAAGTCCAGCTTTTCATGTCACCAAAGTTGATTTACTTTGGTTCAGGATTCGTTGAGGTTTGTTTTGTAAGCCCTGATTATTTCCCAGAAATGCTGTGTCGTCGCCCCCCCCCCTTTTGTACTGGCTTTGCGTAGCTGAAGTGAGTAGAGGTGTTCTTTTTAAGTACTTAGTTTAATTAAAATATAAATATTTTAATTTTAACGATGCTTGCAATAGCTTCATGGTGCTTTCAAGGTTCGAGGTGTTAGAGCAGGCATTCCCAACCAGGGGTCTATGGGCCCCTGGTGGTCTGCAGGAGCTCCGGGGGTGGGGGTGGTCCATGGCCTTTCCCCTCCTGCCTTAATGGACTTGGTCACAAGTTAGGGAACCAGCCACTTCCATTCCCCCCCCCTCCTGAGTGTGAGTTATCTCATTTTGGTGCTTGAAAGTGGGAGGATCATGCATGCCTACTCCCACTTTAAACTGCGTCCTGTCACTCCCTCCATCAGTCCTCCTTGAGCCTGCCTGTTCATGTGAGTGGTGATGTCACTTCTGATGACATGTAACTTTTGGGGGGCATGTCAGGGAGTCTCCCGGAAAGTGCAGGCAATTACAGCCTTTTCACACACCCCCAGCAGCCATTTTAAAATACAGGCCCAGGGCAGCCATTTCAGAATTCAAATCCACCTCCAGGACTCATTCCATCACATGACCATATATGGTCATGCCGACTCGTGCCCCCCCCCCAAAAAAATAGCCAGTGATGGTCCTGGAGGGGATGGGAAGGGGGGCCCAGATGAGCATGTATACAACACTGCTTCCCAACAATATTCTGCACTATCATGCCTCTTCTGGGGTTTCTCGAAGCCTGAAGAATGTTTAAGGGGTTTCTCAATGGTAAGAAAGGCTGGTCTAGACTGATTCTTGCAGCAGCCTTCGGGTGGCAGCTTAGGGTAGGGATTGCCTGGAGATTTTGAGGGTGAAGCCTAGAAGGGCAGGGTCTGGGAGGGGATTTGGGGCTGGAGGTTGGGGAAGGACCTCAGCTGGGTATATTGCCATAGAGTCTACCCTCCAAAACAATAATTGTCTCCATAGGAAGTGATCTCTGTTTTCTGAAGATCAGTGTCGTTCTAGGAGATCTCCAGCCACCGCCTGGATGTTGGCAACCCTACAGCAGCCTCATTTAGAAGGGAAAGAGTTGGTTTTTATGCGCCATTTTTCACTACCGGAAGGATTCTCAAAGTGGCTTACAATTGCCTTCCCTTCCTCTCCCCACAACAGACACCCTGTGAGATAAGTGAGGCTGAGAGAGCTCTGAGAGAATTGTGATTGGCCCAAGGTCACCCAGTTGGCTGCATATGGAAGAGGAGGGAGAATTCAAGCCCAGCTCTCCAGATTAGAGACCTTCAATCTTAAGCACTACCCCATGCTAGCTCTCGTTACCAATTGGTGTCCAAGTCACATGCTGTGTTGCTGTCCATTGTCCACTCGAGGCCCACTTTAAGCACACAGGCTGAAAAAGCAAGCTGTGCGATTAAAAAAAACAAAAAACTCTCATCTTCTTGATGTGGGTTTTGTGGTTCCTTTCTCCTTTCTTTTCTGCCCTGAATCTGCAATAAAGAGGAGGGGAAACCTGCCCTTTGGTGAAAAGGTAGAGGGTTCCTATTATTTTCCAAGGTAGAAAAGCACTAACTCAAGATGGCAGAATGGTTGCATTTGCAAAGGAAGCTTCAACAGTTTCAGATTTCAGCTGTCTTTCATACAGAAATGTCCTATCTTTAGAACAGGAAGGCATGTGTGCCTGTGTATACAAACTCAGGATCTGAGTGGCTGGAATGCCTGTTTGCACTACCACTTGAGCCATGGATGCTATTCATGAAAGAACAGCAAGCAATGCATTTATATGGGAGAAACTAAAAAGGGACATCAGAGGTAGCACCTGCTCTCTGTCCCTAGCAATCCTATGGGAATCAAACAACCTCCTTTCTCGACATAGCCCCACCCCTTAATATGCACCAACCTTCCTGGGTTCTATTTTTTGCACTCTCTGTAGCTGTGCAGAATTCTGGCAACCGAAACACTTTCTAGCTTGCTTTCCTCTAATTCAATGGTTAACAGCCTCTGACAGCCAAATGAAATGCAGCACACGATTTAAAAAAATCAATTAAAATAAGAATAGAAATAAATTCACAGCAGTCACCTTCAAAACTGCCACAAAGAACTGCAGAAACTACAGTGCATTCCTGGGAGTGTGATGAATACTGAAGGCTGCCAACCTCCAGGTAGGGCCTTGAGTGCTCTCAGAATTACAGTGGATCTCCAGACGACAGGGATCAGTCCCCCTGGAGGAAGTGGCTGGTTTGAAGGATAGTCTTTATGGCAGGGGTCTCCAGATGTCCATGGACTATGCTTCCCATGAATTCCTCATGCAAATCCATGGACATCTGGAGAACCACAGTCTGACCACCCCTGTTGCATGGCATCACATCCCTGCTGAGATCTCCCCACTCTCCAAACTCTGCCCTCCCAGGCTCCACCCCCAAATCTCCAGGAATTCCTCAAGCCCGAGTTGGCAACCCAGTGAACCCAGCACCACACAGGGCTGTGCAATCAAAACCCAATCTGAACACACCCCGTTATGTAATACAGTCATCCCACTGAGTCCAAATTGTAAAAGCATTATAAACTTTCTGAAGCTGCTAATCTTCAGTGGTCTGGCAGGTTGCCAATTGCTGATTCGTCTCAGTGGGGGTCAGAGGGGGACTGGCCCTGGGAGTGACAGGCAGGCATGTCGACATGCTCCCAGTGTCCCTTCAACAGAGACTCTGCAGGCAGCTTTCCCACCCTTCACTGTCTGGGAATGCATTTGGTGGTTCAAGTACCCAAAATCAAACATCAGGACCAAGGTTTTATTTACTTAAATTGTTCCCAAGCTCCCCTGACCTGGATGGATAGCCTCATCTCTTCAAATCTCTGAAGCTAAGCCGGGTCGGCACTGGCTGGTACTTGGATGGGAGGTCACTGAGGAAGACCAGGGTGGCCATGCAGAGGAAGGACACTGTTCATCTCTTGCCTTGGAAGCCCTAAGGCATAGTACCTTGGTACTGTATGGTGCCACAAAGGCCCCTCAATGGTACTGCCTGAAGGGGGTGGGAAGGGGAGGGGAGGGGAGGGGCCCCAGCTATTTAAACCTCTGCCATCGGAGGCGTCTCTCACTTCTGCGGTGTGCAGCAGCGGGGCATGACCAGCTGACATAACTTCCCAGTACCTCAATGCCAGAAAAATACTTTGGCAGTAATGGTATAGCCACAGGTCTGAACATCACCCAATAGGCAAATTATAACAACAAAATGCTGTAAAAATACAGAAATAAAAATACAGTTATAAAAATATGAGGTAAACCTAGCCGTAAAAGGAGCAGAATACAGGCTTATCCATTGGCGTGCACAAAACATTTCCTTCACTTGATCGATGATAACGTTAACGAGGCAGGCCTCAGAATTTGGGGGTGAATTTGTATCCACCAGGAAAAAATTGAAGTAGTCCTCTATTGTTCCAAGGGAACGTGGGATGACCTGATGCAGCCAACAGGGGTGGCCAAAGAGTGGCTCTCCAGATGTCCATGAACTACAATTCCCATGAGCCCCAGACATCTGAAAGGCTACCGTTTGCCCACCCCTGCTATAGTGTATAGTATGTACTGGCAGGGGCTCATGGGAATTGTAGTCCATGGACATCTGGAGAGCCACACTTTGGCCACCTCTGTAAGAAATCGTATAGTGGAAAAGACAGTGAGGAAGATCTTCAGTCTGATTGAGAGCACAAGGGCAGAGGCGCAGATCTGAGGAGATTTTGTTGCGTCTGCCCTGAAGATATTTCAGCAGTACATCCACGGTCAAAAGGTTGAAAAAGGCTGCCCTAAGGGGTCACGAGTCCACTGCAACTTGGTGCTACCTGACATGTACACAATTATAAGTTGGCCTTTCTGCCAGAACCGAAGGCGGGAGAAAGGGAAAATCAAACCCAATAGCATTGTGTAAAATCACATACTCAATTTTGTTTCTTGTCATATCTAATTCCACCTTGAGCAGTAAGCCAGTCTGATGAGTCGCAGCTTGACCCAGACCAGTTCAAAGCTCTTTCGCTAGCTGCAGAGTTGAACCAGAGAAGGACTACTTCAGACAGGAAGGGCCGTACCACATGCCAAAGACCCCCAGAACTGATAAATCAATGGAGATTAGCACTAATCCTTCTGGCTCTGTTTCCCATGCCTAGACATGCTCAGATCTTTTTTTTCAGTCTTGCTTGAACAAGAGCATCGAATCAAGTTATTAAAATTCTGTAGCATAAACCGGGCTTGGGTTAAGTCCTAATGGATAAACACCTTCTGCGCTGCCAAGCACGTTCCAAACAGCTTCTTAGTTTGTCTCCCTTGCTCTTCCTCCCTCCGCTCCCCCCGTTATCCCCTTTTTGGAACTCTCCAGGTTGCAACACCTGCTGGGGGTTATCCGAACAGGCTTTTTAAAAGGTGTCCTTGAATTAGCACCTTTCTCGCGGGAGCAGGTGGGGGTTAGAGACAAGAGGAGACGGCGGTTGCGGAAGGCAGAGTCTACCCATCAGAGACGAACAAGGTGACTTGAAAAATGTTGACTGTTGCTTGGCTTCTTTCATTCTTCCCTGGGAGTGTTAATATTAACAGGATGTGATGGGGACACGGTACGCTCTGTTGGTCTGAGTTAGGCATCATTTCCCCTCCAACGCCGCTGACGCCTTGCCAGGGAGCCAACTTCTCGCAGACCGTTTACGTCACCTGCCATGCTAAGCCTACGAAAGTGACTCGCAGGAGGGGTGTTTTGACACCTGTCTCGGGAAACAGAGGACAAGCAACCCAAAGAGGACTTCAAAAGGGGAAAGCAGGTGAGCCCTAGCAAGATGGTTGATGGGATGATCTGGTAAGGTGGAGGCGGCTGAGGAAGGAGTGGGGCAATCATGCACACGACCACGTGCCTGGAAGGAAAACAGAACAGCAAAGCTTTAATGCACATGGCCGCTTGTAACCATCTGGCTTATCCCAAGGGTAAAAAAAACCCTGATGAATGGCAGGAAATGGAAAACCGGGGATAAACTGAATTCTGAAAGTAAAGAAGTTCTCTATTTAAAAAATGGGAACCAGTCACAGCCAACGTGTTGTGGACAGAAGAGAACAATTCCATCCACCCTGAAGGTTCTGCAGGTCTCTACCATGACTGTCTGCTAGAGTGGAACAGCCCAATGGCCCGGTCTCACCTGGCAAACTACCCCGCAGAGCGGAGATTCCACTCTGGCTCTCCGAGATCTAGTCAGACCCTATAACCCAGCCTTTTTGGTCACGGAGGAGCCCCTGAAATATTTTTTCAGGCTTTGAGGAGCCCCAGAAGTGGTGCCAGCTGTCTACAGCCACTGCCATGCCACCCAGAACTTAAATGTCACTGGAAGTGACATCACCACCCGTGTTAACAGACAGGAAGGGATAGGGTGCGATTTAAAGTGGGAGTAGGTCTGCAGGCCCTGCCCCCTCCCATGAGAGAACTCACTCATGTTGGGGAGGGGGAGGGGAGCAATGCAAGTGCTGGATCCATAGTTTGTGGCGAGTTCATCAAGGCAGGAAGCAAAAGGCCACCAGAGTTCCCATGGACCCCTGGGGGATCTGTGGGGGGCCTCTGGCTAGGCATCCCTGTTCTTCAAACCATTACAGTACCTAGTCGTTCTTCAGTCATCGAGCTAATGCCTCCATGGAAATCATGCATTGGGAGTTTTGACCTGAGCCAAAATATTTGCCAAACTTGCACCTTACCCTTTGTTAGATGAGCAAAGGATTTCTTCCTGCTGTTAAACTTCCTGTTGTTAAACTTCCATGGCTGAGCAGAGGCATTTAAACACAGACCCCCCAGGTCCTCCACGACCCCACACCGGCTCAGACATCCATTGGCACCCACTTCCTCCAAGAAAAATTCGGAAAAGCCCTAGTGAGAAATTTATTTCTGCTGCACCCATGACATCACTTGGTCCAGCAAGCTCAGGGGGTGCACCGGACTTGTGGCATGCTTTCAACAAAACCATCTTTGCTTCTTTACCCTACACCTACTCGAAGGAAGGTCATGACAAGTCAGAAAGTTGCATGCGCAAATCTGCGCGGCATTCTGAAGGAGTTCCAGAGGTCTTCTGTAGGGTAGAACACAGGACGATTAAAGATGTTCTGCCTCACCCCTTACTTTAATTCGTGCCTTTCAACATCAACATTTTGTTCATCGAAGCATTGCACATTATTTTTTTCCAAAAAAATCAGCTTCCCTTCTCCCCCTCCCTGGAAAGATACTTAAATCTTAATTATGACCTCCACGTCAGAGCCCGACAAGTGCTTCGATGCTGCCTCCAAGGAAACCATTTGAATCCTGCCAACTGATGCTTTTCAGGACCCAGCTCAATACATTCTGTCTCTTTTAGCAAAGGCAATCATTTCTCCAGCATTTTTTTTTAATTGAGCACTCCACACTCAGGGTCATATGAAGCAATTTGACAAAATTATGAGGAAGAGCCTGTGCTGTCACGAGATCTGCTGGATATTTAAAGGCAAAGAGGCCCAAAATATAGGGTGGCTGGCTGAGCAGCATGTAGAGAACCCAGGTGAAGCATGGAGATCCCCTGGGATTACAGCTCATCTCCAGACTAAAGAGATCAGTTCCCCTGTAGAAAATGGCTGCTTTAGTGCATGGACCCCATAGCAATATACTCCACTGAGGTTCCTCCCTGCCTCAAACCCCACCCATTCCTGGCTCCACCCTCAAAGTCTCCAGGTATTTCCCAATCTGGAACTGGCAACCCCAGCAGAATGAGGCCTTTGGGTTTCACCTGGTAGTCGGGCATTCACTATTAGTTTGCTGGCCGGCAATATGACATCTCTCTTGAAAGCAAAAATGAATTTGGTCGATATGCTGAGAACACAATTCCCAGATGCAAGTCTGAATGTAGCTAAGTCCCCATAATTGCCCTTAAGGGGTTGCAGTGTTCGTTTTGAAAGCCTGGAGTCTAGGGATCTAAAGGACCGTCTTTAGGGTTGTCAGTGACAGATTGAGAAATCCCTAGAGATGTTTTCTTTGGGAGGGGGAGCCTGGAGATTTGGGGATGGAACCTTAGGGGGGAGGAACTCAGTGGGGTATAATGCCCTAGAGCAGGGGTAGTTAACCTGTGGTCCTCCAGATGTTCATGGACTACAATGACCATGAGCCCCTGCCAGCAAGTGCTGGCAGGGGATCATGGGGATTGTAGTCCACGAACATCTGGAGGACCACAGGTTGACTACGCCTGCCCTAGAGCAGAGGTGGCCAGACTGTGGCTCTCCAGATGTCCATGGGCTACAATGACCATGAGCCCCTGCCACCACTGGTTTGGCCACCCCTGCAGCCTACTCTCCCATGCACCCATTTTCTCCAGAGCTATTGGTTTCTATCATCTGGGTATCAGTTGTGATTCTGGGAAATCTCCAGGCTCCACTGGAAAAACATCTCCCATGCATCATAAACCTGCTCTGAATTGAGCCTAGGGATCCCAACCTCCAAGAGGGACTTGGAGATCTCCCAGGATTACAAGTGATCTCCAGGTGACAGAAATCAATCCTCCTACAGAAAATGGCGGCCTTTAAGGGGAGACTTAATGACACTATACACCACTTCCATCCCTTCCCTCCCAAGGCCCCACTTCCAAATCTCCAGGAATTTCCTAAATGGGGGCTGGCAGCCCTGATGGGCCCCTGTGGATCTCGGAATAAGGTCCCTCCCTGTAACTGCAAATTGGCTTTTAGGGAATGCAAGTCAGGGAGGTGTTTCCAGATGAATCACACCCAAATGGGTGATGTAGTGTGGCCTTGACACATCAGGCCAAGTGTGTCCTCTCCTCCTTTCTACAGCAAGCCTGACTTTTATTTTATCATTTGTATGTTTATATTCCGGGTTGTAAACCTGCTTTATGTTGAGAAGCACGCCAGTAAAACTCATAAGCACGCCAACAAATACTGCAACAGAACTTTATGCATAGATTTAATGAACTCGTTTGTTTAAATTAAATACCCCCCCTCCCACACACGCATGTCCGTTTTTAATTGGAGGGAGACAGATGGGGAATTTTCCCAGTAAGGTTTTGCTCCCCCCCCCCCGCCCCTACTTCCAGCAGCAAACTCATTGGTCGTCTGACAAACCGCTTTGGATGAAAGGTCTCTCCATTTCAAGAATCATTTGATAAGCTTCATGCCCTGTGAGAAACACAAACTCCAAAGCTCCACTGGGCCTGTAGAACTTGGGTTGTGCGGGATTTCGATTCCTGGTTATTGGAACATACTATTTATTATGTTTAAAGCCTAGGCTTGCCAGACTGAGCCTGGCAATAAGTCCAACACAATCAATGAGAGGGACAAGCAACATCAGCTATATTGACATCACTTACCTGGAAGTGACATAAGGTAGCTCTAGGAATAGCTGGACCCTCTGTGGTAAAACAGTCAATGTTGCTGGGTTTCCCCCTTCTGCTCCCACTGCTTGTTAGAGTGGTGGTGGGCAAACAAAGCTACTAGCCAAAGACCAGACAGCCCTGCTCAAACCTGCACATTTCTGGTGGAATCCAGCCAAATGCCTTGAAAAGAAGTCACTGTGGGCTATCAGAAGCCCCCTATTCTCAGCTCTGTGCTTCTATGATTGTAGCCTTGGCTCCCTTTCACTGCAGTAGAGAAACAAGGCTGTATCTCTTTTATCTCACTGTTAGAAAGTGCCATCAAATCAGGACATCTCTTCCAGGTTCTCATCCTCAAGAAATCAGAGGTAGTGTGCCATAATTTGGCTCTGCACAGCTACCCTGGAGTTCCATGTTGGTCTCCCATCCAGCTACTAACCAGCAATGACCCTGCTTAGCTTCTGAGATCTGATAAGATCAGGCTATCCTAGGCCATCCAGTTCAGGGCCCTTTTACCTCTACTGAAGCCTGGAACAGCCTGAGGAAGTGACCTTTTTGATGGGGAAATGGCGCAGTGGGAGAATTAACCACCCCTTCCCCATGGTTATTTTTTGTAGATCAACTGCATGTTTAATCAGATTCAATATTGTGCATTGTCTGGCTGTATAAGGGATACACAGTTGCCAAACCCCAGGTGGGGACTGGAGATTTCCAGGTTACAAAAATGAGCCACCCTACAGCAAACGGAGAGCGGACGTCATGGCTCTGTTCGTCCTCTCTCCAAACCCTACTGTCTCCTAGCCCAGCCCCAAATCTCCAGGCATCTTCCAACTTGGAGTTGGCAACCCTAGTCATGGACCATGACAACATATTGTGGAAGGAAGATAAACTGTGATTAAGACAGCATTGGGAATGGGTCTCTGACTGGTACAAATCTATGTGAGTTTTCCACATGGGTCATGCATTGCTCTAGGTCAGTGGTCCCCAACCTTTTTATCACCGGGGACCACTCAACGCTTGACAATTTTACTGAGGCCCAGTGTGTGTGGGGGGGTAGTTTACTCCTCTACTCTCAACCACTGCCCTAACGCTCTCTGATCGCTATGGTAATGTTTAAACATCCCTTCAAAATCAGATACAGACACAATGAACATAAGGAACATTTTATTTTCATGGAAATTTTAACTCATGACAATGACAAATCAATGGGAACCCTGAGCTGGTTTCTCTGCAACGAGATAGTCCCATCTGGGAGCGATGGGAGACAATGACACCCAAAGTGTGTTGTAAAGGGCCAGGGGGGGATGAAGTAAAGAGCCGGGGGGGGGGGAGAAGGCATCCTTTGCGGCCCACCTCCAATTAGTCGACAGACCACATGTGGTCCACGGCCCACAGGTTGGGGATCGCTACTCTAGGTCTACTACTACTTTCGTCTGTGCGGTTTTCATCTGTAAGGTTCTTGACAGCCAGGTTCAATGGGAACCTCATTCCACCCCTCTTTTTAAGATATGTTCTGCTGAGCAATCTTGCAAGCCAAGTCACTTAAAAAAAATTGGAAAAGGTTCAGTGCACACCATGCCAGAGACTTAGGGGTTATTTTTCATTTCTAAATCAAGCACTTGATCCCCCAATTAAAACATTATGCCAGCATTTGGGCTGGTATGGGTGCGGGAAATAGAAAGTGGGGATTGTATGAAAAGGAAAAGTTCTATTAATTCCTGGTTCAATCGATGCATATTCAGATTACATAAGTGGAAGCCTCACTGTTTCTATTAGCATTAATGCACTGTTATTTTCCCCCCACCCCTCTATATTTATGTCACTCTAGCTGAGATGTGGGGCGGTCCTTTCATTTTTACATTTGCATGATAATTTGACAGTTAAAACCGCTTTCTTTGCCCCCCCAAAAAAGAAGAAAGATTTCCTGATGATAAAAGGAGAGCTTTAGAGAACAGTGGTGTTATGTGGGCTGTCACCCCTCCATCAAAGGCTGGCACACCCGTGTCAACCCTTCCTGACACTCCTGAGCAGACCCTGGCACCAGAGAGAGAAAAGCCAGGTCAAGCCTTGCAAAGCATAATGGGAGAGCAACTAGAACCCACTTCTGGCTCTGAAGCAGGACTTGGAGTTAGGCTTCCCCCAACCTACTTGCTTGCAAACCAAAGAGGAGTTTGTCAGCACACCTGGCAAGTACAGAGAGACAAAGGCACCCCACCCAAGACTCCCCTCCAGCCAGCCAAGCACATTGTCTTGTAAAGGGAACTGGCCACTCTTTTTCAACACCAAATCTAATCCAAGATTTGGTCTTTGTCTTTTCCCTTACCACTATCCCCAGGCACAAGCAATCATCCAGGATTTGCCAGAAATGGGCCATCAGCCCTTCTAGACAGGAAATATTTCTTCATATTCCCAGCAGCTAGTTTCTTTGTCTCAGCAACCCGTTTCTTTGTTGGGACCCGGCTCCAGCCATCAAACTCTTTGTCCAAGCCCTGGACAAGGTAGGATCAGCCCCCTGTAACCTCAGGCCACAAATTTCCTTTAAATATTGGGCTCCCACAGCCACAAAGGGCAGTCAGTTTCCAGGCTACAGAAACTCTGTCCGACATTCGTCTTGGTCCCTCGTCTGTCGCCCCAAATTGCTTCCCTGGACCTCCGGAACTCCGCTCCACCCAGAAGACAGGTAGATATCACTTCTAATCAACCCTTAGTATAGGTTCCTCCCCCATAAGCCTTTTCCTTGTGTGCTAGTGGCTAGGAATGTACATTTCTTTGCTAGAGTGCGCATGTGTTGTCTTTTGTCTAATTAGTGTTTGTTAATAAAATCCTTCCATGTTTAGATCATTGTCTGCCTTGGTTCTATCTCAGTGACATAATTACCCAGTAAACTGTGCAATACAAGGTCCCACGTTACGCCACGCTGCCTCTTGCTGGCTCTACTAGCTGATTCCCCACAACTAAATTTAGACACGTGTCCTTAAGACACGCATTTGGCGTAACAGTGGTGTGGGGGAAAGGGAGTATGGGCTAGGATTAGAGATACCAGCCTGCAAGTGGGGCAGAGAGTTCTCCTGGCATTATGACAGATCTCCAGATCACAGAGAGTAGTTCCCCTGCAGAAAATGGCAGTTTCAGAGATTCAGACTCTATGGCAGGGGCTCATGGGAATTGTAGTCCATTGACATCTGGAGAGCCACAGTTTAGCCACCCCTGCTTTGTATCCTGCTGACTCCCCCACCCCCAGACTTCACCCCCAAATCTCAAGGAGCCTCCCCACCCAGCGTTGGTTGCTCTAGTTAGGATATGGCACATCATAAACCATATTCCCAGCTCTGCACTGCAAAGAGCTGGCCCGTAGAAAACCAGCCGAAGATGAAGACAAATGAAAGCAAAGTATAATTGCTATGCACAAGCAGGAAAAAGTCCCAGTAAACAGGATGCATTGCTGGAGGGCAGAAAGAGCAGGGCCTCTGAGGGTGGATTCAAGGGATGGACAGATAGCGCTAGGGCAGAGAGGGAACAATTGACATTTTTTGGATCTTTCCTAAGAGGCCATTCAATTGGCCCCACAGTAGCTCTCAAATGAATCCAGTTTTCACCTGTATTCTGCAGTGCAATGTTACTGACCCTATCTCAGGAAGTGAAGCCTTCTTCTTAGGGTTGCCAAGTCCTGGTTGGCCAGTTCCTGGAGATTTGGGGATGGAACTGGGGAAGGGACCTCAGCAGGGATAATGCCATAGAGTCCACTCTTCAAAGCAGCTGTTTTCTCCAGGGGAACTGATCTCTGTCATTCCAGGAAATCTCCAGGCACCACCTGGAGAGCCAGCTTGGTTAGGAGTGCTGACTTCTAATCTGGTGAGCTGGGTTGGAGTCCCTGCTCCCCTACATGCAGGAAGGAGTCTCAAAATGCCTTACAATCGCCTTTCCTTCCTCTCCCCACAACAGACACTCTGTGAGGTAGGAGGGACTGAGAGAACCCTGAGAGAACTGCTCTGTGAGAACAGCTCTAACAGGACTATGACTGGCCCAGGGTCACCTAGCTGGCTGCATATGGAGAAACAGGGAATCCAACTTAGTTTGCCAGATTAGAAGAATAGCTGGTTTTTATATGCTGCTTTTCTCTACCAGAAGGAGTCTCAAAGCAGCTTACAGTCGCCTTCCCTTTCCTCTCCCCATAACAGACACCCTGTGAGGTAGGTGGGGCTGAGAGAGCCCTGATATCACTGCTTGGTCAGAACAGCTTTATCAGTGCTGTGTAGTGAACCCAAAGCCACTCAGGTGGCAGCATGTGGCGGAGTGGGGAATCAAACCTGGCTCGCCAGATTAGAAGTCAGCGCTCTTAACCTTGACACCAAGCTGGCTCTCTGCCAAGATCCAACCAATCTCAATGATAAGAACCATAGGAGTTGCTGGAATTCCTGTAAGGTCACTTGACACATTGACATCTCTTCCAGGTTCTCATCCACAATTGACAGTGTGCACTGCATGACATCCTTTCCTCTTTTGCCCTCTCCCCAAAAGGCTCCTGATGTTCCAGTAATGCCCTTGGCAATCTTAAATTTGGGGTCACAGGATTCTTGTGCTTAGTTTGAACCCGGCCCCACCTCCTCATTTCCCCCCAACCCTGTTTGAAACATTGGCCTCGTTTCCTGTGCAAAAGCCAGAGAAGTTGTTGGTAGAAATCTTTCATCCCGAGACATTCTCCCAGAGGATGTTTCAAGACTTGTGGGCCGTCAGGCAGGTGGTGATGATATTTCCTTTCTTTCCAGCTGCAAAATTATAATTGAACAGGTGCAGGATAAGTGAGTCCTTGGGTATTTATTATATTTTCATGGACTGTGGGCTCTAGAAAGGGAGAGATGTTCCACCAGGGACTGAGATAGCACACAAAGCCACATCTGCTGAAAGGGTTTGGGGATGAGATACTTTAAATTGTCCCTCTGGGATGTAAACAACTTTGTGGAGTCTTTTCCAAAGCTCTTAACGGCTCCTGGAGGTGTGGCCTTATTTGCTCAGAAATGGGCCCTTTGGAAGCAGGCCGAGGTTAACCAGAACGCTGGTGCTGAGGGAGCCTTCTCAAAATCACATTCTCTCCTTCCCGATTAATGCATTAGATGAATCTAATCTTTTGTTATTGAGCCACAGCCCCAAGTTGTTCCCTGCCTAAAGCATTTGCTTTAGGATGCTTAGGGCTGATACTGCGTTGAGCAGGGGTTTGGCCTGTATGGCCCCTTCCAACTCTATGATTCTATGACAATGTTTTTGGCCCCTAATTCCGCATTTGGCTCTCAGACCAGTTCTAGCCAGAGAGAGTCTCTGTGCAGTCCAGAGGGAGAACAGGGAATGGAGTGGAACACCGAAATCACATGCGGGTATGACAGAGTTTGTAGGTCCGGCTCATGATCCTGCCCCATGAAAGCCATTTCCGTCACTCAGTCTAAACTTGCCAACCTCCAGGTGATGCCTGGAGATCTCCTGGAATTACAACACATCTCCAGGCAACCACAAACCATTCCCCTGAAGAAAATGGCTCTGGTGGAGGGTAGCCTGTAAAGCATTAAACAAGCCAAGGTCCTTCTCGTCCACAAACCCTGCTTTTCCCAGGCTCCACCCCCAGAAAACATATTTATGAAGCCAGAGCTGGCAATCCTTGCTTAGTGCTGGTCCAGGAAAATGTCTTTTACCTCTCCCTTCCTTCTTCCCTAGCGCCCTCTTTGGGTGGGCCTGCCCTCTGATTTAAACATGGTTTAAATTGGTTCTTTATGGTTCTATATATATATATAGAAGATGAAGATGAAGAAGTGTTAGGTTTTATACCCAGCTTATCACTACCCACAGGAGTCTCAAGGCAGCTTACAATCACCTCCTTTTCTTCTCCCCTCAACAGACACCCTGCGAAGTAGGTAGAACTCAGAGAGCTCTCACAGGATTGCTCTGTGAGAACAGCATCATCAGGGCTGTGAAGAGCCCAAGAATGATGGGTTACAGCCAAAAAGCCACACTGAGGAACAAGGTGTGCCAGTGAACACTGCCCTTGTTGGAGCCCCGGGTGCCTGCTCACACTTTCCTCTGGTGACAGCGGTAGCCAGGGGATGCGAGAACAAGCCAGGGGAGCACATTCCTATGCCTGGCTACACTCACCTGGCTGGGCAGATATCTGCATTTGAATCCCCCCCCCCAATCCCTGGCAACCCTCCTTGAAGAGGGGGGTAATAACGGGGAGGCATTTTCCTGTTTTTATTGTGTTAGGACATGATTGCCTTGTTTTTTAAAAAGGGAGGGGAGGCAGGGCAAGAGAGGCAGGAGCACTCACTCTCCCGACAGAAGTGCAAAATACATGACACTAATGGCCAGTGACAGAGAAAACCGCAAAAGCAGAATGCCAAGCACAAAATTAAGGTCTGCATCCAAAATTCAATGCAGTGAAAACACACCGGGAAATCATAACTACAGAAATTGTCTCGGATTCTATGCTTCTTCGGGGAACGCTATGTTTGCGTTTCAGTAGGAGCTCCACAGCTTCCGTAACTTGTATCTTGGATTGTGTCCTGGAAATTATCCTCTTCCCGTAGCTTCTAGCAGGTAGGGTGAGACTGCCCTAGACATGATCGGATTCCTGAGCAAGCCTCTGCCTTCGATTCAGTCTGTACTGAAGTAACATAAATCACATATTGATTAAGAACTCTTAGAAATAGCTGCCAAGAGACCTGTGTACAGTGAGCACAGCAGCAGAAACATCTCTTGTAAAAGAATCTGCTTATAAAACATGTTTCATCCTCTCTCCCTCTCCCTCTCCGTCTGTGTGACATAAATACCTAATTATCAAAGACCTGCCACTGGTCTATACGGCTTGAGGTGCTGGAGAAAGTGAGCACAAATCTTCCCCGGCTTCTTCCGGTGATTCTGAGTTCCCTCGCTGCAGCCAAGCCTTTACTTCTAAATGTATGATTGGGAATAGAGATGTGGATCAGTTGCTTCCGCGTTTCAGCTACTTACACCTCCATCATTCCAGTTTAAATAGGCAAATTTGTATAATTAATGTCAGAATGGGGAAAAGCACAACTTGTGACATCTTTCAGCCTAGGGTTGCCAGCTTGGTGTAGTGGTTAAGAGCGGTGACTTCTAATCTGGCGAGCTGGGTTTGATTCCCTGCTCCTCCTCCACATGCAGCCAGCTGGGTGACCTTGGGCTCGCCACAGCACTGATAAAGCTGTTCTGACCAGGCAGGAATATCAGGGCTCTCTCAGCCTCACCTCCCTCACAGGGTGTCTGTTGTGGAGAGATGAAAGGGAAGGTGACTGTAAGCCACTTTGAGACTCCTTCAGGTAGAGAAAACAGCATATAAGAACCAACTCTTCTTCTTTCTCTCCGAGCTCTCTCAGCCCCAGCTACTTCACAGGGTGTCTGTTGCGGGGGAGTACAAATTTAGAGTGCAGTGGCAGCTTTAATACCAATAAAGTTTTATTGAAGGGATGAGCTTTCCTATGTAGGCACACTTCCTCAGATATAATGTCATGTTGCAGAGAGAGGAAGGGAAGGTGATTGTAAGCCTCTTTGAGACTCCTTCAGGTAGTGAAAAGCAGGGGATAAAAACCAATTATTCTTCAAATCCAAAGTGAGGCCTGATTTCCAGAGTTCAGGTCCCCTGGAGAAAATGGCTGCCTTGGAGGGTGGACTTTCTAACATTGCTTCCCAGCTGAAGATCTCCCCCTCTCATTAAAGGCAAAGGTATCCCCTGTGCAAGCACCGAGTCATGTCTGACCCTTGGGGTGACGCCCTCTAGCGTTTTCATGGCAGACTCAATACAGGGTGGTTTGCCATTCCCTTCTCCAGTCATTACCGTTTTACCCCCCAGCAAGCTGGGTACTCATTTTACCGACCAAGGAAGGATGGAAGGCTGAGTCAACCTTGAGCCGGCTGCTGGGATCAAACTCCCAACCTCATGGGCAGAGCTTCAGACAGCATTTCTGCCGCTTACCACTCTGCGCCACAAGAGGCTCTGTTATCTGCTCCTAAATCACGAGGAATTTCTCCAGCTGGAGATGGCAACTCTATTTCAGTTCTTGAGCTTCATCAGCCTCTTTCTCCATCCTACAGGACTCCTGTGTAAACACACACACATTGATGGAACACCAGACAAAAGTCAGGAAACGATCCATTGCATCAGGGTTATTTTTGTGTGATGTTTTATTGATACAGAAGAAGCGTTAGTTTTTATACCCGCGTTTCACTACCCAAAGGAGTCTCAAAGTGACTTACAGTTGCCTTCCCTTCCTCTCTCCACAACAGACACCGTATTAGGTGGGGTTGAGAGAACTCTGACAGAACTGATAGCAAAAGAAAGGAGAAAAGGACAAACAACTCAACAAAAACGGCCTCCAAAAACTAAGGACTAGTACACAACCACTGGATAACTTAGGTTGAAAGTTTGATTTAGTGTATTTTTTATTCTGAAGAGTTGGTTTTTATCCCACATTTTTCACTGCCTGGAGGAGTCTCAAAGCAGCTTACAATTGCCTCCTCTTCTTCTCCCTACAACAAGCTCTGACAGAACTACTCTGTGAGAACTGCTCTGACAGGACTGTGACTAGCCCAAGGTCATCCAGCTGGTTGCACATAGAGGTGCAGGGAATCAAACCTGGCTCACCATATTAGGGTGGACTCCATAGCATTCTGTTACTCTGTTGAGGATGCTCCCCAGCCTGGATCTTGCCCACTCACAGCTCCAGCCCCAAAGTCTCCAGGTATGTCACAACCCAGAGCTGGCAACCTGAGCTGAGACTGATCTCCGAGGACCCTGTCTTCAAGGCTGCCCAGGGGCAGTAGCAAGGAAGTCCAGGGGAATGGTTGCTGCTAAAATCAGGACTTTAGGGGAGGGGCTATAGTTAGACTGTAAAAAAGTTGGAGAAATGCCTTGCTGGAGCCCCATCTGCTGAATTATGAGGCTTCCTTATTAGTCTGTATGGTCTGATATCCACAAGTAACAAAAAGGGAAAGAAAAACTCAACCTGAAATACAGGCAAGAACCAAATAGGTCCTCTAAAAGGTTTTTGGAAAAATATAAACTGTTTATTATAGGAACGCAAATGTTTAAAAAACATAAAAGCTTGTCTATTTGGCATACATAAAACATCTAAGTGCGTAAACCAATAATGCCAAATAATTTTTTGATCTTGGCCTATTCCGCACACATTGGTCAACTGTACAGATGCACACAGATACGGTTAACAAATTTTTACAATTTTCAACAGGGTGTGTGTGGGGAAAAAAACCCTGTGGGCAACAGAAATAATATGAAATTAGTGCTACCATTATCATGATTCAGTTGTAGGATTCTATTATATTCTTTGCTTGTGTATTTGCTTCCTTATTGAATCTGTTCTGGCTGGTTCTGGTCCTGCAAGGTGTTCATAAGAGCAGAATCCTCAGCCAGCAAATATTTCTTGTTCCTAATAGATAACTCAGAATTAATACATACAGATTGATATCTTTAAGATATATAGCACAGGTTTCCTGTTCATAAAATTACCAACCTCCCCTAGATATTGGAGAATCCTAATGTGTGTTTCTCTGAGGACAGGTCCAAAATGATTTGTGATTGAGGTCCCCATTGGGAAGAAAATTAGTTAGTGTAGTGGGTACGATTGGTGGTTTCTAATCTGGAGGACCAGGTTTTATTCCCCACTCCTCCAAAGAGAGCTAGTCACAGTCCTGGTACAGCTATCCTCACAAAGCAGTTCTGTCAGAGCCCTCTTAGCTTCACCTCCCTCACAGGGTGCCTGTTGAGGGGAAAAGAAGAGAAGGCGATTGTAAGCTGCTTTGAGACTATTTCAAGCAGTAAAAAGTAGAGTACAAAAACCAACTCTTCTTAAGGATAAAAATACACTAAATCAAATTTTCAACCCAAGTTATCCAGTGGTTGTTTGTTAGTCCTCAGTTTTTGGAGGCCATTTAACTTGTTGAGTTTGTTTGTCCTTTTCTCCCTTCTTTCGCTCTCCTCTTCTCTCACCCTCACCATATTTTATTTTCAAAAATATCTCTAAGACAATGAGGACCAGAAACTTAAAAAAAAAAAAAGAAGGCTGTTTCCACAGTTTAACTGGAAAATTGAAGGATTTTTTGAATAGGTGCTCATGGGTCATGGGCCCGTTTCTTGGGAGATGTATATTAACAATTCCCGACTAATATTTATTCCAGCGTTGTACAGAAAGAAATCAAAACCAATTGAGCCGACAGCTCTTTCCATGTGCCAGCCTCACAATTTAAGGGAGGTAGGAAATGGTAACTTAGGTAACCCATCTTCCGAAAAACTGCAGCTCTGCGTCTCCGCCTGATGAAATGGTAAGAACTCCTTAATAGCACCCTGTACACAGCTGGGAGTATATAATTTGCTGTGCAAATGCGCACAGGGAAACTTGGGGGCTGGTAAAACATCCCCCTTATACATCATTTCTCCAAACTCCAAATTATATGTTGCCAGAATGATCTTTTAGACAAATGTACAACTGAGTGATCAAGAGAAATAGAACCAGTAATGTATCAGCACTGCATGTTGTGCTTATATAAGTAAACTGCCGTAAGAAGATGCTGGTGGTGCATGTCTTCTTAAGAGTTTAAAGGCACAGGAAAGGCATGGGGAGAAGGTGTTCCCAACTGGGGGGTGCTTAGAGGTTTCTGGTAGCTCAACCTCACCCAAATGCCTTGCGGAAGAACTCCATTTTGCAGCTCCAAAAGGCCCAGGTCTCCTCAGGGAGCTCATTCCACCAAGTGGGGGTCAGGACTGAAAAGGCCCTAGTCCTGGTTGAGGCCAGTTAGAACCTGCAGAGTTTAATGCTTTCCATATGTTAATCTCCTGGAGATCTGGAAATTGAGCCTGGGGAAGACAGGGACCTCACTGGGGTACCATGCCATAAAGACCACCCTCCAAAGCATCCGTTTTCTCCAGGGGAACTGATCTCTTTAGTCTGGAGATAACCAGTAATTCTGGGGATCGTCAGGTCCCACCTGGAGCCTGGCATCCCTAGCAAACAGAAAAGTGATATCAGTGGAATGAGATCTTTCAGGGATCTAGTGAGCTCAGACCAAGTATAGAGTTGCCAGCTCTGATTTGTGAAATACTTAAGAGATATTCAGGGTAGAGACAAGAGAGGGTGTTTTTTGAGTAGGCGCGGGGGGGGGGGGGGGGGGGCTTGGCAGGGTATAATTCCATATTGTCCACCCTCCAGAGCAGGCGCTTTCTCCAGGGGGACTGATCTAGGTCACCTAGGAATCAACTGTAATAGCAGGAGATTTCTAGGTGCCACTTTGAATTTGGCAATCCTAATCAGGTAACAGAAATGAAAAGGCACATCAAGGGGTTCATGTGTGCCCACTTATACATGTGCACACCTGTGAAGAATGAGACTCAACAGCCCTTAAACATAACTCACTTATTGTCTCCAAGCACAACCAACATCCAAATCAGGGCAATCCACCCACGTCAGCCACAGCCCCAAACTACAGGTGCCTAAGAGGGCCAAACAAAGCCAAGTAATCCAAAGCCAACGCAATATCCACCTGTGTGTTGATTTTTCTGTTGAGGGATGTTTTGTAAGAGCCCCGAATTGGGGGGGGGGGGGGGAGAAGGCTGTCCATGAAATCATATAACCAAGAAAGGACAAGGGTGATAATGAACTAGATGAAGTTCACAGGGAACAAAAGAAACAAATGTGCAAATTCCAAGGGTAGTGCAAGATAAACAGACTGCCGTCTACCCAGCAGTCATTGATACGTTAAAGGAACCCCAGGAATCCCCTCTGCCCCTCTGCACAAAGTGGCTCTCCTGCACTGATGCATCTACAGTTTGCTCCACACCAGGGAGCTTCACGTACAACATTTCTGCACAGCAGGCAGCTGTCTGAATCCGTGGGAAGACAGCAACCCCTCTGGCAACCACCCTCTGTCTTTTACAGCAGCTTCTGCAGTGTCAGGGAATGAGAGGAGAACAGAGGCAGCCAACGTCCTGTGCCAGACTTCTTCCTGCACCTTTCATGGGAGACTGGCATGGCGAAATTGAGCAAAAAACCTCTGCCCCTTCGAAATGGCTGTGGGTACTGAACTGCAGCCCAGGCTAGCCAGATCTTGTTAAGTCCCAGAAGGTAAGCAGGTCTAGCCCTGGTTAGTACTTGGGTGGGAGACCCCCAGTGGAGTATTTAGGGCAGGGGTAGTCAAACTGCGGCCCTCCAGATGTCCATGGACTACAATTCCCAGGAGCCCCCTGCCAGCGTTCGCTGGCAGGGGGCTCCTGGGAATTGTAGTCCATGGACATCTGGAGGGCCGCAGTTTGACTACGCCTGATTTAGGGCATGGTGACTGGGCCTCATGCCCTGGGCGCCATACCTGATGTAGGCACACCGGGCCCTGTCAAGACCCATGGGAGGTGGGAGCTGCGTACCGACTGGGTCATGGTTAGTAACACCAGGCCTGGCGAGCAGAGGATGACTCAGCTGTGTGCACGCTGGCCACCGGTTGCCCAGACCCCTGACACTGCAGGCCTGAGGCTGGATGTGGCGGCTGCTCACATCAGATGGTGCAGCACTCCTTGGCCACCTGGTGCAATCCACCATGGCTTTCCCTCTGCTGCAGGCATCACTGCGGGCTGCCCCCCCCCTTCAACAGCCATCAATCACCCATCCCACCTTCCCGACAGCGGGGATGAGCTGAGGAACTCACAACCCAAGGCAGCTGGCCCCTCTGCCCCTACCTCTAGGTAGGGGCAGTGGGATCTTGGGCACTGGGAAGAGGGGCCAGTTCTCAGGTGGGCATTTCTCTACATAAGCCCTGCCCTTACCCCTGCACCACCAAGCCCCACTCACTAGGTCCAAAATAGGGTAGGTATGCAACTGGAGACAAGGCAGGAAGTCCAGGGTTGGTTCATGGAGGCCAGCAATGCTTTGAAAACCTGAGGAGCTCACCACAAGTTGGCTATGGCTTGACTTACCGTCTGACCGTCACCACCACTCGAAAGTACAGGAGCCCAAAATGATGGCATCTCTGGCAGACCCCATCATGCTACACTCAAATGTTTTGCGGCGATAACCTAATAAGTGTTTTTTTCCTTCAAGTATCCCTTCGCTGAGCAGAGCGTTTCAGGGTCAGATGAAGATCTAGAAGAACCAGGCTTGCTTCTGCTGCACCCAGCCAGGGAAGTGAACCTAACTCACATATAAGGTTGTCAGCTTTGGGATGGAGTTTGGAGGAAGAAGGAGGAGTTGGTTTTCATAGGCCACTTTCCTTGAGAAATATCTGTAAGATTTGGGATGGAGTTTGGAAGAAAAAGAGTTTGTTTTATACCCCACTTTTCACTTCTCCAAGGAGTCTCAAAGCGGCTTACATTCGCTTTCCCTTCCTCTCTCCACGACAGACACCCTGTGGGGTAGGTGAGGCTGAGAGAGCCCTGATATCACTGCTCAGTCAGAACAGCTTTCTCAGTGCTGTGGCGAGCCCAGGGTTACCCAGCTGGCTCCATGTGGAGGAGGAGTGGGGAAACTAACCCAGCTGGCCAGATAAGAAGTCCACACTCCTAACCACTACACCAAGCTGGGGCGAGAAGGAACCTCAGCGGGGTGGAATACCATAGAGTCTGCCCTCCAGAGTAGCCATTTTCTGACTTTGGTTGTTTGGAAATCAGTTGTAATACTGGTAGAGCTCCAGGTGCCATGTGGAGATTGGCAGCCTTACTCACAGGGTAGTTGTGAGGATACAGCGGCACTGGGGAGAGTGATGCTGTTAAGCTAAGGTGAACAGATTTTAACATTGGTAAAGTGGGACACCATTGGCGGGGGGGTGCTTGATTAAAAATTTGGTCTATATGGAGCAACAAAAAGTTTCATAAAACGCATAGAATACAAAAATAGTATTGTAATATATATTTTTAAATTTCAACATAAGTACAATTTGCCAGGTACCCCCAGATGTCCCTCCAAAAGTGGGCCAATCTTGTCACCTTAGCAGCTGTGAGTACCCACGGGATATAAAGATATAAATTACTGGAGGGTGAAGGGTGGGGTGGACTGGCTGGTTATGTGTTTTTAATTGATTTTATTTATGATATTGATTGGATTTTGTGTGGTTGGGTAGTTGCTAGCAGCCCCGAGCCTTTTTATAAAAATTATATTATGTGTTACATGGCTGCATGTGAATTGAAAATACAAGGAAATAAAATCAATCACTCATGTAAATAACCCGTTGACAAAAAAATGATCACTGCAAAACTCATAACCCCTCCCCCCCATGCTCCGGTCTTTTAGATTCTGCAAGTCATTTACTGAAAAAGGCATTTTTTAACTCAATGCACTAGTGGCTATTAAAATGATAAGTGGCTGTAAAAATGAAGATTGATTGCTCCTCTTCTCTCTCTCTCTCTTTTTTTTTAACCCTTCTCTTCATGCTTCCTGGGGAAGCAAACCTTAAAAGCCATCAATGAGGCATAAAATAGACCAGGGAATGGCACAGCGTTGTTTGTTTGGGTATCAAACACGAGTGGCATATCCATGTTCCTTCCAGGGCAGTCACATGCAACTGCATTTCGGCAGAGATGGGACGCAGGAAACAGATGATCGTTAGAAGCAGTTTTCCCTGAAAGTGCATATACAAATCTTGTCTCTGGTTCAGCAGGTTTTGGAGTTGTGTTTTTTTTTTAATCCATGACTAGACAAATCCCAGATGCCAGGCGGTTCGTAAAGAATCAAACAAATCAAGAATTTTGCCCTCTCAGAAATGGATCCAAATTTCATGCCCCCTTGCCCCGCCATTTCCAAACTCTCCTTTACAATGCTTCCACCACCGCCCCCTATTGGATCTTAGCTCACAGTTTTCCCGTGAGGAGCTCCCAGATTTGAATTTGGTTTCCTGTCATGCCACCATTTTGTGTTGTCAGTTCACTCTTCTTTCCTCTGGCTGTCCCCTGAGAAATCCAATTAAAAAAAAAAACATAATGTTGGTTGCATTACCACACAATTTTTTCTTCATTATAATGAGTAAATTATAATGACAAAACAGGCAGCAAGATTTCATGTAACCTTTCCCTGTGCAATTACGCATCCATGTAGTTCTTTTCCTTCCTTCCTTCCTTCCTTCCTTCCTTCCTTCCTTCCTTCCTTCCTTCCTTCCTTCCTTCCTTCCTTCCTTCCTTCCTTCCTTCCTTTCTTTCTTTCTTCCTTTTTTTTTGGTGGGTAGGTATTGATGCCACATTTGTATTGCTTATTTTCCCATCCTTCTGTTCCCCTATTGAATTGTTTTTGTACCCCGCTTCTCACTACTCAAAGGAGTCTCAAAGCAGCTTACAATCACCTTACCCTCATCTCCCCCCAACAGGCACCCTATGAGGTAGGTGAGGCTGAAAGGCCTCTGAGAGAACTGCTCTGCAAGAACAGTTCTAACAGAATTGTCACTAGACCAAGGTCACCCAGCTGGCTGCATGTGGAGGAGGCCTGAGGAATCAGGCCCAGCTCTCCAGCTTAGAGGCTACCACTCTTAACCACTACACCAAGCTTCTGGTGTGTGTTCTTTTTTTTACAATGTTATAACATCACTGCACGTGCAGGAAAAAAGAGGTACCATTACTTACGAAATACATGAGGTCACATTTAACATGCTTCATAATTATTGAAGTGGTCCATCCAGTTGGACAATCGCCAGCCTAAAAGGACTAGGGGACTTTGGGAATGGCAGCAACCATGTCGGTCCCCACAATACGGCATGCCTTTTTTTTTTTTACACGATTATGATGTTATAACATTACTGCTCATCTGTGTTGTGGTATTTATTTGAAATTTTATGCCACTAAAGGTAATTATATCTATAACACTACTACACAATGCGCAAAAGAAGGGAGGTTTGTGTTGCTGACAACAAACCTGACGACATGGCCGCACAACCCTTTTTCAAAGGAAATGTGGACCACATGGGGAGGGTTGAATCTGATTCAAGAAAAAAATACCGCCAATAAGTGCTGTTTTACGGAAAGGGTGCTGCAGTATCAGAGCACCAGTTGGGAATGCAACTCACTGGGAAGCAGCAGCAACACTGAGGTGTGCAAAAGTTATGTTAGAACTATTGAAATCAGCAGCCGTTACCACAGAATGGGTCTACTGCTGACATCCAATACTTCCTTGATGACTGGACCCAGGTCCTCTTGTATCCTTTACAAATAGAATCAACAGCCAGGTACTCTCAAAGTCAGTATGTCTCTATAGTTTCCATAGAGCTGGTGGCTGAAAAATATGAGGAAGCAAGAAATGTGTCTGCCATGGAAGTCCTGCTTTGGAGGGAATCCAGGTTCTACGATGTACCACATGAACTGAAAGTGTGCCCTAAGCAATGTACTCTCCTCCATGACTGTTATATTTGGCCAGCAGAAGTTTCATAGTGGCAGATACTCCTGAGAGAAGCATGGCCACCATTCTAGATCTTCTGGAGGGACTCTTGATTAGTTGCTGACAGACACCTAAACTCCCTGGATTGTGGCTTTATTGCTACTGCGCTATACAATAGAAAGAATCATAGAGTTAGAAGGGGCCATACAGGCCATCTAGTCCAACTCCTTGCTCAATGCAGGATCAGACCAAAGCATCCAGAATAAGTATCTGTCCAGCTTCTGCTTAAAAATTGCCAGTGAGGGGGAGCTCATCACCTCCTTAGGGAGCCAATTCCACTGCTGAACTATTCTGACGTTGAATTTCCCCCCGATATCTAGCCAGTACCATTCTGTACATAGTTTAGACCAATTACTGTGAGCCCTATCGTCTGCTGCCAACAGGAACTGCTCCCTGCCCTCCTCTGACAACCTTTCAAATACTTAAAGACAGCAATCATGTCCCCTCTCAACCTTGTCTTCTCCAGGCTGAACATTCCCAAGTCCCTCAGCCTTTCCTCATCAGGCTTGGTCCCCAGGCCCCGAATCATCATCATTGCTCTCCTCTTCGCCCTCTCAATTTTGTCCATGTCCTTTTTGAAGCAGGAACTTTTTTATCCCTGTGTTTAGGATATCTGGAAGAATGAGGGGGAGGAGGAGTTGGTTTTTATATCTCGCTTTTCACTGCCCAAAGGAGTCTCAAAACAGCTTGCAATCACCTTCCCTTCCTTTCTCCACCACAGCCACCCTGTGAGGTCTGACAGGACTGTGAAGAGGCCAAGGTCAACCAGCTGGCTGCATGTTTAGGAGCAGGCAATCAAACCCTGCTGGACACATTAGGAGCTGCTGCTCTTAACCACAACACCAACTTCAGAGGGTAGTAACAGCAGGGAAAATGAAGCACAAAGGATGCTATCAGTCTTTCCTCACCTTCACTGCAATGAATCCAAGATGCCAGGTATCGAAAGAAACAGGTACTACTGTTGCCACCTATTTCACTGGCTGTGTTCCTGGGCCTTTAACTACAGCCTGAGATGCACAAAATTAGCCAATGAAACTGTTTTGTTATGGAATCAAACAGCCCTGGCTAAATGTCTGCATGCCAAATTACTATCAAAGGCACAACAGCAGGGCCCATGCATTTTTTTCCTTAAGAAAAAATTCATGAGGAATTGGCAGCAACTAACGGTTTAAAGGTACAACTCTCTTCTTGGTGGATTTCAGCAGACGGCGGCTCTCTAAGCTGCCCTCAATAGGTCCGCCAGATGCTAACAAGCTTCCTCTTTATTGACAATAGCTCCCATTATTTAAACCCGAAACTCAATCCTTTTACAGATTTTTCAAAAAGCACCTCCAGGACATCAAGAACTGATGGCTGGAGGAATTAGTCTTTAGCACCCCGAGTCAATTAGGGAGATAGCAAAAATAGATATGATAATAAAAGGTTCTTTCCTCCGGTTTTTGTCTGATCTTCCATAATGGCCTCTTTCACTCACTCTGCCAGGCAGACACGCTGGAGAGGACAAAAGGGTGGAATTAAACCTGTTTCCCACCCCTACTGGGTAAGCTTGCTAAGCATGTCAAACAAGAAGCAGCAGATGCTCATTCGGCGCACGCATTGATTTCCCCCCGGCTGATGAAAATCTATAGCTCAAGCCACCACCTGTAGATGAGATTCCATCATAAAGCATTGGATGGCAACTCATTTTGAACAGAGGCATAATTAGAGCTGAGAAAAAGCAATGCAGGGGGCGGAAGTGGTTTATCCTAGCGGCACATGTAGCTTGTAGCTTCAGGGGTCCTGCAGTGCTGCAGGGCTAGAGGGCTTACTAGTGTGATTGTCTTGTGTGTTTCATAATGTGCAAGTTGGTCCTATAACCCGTGGGATCTGGCTGCAGGAGAGGAGAATGGTTGCCAAATCCAAGTCTGAAAATTCCTGACAATCTGGGGATGGAGACTGGGGAGAACTGAATCAGGAAGGATCTCAGTGGGTCATAATGCCACAGAGCCCATCCTCCAAAGGAACCATTTTCTCCAGAAAATCTGATATCTGTATTATTATTATTATTATTATTATTATTATTATTATTATTATTATTATAATATTTATATTTATATTTATATTTATATTTATATTTATATTTATATTTATATTTATACCCCGCCTCCCCCCGAAGGCTCGAGGCGGCTTACATAAACCCGTCCCCTAAAACCATAAAATGACAATAAAAAACAATGATTTACAATAATTGTAACAGCGATGGCGTAGCCCAGTGGTCCCCAACCTTTATTAGGCTGGGGACCGGCAGGGCATCGGGCCGCGCCCGCGGGGACCGCGCCCGCGCGGGCCACGCCCACGCTTCTGGCCGCGCCCGGCCGCGCCCGCGGATCGGGCCGCGCCCGGAAGCCACGCCCGCGGATCGGGCCGCACCCGGAAGCCACGCCCGCGGACCGGGCCGCGCCCTTGATTCCCTGTTCCCGCCCTCCCGCAGCCGCCCTCCCGCAGTAAGTAGCTTCCCGGGCCGCAAGCTTGCGGCCTGGGAAGTTTTTTACTGCGGGGGGGGCGGGGAGAGGGAGCTGCGGCCCGGCGCAGGTTGGGGACCACTGGCGTAGCCTACTCATTTGCTCTCCGCATCCTCATCTACGGTGGGGGGTGACGCTCTCTGCCGCCAGTTTGTGAGGGGGGGGCTGATCTTCTTTCCGCCCGGCCTCAGTTATAAGCCTGGCGGAAGAGCTCCGTCTTACAGGCCCTGCGGAATGCTGGTAATTCCCGCAGGGCCCTCAGCTCTTCCGGGAGCTCATTCCACCAGGTTGGGGCCAGGACCGAAAAGGCCCTGGCCCTAGTCGAGGCCAGGCGGGCTTCCTTGGGGCCGGGAACGACCAGTAGGTTAGCCCCCGCAGAGCGTAAAGCCCTGCGGGGGATATAGGGCAAAAGGCGGTCCCTCATATATGCTGGGCCTAGACCACGGATGGCCTTGAAGGTCAAAACCAAAACCTTGAACCTGATCCGGAAGGCGACCGGTAGGCTAGAGGTCAGTTGTGATTATAGGAAAACTCCAGATTCCCACCTAGAAGTTGGCAACTGTATGGTAATGTGATTATATTGTGTTTTTATGGAATATTTTATTGTGAATCACCGTGTGCCAGCTTGCTGAGAGCAGCAGTATATAAATTTAATTATCCTTAACACTATTTTGCTCCCTTATATTTGGGAAACAGACTCCTGGGAGGAGACTGTCTGGGGTCCTGTCCATCCAGGTCCACCCTGATTGGCCCTCCCCCTCCAGTTCCCACCCTCCCTCCTTGCCTGCTAGAAGCCTTGTGGCTGCGGCATCCCTTGTCGCCCACGAGGAGAGAGGCAGCAACAGGGCTTTGCAACCCGCAGGTACACTCCTGCTGGGAGGGAGCCGGAGGGGGGGAGTTTGGAGCCTCCCCGCAGGCTGCAAAACCCTGTCGCCACCGGCAGGGGGGGCTTTCCACTCCCTTTAGCTCACTTTGCGGCCACCCCTTTCAGAGCCCATTTTTTAAATGGGCTTTGATACTAGTAAAATAAATATACATATTAGCATCAACGCAAAATGGAATCACAAATCTGATCCTTCTTGTTAGACAGCAGAGTACTTTCTGCAGCCAGGTGATCTATCAGTAGCCTGTCCTTGGGCTTGTGTCCCTGGCTGACTTATGTCCCTTGGCTGTGTGGACAGGAGTCATCGTAGAATGGGGTTGAAGTCACGTTACTAAGATGCTTTTATTACAGCATTTTGCTTCTTTTACAAATTGCGGGGAAAGCAGCATTGCCTTAAAATAATTAGTTTCATTTTTTAATTGTAATTGCGAGGATATAGGCATTAGACTAAATTCCGCCAGTTCTCTGGGATCTTGGTAAAAAAAAAAAAAACGACAGCCATTTAGATGAGAATATCTCATAACGGAACAGATTTCTTTGAGGTATTATAATTTTGGGGGGAACTGGGGCATCCTTCATCAGCCTACATCTAAACAGAGATTTAGATATGCATAGCTGATAGCTATCTTACCTTTTTATTTCTCTCCACTGATGTGCAACGTGATTTGTGGCAAATACAAGCTATGATCTGCAGTGTTGGAGGGATTATTTCATGGCTTTAGGGCCTTGTTCTAAACTGTAATGGATGAGGCAGCTTTCTGCTTTTAAGCTGAGGTTGTTGCTTAAACGTTTTAAAAATTACAAATGAAAAGCCTACTTCTTTACTCTCAAGCACCACTACTGGCCAAATAAGCAGAAAGGGTTTTTCTTTAAATATATTTTTTAAAGTTGAGGCAATCCCATACATCATGCAGTCAAAGGTCTTTGAGGCCAGAGGACATTGGCGGTACAGACTGGCAATGAGGAAAACAAAAGAAAATCTAGCAATGTCATTAATTAAACAGGCATTTTGGATCCATCTCAGACCTGGCCCTCCTGCAAATTCAAATATGACAGATAATTGCGTGAAAATGTTTAGTCAGGCCCTAGAATATCATTCGACATTATGTTATATTGATTTGTTCCTGTTCAACATCTGTAAAGAGCAACACGTCTTCTCGGGATTTTCTTTCCTTTAAACATTTCCCTGCATAGAAGAAGTTATTTACTTTGAATCATGGGTGAAGGAGCAGAGAGGTTGGGGGGGGGGGAGAGTGTGCAGGGCTAGCTGTTAGAATCATAAAATCATAGAGCTGAAAGGGGCCCTACAGGCCATCTAGTCCAGCCCCCTGCTCAATGCAGGATCAGACCAAAGCATCCAGAATAAGTATCTGTCCAGCCTCTGCTTAAAAATTGCCAGTGAGGGGGAGCTCATCACCTCCTTAGGGAGCCAATTCCACTGCTGAACTACTCTGACGTTGAATTCCCCCCCCCCCCCCCCGATATCTAGCCAGTACCATTCTGTACATAGTTTAAACCAATTACTGTGAGCCCTATTGTCTGCTGCCAACAGGAACTGCTCCCTGCCCTCCTCTGACAACCTTTCAAATACTTAAAGACAGCAATCATGTCCCCTCTCAACCTCGTCTTCTCCAGCCTGAACATTCCCAAGTCCCTCAGCCTTTACTCATCAGGCTTGGTCCCCAGGCCCCGAATCATCATCATTGCTCTCCTCTTCGCCCTCTCAATTTTGTCCATGTCCTTTTTGAAGCAGGAACTTTTTTATCCCTGTGTTTAGGATATCTGGAAGAAGGAGGGGGAGGAGGAGTTGGTTTTTATATCTCGCTTTTCACTGCCCAAAGGAGTCTCAAAACAGCTTGCAATCACCTTCTCTTCCTTTCTCCACAACAGCCACCCTGTGAGGTCTGACAGGACTGTGAAGAGGCCAAGGTCAACCAGCTGGCTGCATGTTTAGGAGCAGGCAATCAAACCCTGCTGGACACATTAGGAGCTGCTGCTCTTAACCACAACACCAACTTCAGAGGGTAGTAACAGCAGGGAAAATGAAGCACAAAGGATGCTATCAGTCTTTCCTCACCTTCACTGCAATGAATCCAAGATGCCAGGTATTGAAAGAAACAGGTACTACTGTTGCCACCTATTTCACTGGCTGTGTTCCTGGGCCTTTAACTACAGCCTGAGATGCACAAAATTAGCCAATGAAACTGTTTTGTTATGGAATCAAACAGCCCTGGCTAAATGTCTGCATGCCAAATTACTATCAAAGGCACAACAGCAGGGCCCATGCATTTTTTTCCTTAAGAAAAGATCCATGAGAAATTGGCAGCAACTAACAGTTTAAAGGTACAACTCTCTTCTTGGTGGATTTCAGCAGACGGCGGCTCACTAAGCTGCCCTCAATAGGTCCGCCAGATGCTAACAAGCTTCCTCTTTATTGACAATAGCTCCCATTATTTAAACCCGAAACTCAATCCTTTTACAGATTTTTCAAAAAGCACCTCCAGGACATCAAGAACTGATGGCTGGAGGAATTAGTCTTTAGCACCCCGAGTCAATTAGGGAGATAGCAAAAATAGATATGATAATAAAAGGTTCTTTCCTCCGGTTTTTGTCTGATCTTCCATAATGGCCTCTTTCACTCACTCTGCCAGGCAGACACGCTGGAGAGGACAAAAGGGTGGAATTAAACCTGTTTCCCACCCCTACTGGGTAAGCTTGCTAAGCATGTCAAACAAGAAGCAGCAGATGCTCATTCGGCGCACGCATTGATTTCCCCCCGGCTGATGAAAATCTATAGCTCAAGCCACCACCTGTAGATGAGATTCCATCATAAAGCATTGGATGGCAACTCATTTTGAACAGAGGCATAATTAGAGCTGAGAAAAAGCAATGCAGGGGGCGGAAGTGGTTTATCCTAGCGGCACATGTAGCTTGTAGCTTCATGGGTCCTGCAGTGCTGCAGGGCTAGAGGGCTTACTAGTGTGATTGTCTTGTGTGTTTCATAATGTGCAAGTTGGTCCTATAACCCGTGGGATCTGGCTGCAGGAGAGGAGAATGGTTGCCAAATCCAAGTCTGAAAATTCCTGACAATCTGGGGATGGAGACTGGGGAGAACTGAATCAGGAAGGATCTCAGTGCGTCATAATGCCACAGAGCCCATCCTCCAAAGGAACCATTTTCTCCAGAAAATCTGATATCTGTAGGCTAGAGGTCAGTTGTGATTATAGGAAAACTCCAGATTCCCACCTAGAAGTTGGCAACTGTATGGTAATGTGATTATATTGTGTTTTTATGGAATATTTTATTGTGAATCACCGTGTGCCAGCTTGCTGAGAGCAGCAGTATATAAATTTAATTATCCTTAACACTATTTTGCTCCCTTATATTTGGGAAACAGACTCCTGGGAGGAGACTGTCTGGGGTCCTGTCCATCCAGGTCCACCCTGATTGGCCCTCCCCCTCCAGTTCCCACCCTCCCTCCTTGCCTGCTAGAAGCCTTGTGGCTGCGGCATCCCTTGTCGCCCACGAGGAGAGAGGCAGCAACAGGGCTTTGCAACCCGCAGGTACGCTCCTGCTGGGAGGGAGCCAGGGGGGGGGGAGTTTGGAGCCTCCCCGCAGGCTGCAAAACCCTGTCGCCACCGGCAGGGGGGGCTTTCCACTCCCTTTAGCTCACTTTGCGGCCACCCCTTTCAGAGTCCATTTTTTAAATGGGCTTTGATACTAGTAAAATAAATATACATATTAGCATCAACGCAAAATGGAATCACAAATCTGATCCTTCTTGTTAGACAGCAGAGTACTTTCTGCAGCCAGGTGATCTATCAGTAGCCTGACCTTGGGCTTGTGTCCCTGGCTGACTTATGTCCCTTGGCTGTGTGGACAGGAGTCATCGTAGAATGGGGTTGAAGTCACGTTACTAAGATGCTTTTATTACAGCATTTTGCTTCTTTTACAAATTGCGGGGAAAGCAGCATTGCCTTAAAATAATTAGTTTCATTTTTTAATTGTAATTGCGAGGATATAGGCATTAGACTAAATTCCGCCAGTTCTCTGGGATCTTGGTAAAAAAAAAAAAACGACAGCCATTTAGATGAGAATATCTCATAACGGAACAGATTTCTTTGAGGTATTATAATTTTGGGGGGAACTGGGGCATCCTTCATCAGCCTACATCTAAACAGAGATTTAGATATGCATAGCTGATAGCTATCTTACCTTTTTATTTCTCTCCACTGATGTGCAACGTGATTTGTGGCAAATACAAGCTATGATCTGCAGTGTTGGAGGGATTATTTCATGGCTTTAGGGCCTTGTTCTAAACTGTAATGGATGAGGCAGCTTTCTGCTTTTAAGCTGAGGTTGTTGCTTAAACGTTTTAAAAATTACAAATGAAAAGCCTACTTCTTTACTCTCAAGCACCACTACTGGCCAAATAAGCAGAAAGGGTTTTTCTTTAAATATATTTTTTAAAGTTGAGGCAATCCCATACATCATGCAGTCAAAGGTCTTTGAGGCCAGAGGACATTGGCGGTACAGACTGGCAATGAGGAAAACAAAAGAAAATCTAGCAATGTCATTAATTAAACAGGCATTTTGGATCCATCTCAGACCTGGCCCTCCTGCAAATTCAAATATGACAGATAATTGCGTGAAAATGTTTAGTCAGGCCCTAGAATATCATTCGACATTATGTTATATTGATTTGTTCCTGTTCAACATCTGTAAAGAGCAACACGTCTTCTCGGGATTTTCTTTCCTTTAAACATTTCCCTGCATAGAAGAAGTTATTTACTTTGAATCATGGGTGAAGGAGCAGAGAGGTTGGGGGGGGGGGGGGGAGAGTGTGCAGGGCTAGCTGTTAGAATCATAAAATCATAGAGCTGAAAGGGGCCCTACAGGCCATCTAGTCCAGCCCCCTGCTCAATGCAGGATCAGCCTAAAGCATCCATGATAAATATCTGTTCAGCCATTGCTGAACAGATCACAGGTGAAATATAAATTCCAAATCAACACAGCAGATCTGTCCAAAGGGAATCACTCAACTCATGGGGATAGATTCAAGTACGTGGCCATGTTGGTCTGAAGCAGCAGAACAAAGTTTGAGTCCGGTGGGACTTTTAAGACCAATAAAGTTTTATTCAAGGTAAAAGCTTTTGTGAGCATGCACACTTAGAATCATAGAGTTGGAAGGGATCTCCAGGGTCATCTAGTCCAACCCCCATGCACAACACATGAACAAAGAAGTGTTGCTGGTGGAGAGACCAAATACATGAGCCACTAGGAAATTCTCCACTCCTCTATAAACCCACATGCTCCCAGGGAACCCCTGTTAATGTCTATAGGGCTTGTGCAGAAGATTATGTTTTTAAGACACACACACACCCCAAACCACCTTGCCTTGATGCATCTGTAGCCTCACTGGTTATTATTATGCAATTCATTATTTGCAGCACTCACCCCAGATGAAGACTGAATGCTCAACTATGCAAAAGCATATTCCATGAGATTTTTGGGGAATGGTGTCTGGAGAAGCTGGAGTTTCAGAAAATAGTGACATCACTGATAGGTAAATACCATAGAGACTAGGGTAAATTCATAGATTGTCAGCATTGATCGTATCCCCTGCCACACATGCTTTTTTCTCCTGCCCCTTCAATTGTACAGGTTGGGGTGTGGTGGTGACCTTCTGCCAACAGTGACCTACATCATAGGGCCGTTGTGGTGATAAGCAAGGCAGAAGACATGCTTCTTTGCTGTTTCTGAACCAAGGTGGCCTTCCCCTGTTTTTACTCCCCACTCCCTTTTCCAAATATGTTGTTGCCAATACATCAGTCACCTAAGAGGCTAAAGCAATTGTCTTTCTCGATAACCACAAAGAACTGGCACGAATGGGCATGTGAGTTATGGGCCATTCACGCGGCCGTTATGGGAACGGATCAGTCACTATGAGGCATTGCCCTTCTCCCCTGAGCACTTCAATTTTGCACAATGGCACAGTCAGGTGAAATAGTGCCCTGTGTTGCAAGACTACTGATTACCACATAGGGGAGAAAGCTAAGAAAATCTTGCTTGCCAAGTTACCCGTATATACTTGAGCAAAAGCTGACCCGAATTTCAGCTGAGGCAGCCAGTGTTACCACAATATCAACAACAGCAAATAAGTGGGACCCTCACTTGAGTATAAGCCTAGAGGGGCTTTTTCAGCATTAAAAATGTGCTGAAAAAGTCAGCTTATACTCGAGTATATACAATTCCTATTCTGGATTGAGATTCTGTGGCATGCTGAACCTTGGATTGCGTGGTGGATGGGTGGTAGGAGGCAAGGACAATCTGAAGGAGGCAACAGGATGATATAGAAAAGTTTTGTGTCCAGAATATCTGGTGCTTTTTGAAACTCACTAAGAACAATGGGACCTAATTTGGACTGGGATCAGAGCATAAAGGGAGGGAGGCTTTTAGAGTCCTCCCCACCCCCAACCAAGCCAGTTTCTCAATTGTTATGTATATGTTCATGCAATAGAGTTCATGCATCTGAGGTTGTGCCAGGTCCTGGCTCCTTGGTCCTCAATTGCGATTCACTAGAATGTTTCAAGCAGCCAGTGGGCAGTGTGTGTTTAATAGCCAATCGTAAGGATGTGTCAACAACCAATAGTGTGTCTAGAAGGGGCATGGCCTGTAGCAGTTGATGTATATAAAACCTGTGTGCTCTCCTTGTTGCTATTCATTTTTCTCCTTGTTCGATCCTAGACCCATCTAAGTCAGGTTTCCGGCCTGGCCATGGAGCAGAGACAGAGCTTGCTGCCCTGATGGACAACCTCCATCACCACTTGGACTGGGACAGGTCAGCACTGCTTATATTACTAGACCTCTCAGCATCTTTTGATACAACATCTTCTGCAAGAACAGACCACAAAGACAATTAAAAGACGTTGGCAAAAACATTGGAGACAGCATTTCCTTCCCGACAAATGTTTCCTTAGTTGCACAGTACATCTGTAAACCGCTTGGGGAGCAGTATAAATAATTCACTAAGGCTAAGGGGATGGGCCGAGTCCGGGATAGGAAACAGGGGCCATTGGCCCCTTGGCCGCGGAATGACGACAGTGGGGGCAATCGGAAGGCGTGAGCAACTGCCTCCACTACTGGGGGAGGTTTCCCTGCGGGCCTTGGAGCAGGCCCGCCAGTCACCCTGCTCCGAGGCCCGCAGGGAACCTGCAGAGTCAGCGGGGAGGGGGCGGACAGGGGAGGCTTCCCTGTGTCCCTTGGAGCAGGCCCGCCACATCGGGGACGCAGCAGCCCTGCTCCAAGGCCCCCAGGGAAGCCGGGGAGTCACCGGGGTGGGAGGCGACTGGCCAGGGAGGATCCCTGCATGGGGGGGGGGTCCCCATGGAGTGCGGGTGCCGCTGCCGTGGCCCCCCTTTCAAAGCCCACTTTTACAAGCGGGCCTTTCAGCCTAGTCCATAATAACGAGGAAAAAATTACCGTATTTGCCGGCGTATAAGACGACTGGGCATATAAGACGACCCCCAACATTTCCACTCAAAATACAGTACTATGGGCCACTATGGGCAGCTATGTCTGTCCCAACTGAAGTGCACCCGGCATATAGGATGACCCCCCCACTTGGAGGCATGTTTTTCAGTGGGGAAAAGTAGTCTTACATGCCAGCAAATACTGTAAATGAAATATATTGAGGGTAATACGCAAGCAACCTGCCACTTTAAAGATGCACAGGCACTTTTTTTAAAGATGATCTCGGAAGAAGGTGGAGATAGCCTACAAGGACAATAGACTCCTAAATCAGGCAAGTTAGAAAGGTAAAAGGGTAAAGATGTCTGTGAAAGCCGTTCTTGGTAAAATCAAGCAATTCTAAACACAATACATTTCCTTTGATATAGAAAAAACACTCTTATTATCCACAGATAAAAGACCAAAGGCACTTTGATAAGTCATCTTCAGCAGCAGCCCGATTTACAAAATGACACAATACAGCAGATTCCTATGTGAGAAACATAAAAAAACCACACTCAGGAATCTTAAACACTATTTTATTTTATTTATTTATTTAGAAATTTATATACCGCCCCTCTCAGTAATACTGCCTCGGGGTGGTTCTATGAATATAAATTTTATGAATATAGATTCATAAAACTAATAAATATAACATGAAATTATAAAATTAAGATCATTTAAAATAGTTTAAAAAACCCACAATTATCACAGTTGCATCAGCGGAAACAATCAGTGGCTCATGGCCAGCTTGATGTTGGAATTGGAGGCATGTTATACTGTTCAGCATTCACAAAAGGCCAACATCATAAAATACTGGGAAGGTAAACGTCCCATAGGCTGGCTAATAACTCTTTTTTCCTGGAAGCTTATTTCCAATAACCCTTAGTGAGATTGTGAGGGTGTTTAAAGAGTTCCCACAAGGTACTAAAATAATTGTTTAAAATCCTACTAAAGGAAGGAAGGAAGGAAGGAAGGAAGGAAGGAAGGAAGGAAGGAAGGAAGGAAGGAAGGAAGGAAGGAAGGAAGGAAGGAAGGAAGGATCAAACTGATAGGCAGAGACAGACTGCAACTTGATTGCTCCCTCCCCTTGTGAGGGAATAGCCAGATGATGCAGATAAACCACAGGTTGAGGGCATGCTGACAGTCATGTGGGGTCACTGAAGGACCACAGCACTGAGAAAGCTGTTCGGACCAAGAAGTGATATCAGGGCTCTCTCAGCCTCACCCACCTCACAGGGAGAGGAAAGGGAAGGTGACTGTAAGCTGCTTTGAGACTCCTTCGGGTAGAGAAAAGCGGCATATAAGAACCAACTCTTCTTCTTCATTGGCGTCCCTTTTTCCTTCAGTCTTCAGCCTTGAGTGGTTCACTGCCCACGGGATTCACACAGATTCCTAATTTGTCCCAGTTAATCTGGGCAGGCAATTTAGGGATGCCAGCCTCCACATGGGAACTAGAGGTCCCCTGGAATTGCAGCTCATCTTCAGAATATGAAGGACAGAATGGCTGCTTTGAAGGATGGACTTTATGGCCTTGTATCCCACTAAAGAACCTGTGCTCATCAGACTTCACCCCCAAATCTCTGGGAGTTTCCCAAACGAGATCTGTTAACCCTACACAGGGGATCCAGCAACCCAGCAGGCATAAAGCATTTGTTTTTTGGGGTTTTTTTGTTTGGGTTTTTTGCTTTTACCAGACTGAAGAAGGGAAAGGCTGTGCAAATTCTTCCTCAGACAGGCTGGGCAGACTGACAGCACTGTGCTAAAGTGTGCACCCACGTAGGTGGTCTCTCTTCACAGCCCAGGGCGGAAGGAACTCAAGGCTATTTCACCACCTACATTGGCCAACCTCTTCTGTGCAGCAAGTCCTTTCGCCATGAGGAAGCCAGCTTCATTCAAGAAAAGGGGTGATGTTCTTGCCACGACCTCTGCTGCTAAGCCCTTTGTCTTCCTCACTGCAGCTGATTCCACAGAAGTGACATCTCCGTTTAAAGGACAAATTACTGAGCGCTCTTCCAAGGGAGTCATCATATCCGCACCAGAGGACAATTGACTGCCTGTCATGTCATACTCGAGGGCCCCAGTTGCTTTTGCCATCAATTTCCATCAAGGCAAATGTCCATCAACGGCTCTTCTGTTTAGAGATTTTGTTACCCATACATCATTAAGAACTGTGCTACATTCTTCCTACCTCCCCCTTCAAAAAAAGAAAAGGAACACAAGGTGATAGAAGCCCACATGGAGGCAGGACAGGTTAGGTATCTACTTATTTACTGACTTCATTGATACCCCATCCTTCCCTCCAACGGGGAGCAGAAATGGCTTATTTCATTCTCCTCTGCTCCATTTTATTCTTTAACAACTTCCGCACAAGGAATTTTTCGTGTCACAACCTCCTAATGTTGTCGGCTTATTGAGCCCCCTTCAAATGACGTCGACAGAATTCGGAGGCCATGTTGCAATTCGGCCATTTTTAAACCGCGATGCGGTAAATCCAGGAGAGTGGATTTACCAGCCTTTATTGCACGTCCCAGCAGTGAGCAAGGAGTTAGCAAGCAGGGGTAAGACTACATGGAGCACTGTCCCACCCTCACCCCTCCATTTCCAGCCAATGCACACTTGCCTAAAAGCCCCCCAAAATGGCTTCAGAGTAAACATGGGTAGGAGAGGGCTTCCTCCACCTCCTCCTTGTTCACGGGCTCCCAGTAGGGCGAAGGAGGCAGCGGTCAGAGGCATCAAGGGGAGGGGGGGGGGTGATGGAAATCACAAGGGGGCGCA
This sequence comes from Paroedura picta, assembly GCF_049243985.1. Classification (NCBI taxonomy): domain Eukaryota; kingdom Metazoa; phylum Chordata; class Lepidosauria; order Squamata; family Gekkonidae; genus Paroedura; species Paroedura picta. Next base: position 41,152,940 of record NC_135373.1, on the reverse strand, counting down.
GGAAGAGGCAGCCAGGCTCCATTATATAAGTTCAATTGTTCTGATATTTGGGGCAGCAAAAAGAAGGACAGGAAAGATCTGTGGCCTTGTACCTAGCCAGCCTTAGATCGCTGCTGAGCTATGCCTCCTCCTCCCTGTGCTTTCCTCAATCTGTCAGAGATCTGTTGATCCAAAGGGGAGGAATCACAGTTCTCCTCTCATAATGTTAGGACTAGGCTGAGATTGTATATGGCTGGTCCAAACACAGGCCAAGGCAAATATTTTGCCCAGTGATACTGAAACAGAAGTGCAGGAGATGCCACTCTATTGCTTATAAAAATGCAGAAAATCAGTCAACTGGTCTTTACATCCTGTCTGACCAACAAGCTGTGTTATGTCTGTAGACCTGCCAAGGACCAAGCTTGAGGGCCGAGGCAGGATCGTAATTCTGCACTGCAATCAGCCTATCAAGACTAGTGTCCTAGGAATAAACTAGTTTTGTTGGTTTTCTTCAATTGGTCTTCCTCAGTATGACCTCTTTTCTCTTACTCAAGAAACTTTGAACTCTATCTGAATTTATTTTGGTCACATGCAATTAATACACAACTGAAGAAGACCAACTAGTTTATACCTAGGGAACTAATCTTGGTTGTGTTTGATGGTTACTCTGAAATATTAAAGATATTGAAGACCAGATACTTTCCTTCTTGCTCAAGCTTAATATAGACCTTCAGTTGAACCATAAGTTTATATTACTGCAGTAGAAATTAATTCTTTGAAAACATAGGATTTACTGAGACACATGGTTTCGACTTGTCAGCAGATCAGTGTGATTGCTCACCTCATAGTAAATGATCATATAGATTCTCAGCAAGACTTTTAATATTTTAGAAATCTAAAAGGGAAAGTAAATGAACTTTATACTAGAGAACCTTAATATATAAGGAAAGATGTTATCGTCCATAGTAAAAAGCTATAGTTAAGAAACTAAATATACCTTCTAAAGTTCGTAAAGAAAACAATTTTTTGCAGAAAGAACATCTCCTGCTGAACGCTAAGGCATGAATAGTGGAAGCTTGTAAAACATAAGGAAATGTTCATACAGATTTAAGCAGTAGGCTAAAACATGTTAAAGAAACAGAATTCTGCAAAGCAATATATACAGATATTTAGTCAAATATCATGAAAAATTTTCCTTTGTATTCATCCCATATGGGTTCAGTGAATTCAGTATGTGAATATACCTGACTTCAAGTTTTAACAATATTTTTAGGGTCCATCTTTCTCAGTATGCCCCCAGAAGAACACTACAACCTTTGAATGCCAACCCAAAGAGGGTTGTCTGTCCTCAACCAGAGCCAGGGCCTTTTTGGTCCTGGCTCCAACCTGGTGGAATCAGCTGCCAGCTGAGATCGGGACCCTGGTGGAACTACTACCCCAATGGAACTACTACTCAAGTTCTGCAGGGCCTGCAAAATGGCACTATTCTACCAGGCTTATCGGTGAGGCCAGAACAAGTAAATAAAGTCACATGGGCCTCCCTCCTTCCCTCTTCAGAACAAAATCCCATGGCCAAGCACATGATGAAGTATTGGGGAGACAGAGCACCACAGCATATTTATGGCTTTAGTGTTTTATTGTACTTTAAACTGAATTTTAGAACATTGTGAACTGCCCCAAGCCTGTTTGCAGGGAGGGGTAGTCTATACATTTAATAATAAATAAATATTTGTCATATGGTCTGAAAGGGGCAACATACAGATTGTCTTCTTCTGTACACATGCACCAGAAACTTGGGAAATTCTGAGTTTCAGATACAGGGTTTGTATACGCGTGCTGTTAGTTAGCATGAATTCCCAGTAATGCAGATGGTAGGCTCCTGGGATGCACAAGCCATAGCGTCTGAAGAAGTCTTGTAATGTATGCCCATGGGGCTCTTGATTTCAAGGGCAATAGTGTCAGTGGCTTTATGATGGGTATCTATTGGCATTCCTAGCAGGCCACTAGGGTTTTCAATCTCCTGGTGGGACTCGGAGACTGATCTCCAATTACAACTGATCTCCAATCTACATGGCTCAGTTCCCCTGGAGAAAATGGCTGCTTTGGAGGGTGGTCTTGATGGCATCATGCCCTAATGGGGTTCTTCTCCTCCTCAAACCCCACCTTCCCCAGGTTCTACTCCCAAATTTCCAAGCTGGAGTTGGCAACCCAAGGCTCCACAGTATCAATGGCGCCCACCCATCCCAGCTTCAAGCTGAGGTAGAAGATTTCTCAGCTCAGTTACGATCCCACTGTTGTCTCAACAATATACCAATCCACAGAGACTTAGATGTTTATATGGTTTTATAGCAGAGAAGCAGATTTAGTATCATGGGGAGGACAAAGAGGGAGAAATTAGGAGATTAATTTAGCCCAAGTTTGCTAAATTAACTATGAATAAAATATGAAAATTGTGATTTTAAGATGACTTATAAGTATTTAATCCCCGAGTGTGCATTGTGCATATATTTATAAGGCGACACAGAGGCGAAAGAAACCTCTATGGAATCTCCAGGATAAATAAACAGGATTCAGATGGAGTAACTACCATCTGCCTATTTGGTGTTTAGGAGAAGGCTGACAGCTGCTTGTAGCATCCTCTGCTCCTGTACTTTTAGCAGGAATTTGATTTGCTCTCATTAGAGGTGATGTTGCCATGAAATTTTCATCTGCACTAAATGTATTTCAATCTGTCGTTTAATCTGGACGAAACAGTATGTCTTCACAGCGTAAACCAGAATATGATGAAAAAAATACCTTCACTTTAACATCATAAAACAGAGTGAGTAAGAAAACTAGGGCCCTGGATATGATCCAGTTTCGTAAGTCTTCCTCAGCTCAATTGTCAGCTACACGCGACCACACAAAGTTAAAGTAAGCATGTGGCCTCTTAGACGGGAAAGAAGGGTCGTTGCTGAGCCACACAGTTTCTTTCTTTGACTGCTGCATCATCCCGTGTGATTTCCTTTTGTGTTGTTATGAAATTTTCATGACATGAAAAAGTTCATCTGTTGATGGGTATAGGTCATAGAGCTTCTGGAAGTCTTGAAAAGAAGTTGTGTGATAATTGTCCATTCTATCAGACCTTTGCCATGGTCTTTGTCTAAGGAACTTAAGTGGCGTTGTCCTCCTCCGTTTTATCCTCCCAACAAAGTTAAGTGGTGAGAAAGATTAAGTTGAAAAAGGCAAGCCCTTAAGTCAGCCAGCGACAGGGTTACCAAGTGATCTGAAGAAAAAGGTCCAGTTCCTTTAATAGAGGTTTAATGTGTGGAAATGGGCAGCTGAAGCTTTTCAAGGCAAAGCCTCCATTAAAGAAAAAGGACATCTTTCTTCAGGCCTCCCGAGCTACCCTCCCCAGCAGACTTCCACAGTTTTAATAACCATTGAGTAAAGAAGTACTTCCTTTTGTCTGTCCTCCTGTACTTCCTAACAATTTCATTGAGTGCCCCCTAATTATAGTATTATGGAAGAAGAAGCAGCAGCTCCATTTGTCCGCTTTCTCCAGCATCTTTTTTTTTTCAGTTTGAAAAGACTCCAGGGTTTTTTTTCATAGAACAAATTCAAGTGGGTCGCCGCATTGGTCTGAAGTAGCACAATAAAATCAGAGCCCAGTAGCACCTTTAAGACCAACAAAGATTTATTCAGGACAAGTGCTCTAACCCCCTAATCATCTTGGTTGCACTTCTTTGTACTTTACCTAGTTCCACTTATGCTTTTTGACATACAGTAACCAGAACGTGAAATAAGACCACACCATAGCATTATACAGGGAGATTACGATTTTGGCTGTTTTATTTTCAGTCCCTTTCTTAATTTCTTAACATGAGCTTTGCCTTGTTCCTTGCTACCACATTGACATTCTCATTGTGCTTTCCACTGCAACCTCAAGACCGGTTTCCATCTCAGCCAGTTCAGATTCCCACAATGGATTGATTGTGTTTATATACTGCCCTCCTTTGCGGCTCGGGGCTGTGTACAGAGAACATGAACCATATAACAGTATACAATATAACCTAGGTAACTGTATTATCAAAAATGAGGCATCATTAACAATAACTAAAATATAAGCGACATAACATAATATAAGCCATCCTAATTTTAAATTAAATTAATTTTAAAAAAATTAAAATTAAATTAATTTAAACAAAAAAATTAAGAGCCTCTTGTGGCACAGAGTGGTAAGGCAGCAGACATGCAGTCTGAAAGCTCTGCCCATGAGGCTCGGAGTTCGATCCCAGCAGCCGGCTCAAGGTTGACTCAGCCTTCCATCCTTCTGAGGTCGGTAAAATGAGTACCCAGCTTGGCTGGGGAGTAAACAGTAATGACTGGGGAAGGCACTGGCAAACCACCCCGTATTGAGTCTGCCATGAAAACACTAGAGGGCGTCACCCCAAGGGTCAGACACGACCCGGTGCTTGCACAGGGGATACCTTTACCTTTAATTTAAAATTAGGATTCTTTTTGTTCTAGTTACCACCACTTTATACTTCCCCAAACTGAACTTCTTTTGCCATGTTGTTGCCTGCTCACCCAACTGAGAAAAATCCTCCTGTAATTCTTCACAAACCACCTTGATTTTCACCATCCTGATTGTCAAGGGGTCCAAAACCTGAACCCTGTGGGTTCTCAGAGCTAGTGTGCACGAGAAAACAATCCTTGTAAAATATATAGAGAATTTATTTGAATAACATTTCATAAAAATAAGTTTGTCTTTTGGGAACATTCAGCTCTAAAATCATATTGCAAGGAAAACAAGAAAGTCTAGCTTAACTACAGCACATTTGAAGTCTGTGTCAGTAGCACAATCTTGCAGTCCTAAATCAGAAGGCCAAAGTTCAAATGTAGTCTTGATTGCAGTGAATATAAACATCTCATAGCCCAGGCCCAGAATTCAAGCTAGTTTTCTTCCACAGCTCAATTATATTTCTGGGTCAAGTAGAGTCAGGTGATGATAACAATCCAATCAGGAACCCTCTAGAAAATGACCTACTTGGTCCTGATTCTCCCCCTCCCATCCTGTGGGCTGCAGGTTCTCATGATGAGCCAATTGTTCCATTCCTAACTCTGGCCTTGAAGATAAGGGCCAAGTAGGAAGAGAGGCCCAATCAGTGACACCTGCCAGATGGAATGAGCCTGTGACATTAACCCTTGGGGAGTGCTTCATACTGAATAATTTGGTATCATCTGAAAACTTGAATGTGATAGTTGGCCCTATAGTTCCAAACTTTCATAAATCAATTCAATAGCATCAGGCTCAATACCAATCCTTGTAGGGCCCCGCTGCTCACAACCCTCCATTGTGAGAAATGTCCATGGATTCCTACTCTCTGCTTCCTGCCATTTAAACAACTTTTAATCTCTAAGATGGCCCATGACAACTAAGCTTGCTCAGGAGTCTTTGATGACTGACTGTCTGGGAGAGGGCAGGAAACTCTACCTCAACCCAATCAATGCCCCCACTTTCCATGCTGAGGTCTCCATGATAGACTGCCCTAGAGGGTCCAACAGGCAGTTCCGAACTCCAGAGGTTGGCCCTTATGATTCAACTGACATGTGGAGGGGTTGGCTGGAAGATCACTCATACACAGAGAGAGACACATGAAGACCCAGCCAAGGGACAGAGACCCAGGGCCATTCCGAACGACTTTAATGTAGCAGAAGGCTTGCAAATTGTATACGCTATTAATTTGCAGTTCCGCAAGACGTCGCACACAATCTGCCACACTCCTGAAACAGTCCTGTAAAAAGCGATTCGTTGTGATGCTTAAAGGGAAACCGGGAAAAGTGGATTCACCCTCCGAAAAGCGCTACACTTTTGCAAACAATCTGCAACACTAGTGAAAAAAGACCTGCGTGTTCCCATTGTTGCGGTTCCAACAAAGTCCCTCCCCCTGGCTCTCTCCTCCGAACTTCCAGCGAAGCGATCGCCATTTTTTTTCTTGGAGCGAGCAGAAAGCAACGAACCAGCGAGGCTTCATTCACCCAGCGAGGCTTCTCCGGCTACAGTCCCTCCACAGAAGTGCTTTAAAGCTCCCCTGAGTCTCCAAGCACAACACAGCCCCTTTTTCAAGTTCCCTTTATTTTCTGCCGAAAATTGTGCCCGTTCGGGGGGGGGGATTTTTCTTTTCACTTTGGGAAGCGTGCTAATGATGAATCGCCAGCTCACGTGCCAGCTGCCAGCCATATGGGTCTCTCCGTTGCAACAAATTAACGCATATTCATTGCAATGTGTTTTTTTTTAACTGTTCTTAAAGGGAAAGGGGCTTTCCCGGAGAATGATAACAACCGCCCATTGGCCGTTTGATTGACGGCCAGGGGCAGGACAAAGCACAGAAAAAATTGCTTCCTGTCTAGCGATTTTTGCGAGACCAGAAACCTGTGGGAAACGAATGAAACGCTATTGGGTTCCACTAAAAAAGCAGGTATGCGTAACGCCGAGATTGCACTTTTTAAAATAGCGTTTCCACTTTGCGGGACCAGTTGGCAACATTGATCCGTGTGCAGAAACACCCCCAGTCAGGGGAAGTGATTAACCAGGAGAGAATGAAGGTGGAGTCCCAGCTGGAGGCAAGCTTCCAAGACCTGATAGGCCCATTGGTGTAGAGCAAGTAAAGGCTGCAAGAGCCTATTTAACCCCTCAGCATCAGGAGAAGGAAGAGGAGGAGAGTGTCCAAAAGCAAGGTTGCCAGGTCCCTCAGGGCCACCAGTGGGGTTGCCAGGTCAAAGTTAGGAAACTCCTGAAGATTTGAGGATGGAGCCTGAGGAGAACAAGGTCCTCAGCAGGGTACAATTACATGGGGTCTACCTTCCTTTTAGAGCCTCTTGTGGCGCAGAGTGGTAAGGCAGCTGTCTGAAAGCTTTGCCCATAAGGCTGGGAGTTCAATCCCAGCAGCCGGCTCAAGGTTGACTCAGCCTTCCATCCTTCCGAGGTCGGTAAAATGAGTACCCAGCTTGCTGGGGGGTAAATGGTCATGACTGGGGAAGGCACTGGCAAACCACCCCGTATTGAGTCTGCCATAAAAACGCTAGAGGGTGTCACCCCAAGGGTCAGACATGACTCGGTGCTTGCACAGGGGATATGTTTACCTTTACCTTCCTTTTCTCCAGAGGAACTGATCTCTGTGGGCTGGAAATAAGCTGCAGGTGACCTCCCTACCTCCTCCCTACCCAGAAGAGACAAGCATAAAAAATGGCAGAATACCTCAGGGGAGCACAAGGCTCCAGCCCCTGGACTCAGCTCCTCCTTTCTTCACTCCAGTACTGCTCCCACTCCCAGCTGTACCAAGCCACGTTTCTATGGCTGCCCTTCCCTGTGGCAGATCCGCATGGCCCAAGCCTCTTGTAGGTGCCCTTGTCAAAATCCTTTTGAAAATCCAAGAATATGATGTCTACCTGATTGCCCTTATTCACATACTTGTTAACTCAAAAAAACAACAACAACAAATAACCCAAAACCCTCTAAGATAAGGTGACCAGATTGTCCCACTTTTGGTGGGACATCTCAGGGTACCTGGCAAATTGTACATATGTTGAAATTAAAAATATATATAATACAATACAATACTATTTTTGCGTTCTATGCATTCTATGAAACTTTTTGTTGCTCCATATAGACCAATTTTTTAATCCCCACGGTCAATGGTGTCTCGCTTTACCAATGTTAAAATCTGGTCAACTTACTCTAAGAGGTTGGTGGGGCCAGGATTTCCCTCGGCAGAAGTCAAGCTGATTTTCCCTTTGTTGCTTGATGGGCTTAATAATTCTCTTTAATAACAGTTTCTACTCCTTCACCTGGCACCTGCCATTACCGCTCACAGTAACACGAGGAAAAATGTTTTAAAACAGCAATTCTATGGATTCACCATAGAGTTTTGGTGATTACTAGAGCCACCCTTTGTCACTTCCAGGCTTCCAGAAGTGATGTAACAATTTCAGTGTCATTGTGCCCGGCCCTCCCCTTCCCACTGGTTAGCAGGTTCGGCCTGGCAATCTTCCCTAGCACAGATGTTAGTCAACTGGCCTGTAATTTCCTGGACCCTCTGGACCGTTTATTAAAAAGCCTGACGTGATGTTTGCTCTTTTTCAGACCTCTAGCATAGAGACTGATTTTAGCTACGTGGCACAGACTTATTAGTAGATCAACAATTTCACATTTGAGTTCTTTAAGAACCCTTGGGCCTATGCCATCTGGACCTGCAGATTTATTCATTTTCTGGTTTTGTAGCTGCCTTAGAATTGTGTCTCCCATCATCTCAATCTGAGTCACATTACACTGCACATGTTAATTAATGTTAGGGCTGCCACCTTTTCCCTCTAGCTAGTCTCCTGTGTCTTTAACAGCACCAGTTCTTCAGAGTTTTTTCCATCATTGTTTTTCCATCTCAGAAAAAAGTTTCTGTTGAACTTGTGCTTCGAAAGGCATTGGGACCCCACCAGGACCCATCCCATGCACAGTGCTTAATGCACTTCCAATGCACTTTAGAAGTGCATTGCAGCTGCAAAAGCACATTGACAGTGCATTATATAACGCTGGCAGAAAGAGCTGGGGGGGGGGGAGGAATAGGTTGAAAGCCATATACCAACACATGGGTCTATTTATCTTTTTTTTTTTAATCAGATTTATTTTAGACTAGGAAAAGAGCCCATTGTAAATCAAATACAATGGGCGCTAGAATGTGGGGGCAGAGGGAGGGACAGGGCAGCGCGCGAGAAGGAAGGGCACCTTATTCAGGAGGCGTCGTCGAGGGCGGGCGGCGGCGGCGGGGCATCCTCGGCTCGTCGTGAGGTCCTCATCGGCCATCTTGGATCGCGGGAGGGTTTCTGGCAGCTGCATCGTCGCTGGGGACGGGAGTCCTCGCCAGTGGGGGCTCCCTGTCCGGCGGCCTGACGCAGCGAGAGGCGCAAAGCGCCTCTCGCCGCGTCAGGCCGCCGGACAGGGAGCCCCCACCAGGCTCAGCTCCTGTCCTTTCGGCCGGGAGGCGGGCAGGGAGCCCCCGGCAGCCACGCTCCGCGCAACTGCCGGGGGCTCCCTCGGGCGGCGGCCTGAGGCGGCGAGAGGCGCTTCACGCCTCTCGCCACATCAGGCCGGGAGCAACTGCGAGCCGTGCTGTGCGGTGTACAGATGGCGCCCGCGGCGCCACGGGCGGTGTACAGATTGTTCAACGCTTTTTTCAGAATAATACTGAAATACAGAAAGCTTTCTGAAAGTTACCCAAGATGGGTTTTCAGTCCATTAAAAGAAAATCTCCCTCAAGTTTTAAGGGGTGTCATTTGAATAAATCTATGTACATTTTCTTAGGAATAAAATCAAAAACTCTGAAGAAAAACAGCACAGGTTTTGTGTTTTTTAAAAAAAGGTGCCTGATTTGTAACAGAGAAGGGGGAAACTCTTCTTTTAAAGTGGTGCCCGCTACTCTTTTGAAAAGCCCCTTGCTATTAAAAAATGGAGACAATGGAGGGAAAATCAGCCACTCAATGAATCAGGGAGCACCATTTCAGTTCCTTGAAAGATTTTTAATTAATCCTACTGATTTTCTACCGAACCCTGTGGCTCTAAAGAAAAGCTTGCATCGATTCGGAAAACAGCTTCATTCTCGTCTGACAGCAGAGATATCCACCAGAAGACAAGAGCAATCTTAGATTAAATAACTTCTTCCTCTCCCCCCCCCCCATGCATATCCAGGGCTACATTACCCAACCATAACACATTTCAAGACCAGGACAGGGTTAGCCAACCGGGCATTTTTATTTCACGGAAGGGACTGCTGCCTTGGACATGGGTGGCTTTTGTAACGGGCCGGGGACTCAAACCACAAATTAGCTCTCCTAATGAAAACGTCAGGATGAGTTTGTGAGACCTTGTCACGCCAAAGGGTCAGACCTGGCGGTGCTTGAGAGAGGCTGATGGGCTTCTTTATGCTGGAAGGGATCATGAATTTTGCTGGCTTGGGAAACTGGGGGACAAAACATGGAAGAAGAAAGTGGAGGAAAGGGGGAATTGTTTGAAGATTATTGTCCCCTGCTGTGTTCTATGCCTTAAACACCTCCCCCTTTTCCCCAAGGTCTGCTGCAAGAGGACCATGATGATGAAGATTCTGATACACCTGAGAGACAGCTGACTCTCTGCCTTCAGCAGTACGGGAGGAGACTGCCATCCTCCAATGCCAGCTAGGCCTAAGCCTGGAGATGATCTTCGTGATTCCAGATCCCCGAGCAAATATCCTGTCTGCTGCTATCACTCTCAACCGCCTGGCCCACTTCAGGCTCAAGGAAGGAGCAGCTCTCACCTTGTGCAAAGTGGACAAGCCAGGAGGCATGGTGGTTGGGGCAGAACCAGACACCTGCTCAACAGATGCCAAGCTTGTGGGCGCTGTTCCTGCTCTCCACCCTTTCCCTGGGAGGGGCCTATCTCTTCCTGTTTGTCGCTGCCCCCACTCACTGACTGTGATACCCCTTCCCTAGGGACAGCAAGACCCCCTTGGCTAGGTTCTTATATGCCGCATTACTCTACCTGAAGGAGTCTCAAGGCAGCTTACAATCGCCTTCCCTTTCCTCTCCCCAAAACAGACACCCTGTAAGGGGAGGTAAGGCTGAGAGAGCCCTGATATTACTACTTGGTCAGAAGAGCTCTAGTGCCCAAGGTCACCCAGCTTGCTGCATGTGGGGGAGGAGCAATAAATCAAACCCAGCTCGCCAGATTAGAAGTCCACACTCCTAACCAAGGAAGTTCAGGGTTGCTACAAAGAGGCAGGCAACAGCAAACCACCTCTGAACATCTCTTGGCCTGAAGACCCTGCGGGGATGCCATATATAGGCTACAACTTGACAGCAAAAACTAAATAAATGAGGTCAGCAACAAAGAACCATACAGTTATGCTCTGTGATACCTGCTGAAGGATGGATATTTATCTGGGGTACACTGCCTCATTTGCTGGAGGCTTTGCCTAGCTTCTATAGTTAATACCACCTGTAATGAGAGATGCAGGATCTCATCATTTATATCCAGGGAAGCCCTGACCTCAGAGAAAACATTCTTTCTCAGGGAATGGAACTATACATTTATCAAACTGCAGGCTTGAAGGAGATTAGTTTTCTTTATGGAGACAAATAGGCAGGATTGGATGACCATTAGTCCACCTGCCAGGAAGGGAAAAAAATTGATGGCTTTCTGGATAGAGTGAGTGGGTTTATAAAAGCGTAGATACGCACCTAGGATCCATTCCCAGTTTCACAAAAGGTTAAAATTGAACTAACCCAACTGGAACAGGAAGGGTTAAAATGTCTGAACCTGCTGTCAGGATCATGCAAGTCAAGGGCTGAGGACTCTTTTCAAAGTCCTGGAGGGCTTTACTTTCATTCCAGGGGAAGGGAATGGCACTGTAACCCCAGTGACTTTAGAACCTAACTAACCCTTGTATGTTTTATGGTCTTTCTCTGAGTCTTTAATACCCTGTAGTGTTTTGATCTAGTTTTCCATTGCCTTGTCCTCTAATAAAGTGAGGATGTATTTCGGTGAATAAGCATCTTTTCCTTTTCTGTAACAGAAAAAGGGTATACGAATTTGGAGATTTGAAGTTTTAACCAAAGCAGCTGAAGAAAATCCATAAAGGAAGGCCGAAGGCCGATGTCTTTGTTGTCTTTGTGAGTTTCTGGGGGGTGGGGAAAGATGTTGCAAGCAGGAATGCTGTGCTAGATGCCGCCTGGATTTGACCCCTCAGGACCCTTCCTAGTATACAAGACGGATCTCCCCAGAGCGCAGCAAGCAAGCCAGGAGCATCTGTGTCAGCAGAGATGAAGAAACCTTAAATCTTTAGATAAAAAGGGATCTGTGTTCACTGGCAGTAAGAAGTCACTTTAAGGAACATAAGGGAGCCCCCTCCCCAGCCCACTTAACTCCCGCAGTCCCCTCCCTGTTTGGAGCCCTGTTCCCCTCTTCCCAGCCACTTCCTATCTGTGCAAACTAATTACGTTCATAAGGCATCACGCAATCCGCCGGCAGCCCCCAAGCCTTTGTGTTTAATCATGTACTAATGGCGGTTCCTTGGCAATAATTACAAGATAACAGTGTTTGCAGGCTGTAATCAGAGCGATTCCCGTAATTAAGACAGCCCTTTTTTGCAGTGCTTTCCACGCCCTCTCTCCCCCTTTTAGCGCCTTGAGGGAAGCGCGCATTATAGGGGGGGGCTCTTCCAAGGGGGAATGGGCATGTTCTGAAGGGCCCCTTCTCCTAAGCTCAGGGATGATGTCTCTGTAATAGACGAAGCAGAAGGTTTCCTCTCACTGGGGGTCTGGAGGAGTTGAGGGAAAAGGAGTTTCAATTTAGGGTTTGGGGTAGATTGGCCCCCTTCTATGCCAGAGAAATACCTGGTGGGTTAAACCAAAAATACCTTGGTTTGGAGACCAAGACGTAAGAAGAAAGGTTGGGGGAGCTTGGTATGTTTAGCCTGGAGAGGAGACAACTGAGAGGGGATTTGATAACCATCTTCAACTATTTAAAAGGCTGCCATATGGAGGATGGAGCAGAATTGTTCTCTCTTGCCCCGGAGGGATGGACCAGAACGAATGGGATGAAATTAATTCAAAAGAAATTCCATCTAAACATCCGGAAGAAGTTCCTGACAGTTAGAGTGGTTTCTCAGTGGAACAGGCTTCCTCAGGAGGTGGTGGGTTCTCCATCTTTGGAAATTTTCAAATAGAGGTTGGATAGCCATCTGATGGAGAGGCTGATTCTGTGAAGGCTCAAGGGGGTGGCAGGTTACAGTGGTTGAGCGATAGGGTTGTGAGTGTCCTGCATAGTGCAGGGGGTTGGACTAGATGACCCAGGAGGTCCCTTCCAACTCTATTATTGTATGATTCTGTTGTGCTGGATGGATACCGGTGGCCCAAAATAGGCTGTGCCCGGCAGGCCGGGGGGCGGGGGGGGGCAGTACTGCTTGCTTGTCACTCAAATTATAATAGTGACAGGGGGTAGAATGATGATAATAATTATGCCATCATGTTGCAATCAGATCATGGCATATCTTCAAGGGATTTTCAACACTAGCAACATACAGAGGTAGTTTGCCATTGCCTTCCTCCCTATAGCAACCTTGGCCTTCCTTGGGAGTCTCTCATCCAACTATTCACCAGGGCCAACCCAGCTTAGCTTCCAAGCTCTGATGAACCTTGGCTAGGTTGGCCTATTCAGGCTGCTGACAGGTTTGCCAAATTGTATCATTGCTGCCACAGGTGGGGGGAGTTCCATATCTCACCCAAAAGCTGCTGGCTGTGAAAAGGGAGCCAGTTGCTCAAATGACTGTTCATCCACCAAGCCATTTGAGGATTCTTAGTTGGGTCAACTATTCCTTCCTAACATTGCAGGATAGCAAAACTGATTTGCCACACTGTGAGTTCTCACCCAGACTGATGAAGTTCTTCTTTGCCTCCCCTCCCCCCTTTTCCGAATGCCACTGCTCTGCTTGGCAGGTAATTGTTTAAATTGTCTGCTAAAATTGGGACATTTGGTTGATATAGCAGAGTTTTGCAGAACCATGGAAGCGTGATGCTGAGTGCAGTAAATAAATCTCCCAAGAGGTATATTGCAAAAAAAAAAAAAAGAGTAAATTTACGTTTATTCAAGTAGATGCAGTTCCCATTCAGCTTGCAGTTAAAGGAAGAGACAGAAGCCTATTCCAGCCAGTACTTCCCTGTTACAAATGGCCAGCTGAACTAGCATCATGTATATGGGAGTATGAGCGCATCGTGCGTACAATAGAGACCTGCAGACATGTGCTTTCTTATGGAAAGCCATGTGGATATGTGAGAGGACAAAATGAGAAATAAAAGAAAGGTCAGAGGGTCTACTCCCAGGTTAAGACAAAGACAAGCATCCAATTCAAGGAGATAACACCCATATACCTTTGGAATGATGTAGCCCCCAACATCCAGGCATCTGGATTCCAGAGAGAGAGCTAGCTTGGTGTAGTGGTTAGGAGTATGGACTTCTAATCTGGCGAGCCAGGCTTGATTCCTGCTTCTCCTCTACGTGCAGCCAGCTGGGTGACCTTGGGCTCACCATAGCATTGATAGAGCTGTTCTGACTGAGCAGTAAAATCAGGGCTCTCTCAGCCTCACCCACCTCACAGGGTGTCTGTTGTGGGGAGAGGAAAGGGAAGGTGATTGTAAGCCACTATGGGACTCCTTATTTGCAAAGGGTATGGCATATCCCTTTTGTGAGAATGTGTACTATAAATTTAATTTTGTGCTTTAATGTCTGCGCTCTCCCATCCCATGATCTCATTTTCGGGCCCCGAAGGTTGTGGAGCAATTAATAAAAAATTAGCATTTTCTGCCTGGAGAGAATGCCCAGTTCCCATTCAGGTTGCAGTCAACAAGAGAATGAAGCCCAGTCTACAGAGTACTTTCCCTATCACAAATGGCCATCCCATTCAACATCATATGTATGTAGTAAGAGGGCATTGTCTCTCCAGGAGAGACCTGTAGAGATATGTGTTTCCATTGAAGGCCAAGTGGATATGTGAGAGGACAAAGCAGGAGAGAGAGGAGGGGTCATAAGGCAGCTTCCAGGTTAAGACAAAGAGAGGCATCCCATTCAACACTTATACACATACTAGATTCAAAGCCCATTCATGAGAATGGGCTTTGAAAGCCCCCCCCCCCACACCGTGGCCACCCAGCAGACATATAGAGGCAGCATTGCCCCCGGATGCGGTGTTTCTGGGCCTGGTGGGAAGGCCTGCTTCCCCCCCCCCCCCCGGTGTGTGCTTTGAGGCCCCAGTGTGCTTCTAGGCCCAAGGGGAAGGCCTCCTTCTTTACTCATGGTGTCCTGCCGCTTCCCCGTTGCTTTCTGGCCTGTCCTGGTGAGGGCCTAGAAGCCTTTCTGCCCTATCCTGGTGAGGGCCTAGATTGTGCCCTCACCCGATTGGCTAGAACTGCTGTCTGTCCTGGTGAGGGGATGACCGGAAAGCGCTTTGTGCATTCCGATTGGCCCCTCACCTGGACTGGTCCTGCCCACTCTCTGCCCACTTAGCCCTTAACGAATTATGAAGAAGGGAAAGATAGAGTGGTGTAGCTCTCATTGCCCAGGAATGCTGAGTCTCTCACTCCAACTGTTAAGTGTCACAAATAATATCCATCAGTCATAAAAAAGCACTGTGGTAAATTTCCCTCCCCCCCCAAAAAAAATCCTACTATTCTGTTCTCCTCCAAGTAGACCTTAGCAGCATCAATAGCTAACAATAGCTTTTGAATTGATAGCATTTTCCCCCTCAAATGGGCAGTGTAGCCACACCCCAGTGCAAACCTGTTCCTCAGGGGTTCAGATTATCTGGTGCAGAACCAAGGAGATCCAGTGATCATCTCATCTCTGACAGCTGCAGCTGAACTCAGTATCTTCAACTGTCAAAGAACGTTCACCACAAAATTCACAGCATCACGTCTCCATCTACCTTGTTTTTCATACAACATCTGCGTTGCAAATGGATAAAGCTGTCAAAGTGCCAGAGCTGATTGAAGCACTTTACGGAAACTCCATCAGGGGGGAAAATGATCAGTCTGTTAATGGCTTCCAATTGCCATATCTGCATTGAACCTCCATGAACCGAGGCAGTCTACCTTCAGATGAAACCTGCTTGGGACAAACCGCAGGGAATGACCTTCCTTTTTCACGTGATCTTCCAAAGGCAGCTGGTTGTTGAATCTAGAAACAAAACGCTACACTAAATGGATCTGTGATCTGATCCCATTTAGCAATGGGACCAGGACGGGAACTTCCAATCAATCTAAGCTCAAGGAGAGGGGGGAGAGAGAGAGACTTATTTCAGTCTTTGTCTTCCCAGCATGTTCTGTCTACTCACCGTGCTCTGTAAAGATGAACTGCAAGCGTGCAATTCTATCTAATGTAGCTAGAAGTTTAATTTTCATGACAATCCTCAGCAGCTAATGAATCTGAATTAGATCTGGCACAGGTGATCTTCACCAGGAAAAACAAAGCATCCAGAAAACCGCCTGCTTACATAACCCACAAAGAGGTTAGAAACAACGATTCGCTGGAAACGAAAGTATGAAAACAGAAATGCTGGAGAATGGCTGACTGGGGCGAAGCGGAGTTCGTTATTAACGATGCTGTGAACAAGGGCACACTGCTAACCTGAAACTATTGTACGGTGTATATATATTTCTGTTCACTGTTTTTCCCCTCCGCTTCACAGTCACTTTCTCTCAATTTATGGCAGCCCCGAGAGGATAGAGGTTTCAAAGTCTATCTTGTAAAATTCTTCCCATCATCAAATCTGCTCTTCCAACCTCACCCCAAATAACTGACCCCATGCAGCTGGGATTTGGAATAGTCTGTGATTCTGTATGTCTAGAGACAATGGGGAGGACGTCCTGACTCTGAAAACTAAGGTAATGAAAGACTTTTAAATACTGCAACTTCAAGAGAGCCGGTGTGGTGCTGTAGTGGTTAAGAGTGCCAGGCAAGTATCTGAAAGATGAAAGTCTGAATGTACGCTCATTCTATGGAAGCTCACAGGGTGATCTTGGGCCAATTACCCTCTCTCATCTTAACCTACCTCACAGGGTTGCTGTGAGGATAAAATGAATGAAAAGAGAATGGGGAAAGTGTTGGAATATGGAAGGACAGCAGTGTCCATGATTGAACAGAATATGAAAGATGTCCTGCAGGGGGCATCAGAGGAGATGTGTATTTCGCATAGTTAAATCAGGTACTTCCTGGTATTTTTCAAATAAATCTCCGCCTGTGTCTTGATTGGTTCTACTGGAGACTTCCTGCTCCTTTGAGCACACTTCCTCCCTGCTTGCCTCGAGAACAGGAAAGACGGAATGAAGATAACAGAACAGTTTGGCAGTTAGTCAGAGAGACTAACTCAAAGTCTGTTTCCCTTCTTAATAAAATTATTTTATTCTTTTAAGCAGCTTGGGACTCAGCCCTTTTTGTATATTTAAACTCTGCCAACAGAAAGCTGCAATGGGGAGAAAAGCGTAGTATAAATGCATTAAAAAAAAAGAATGACTAGCCTATCCCAGTTTAATTTGTTAGGGAAAGTATGATAAAGGATATGGCTCAGGAATAGAGCACCTGCCTGGCATTCAGAAGGTTTCAGGTTCAATCCTCCACATCTCTAGCTAAAAGGATCTGGAGTGGGTGATGGGAAAGACCTGAGACCCCAGAGAGACGCTAGCAGTCTGAATTCACAGTACTGACCTTGATGGGCCAGTGGTTTGATTCACTACATACATACATATCTTTATTACGGTCACAGACCAGCAAAGGTATGATTCACTACAGAGCAACTTCATGTATTCACATGTGTTTCGAGGGATGTGTGTTTTCTTCAACTTTTCTCTGCGCCAGCCTGAGGCTCTACAGACCATATACAATGCTTTTTATTCGTTTATTAAGCTTCCTTATAATTCTCATCCCCGAAGCGCTTTTCCAAAGATCAGAAAGGGGGAAGGGCAACGGCTGAGCCTACCATCCCTGGAGTGCGATAAAGGGAAAATGCGATAGATCATCCCCGCACTAGGCAGGAAAGGAAACAGTTAGGTGGCCCCTTTAGCCGGTAACACGGATACAGATTAGCTAGATGTACAAATCCCCCTAGCAAGAGATAACCCTTTCAGGCTTATTGGTGGTACCTAGAGAGAAACTGATAAGCACCAGGAGTCAGGGGAAAGGTTGCTATACCAGATGAATATGCGGGACAGAAGTTGGGGCTTTTCTAAGCTGTCTCAGTACCAGAGAGAGAATGGGATTTGCAAGACGGTTCCTTCACACTATTTATTCACTAAGAAATTGCATAAATGCAAAGGGTGGGGAAATGTTTCTCACTTTTATGGTTGAGCAAAAAGGCTAGAAAGCAGGGGTGGGGAACAGAATCTGAACTTAGAGAGCCAGCTTGGTGTAGTGGTTAGGAGTGTGGACTTCTAATCTGGGGAGCAAGGTTTGATTCCCCATTCCTCCACATGCAGCCAGCTGGGTAACCTTGGGCTCGCCACAGCACTGAGAAAGCTATTCTGTCTGAGCAGTAATATTAGTGCTTTCTCAGCCTCACCTCCCTCATAGGGTGTCTGTTGTGGGGAGAGGAAAGGGAAGGTGATTGTAAGCCGCTTTGAGACTCCTTCTGGTCGAGAAAAGCGGCATATAAGAACCAACTCTTCTTCCTTCTTCCATTGTCCACAGATGTAGAATTTAGATTGTTAGAGGCCTCCATTGCTTCTCTCTCAGACTAGCAAAAGCCTCCAGATATACCTCCACGGTCAAGTGTTTTTAAAAGGCTGCCCTAGTCTGACACTAACCATTACACCAGTCCCCACAGGGGCTTACTGCTGTGGCAGTGCACGCCCAAGAGGGGAAGGGAATGCCTTGCTTGGGGTGACCAAATACCCTGAACCAGCCCTGACTGAAATGAACCCTAATTTCATATCAGCTCGCAATCCTACATGACCCGTTCCGTTGCTTGTATTCCAGTGGTGAAACTGAGATTTTCAGCTCCATTGGGACAGGATGGTTTCATAGGTCTTCGCTTACTAACCCTGATTGTGAACCCACAGGGGTGGCTGAAACTGCGGCTCTCCAGGTGTCCATGGACTACAATACCTATGAGACCCTGCTCATAATTCTGGCAGGGGCTAATGGGAATTGTAGTCCACGGACATCTGTCGAGCCACATTTTGGGCAACCCTGCACTATGCAATAGCTATCTCCATTGCTGAATTTGAGGAGGAAGGGATGATGCAAGTTGAGGACTGGTATCGGCATGTGGCTTGGGGTGGCTTGCCAGGGTCCACTAGCGTCACCCTTCCCCACCCACCCACCCTCTTGTTGCACTATCCTTCCCATGCTCCCAGACAGTCTTGTTGCTAGAGCCTTTGGAGAAGGGGCTACAGGCAGTGCCGATGGCTGGGAGCGCTGGAGGTGGGAGAGCTTGCAAGTGAGCTGGGGAGTGGGAAGGCATATGGGTGGGTGGAAATGAAGGAGAGTGTGAGAGAAGGCTCAGGAATGAGCAGAGGAGGGCACACTGAGGCTTCTATGCCCAGGCTACTCCCCCACCCCCCACCCCAAAAGAAAACCCTGGAACTGTCCCTATGTCTGGCCAAAGTTTTCTAGAACCACAGCCCATCAGCAGACCCACACGGCTGGGGATCATTCCCAGCTTGAACGTGAGACTGAACATAAGCTCCATTGACCGCTTGAGTCAAATCAGACAAGACACAGCCAGTGTGAGGAGGAGCGGAAGGAAGGGAGAATGTTGTTTTAAAAGGCATTTCCAATTTGAGCAGCCGAGATGTGCGGATCTAATTTTTTCCTAACTCATTATAGCAAGAGAGAGAAAAGACGGGTCGTTCCTAAATTGAGTGGAGCAGGCGACTTGATGCGAAGGCAGGGTGTGCTGTTGGCAATAAAGTCAGCTAATAGTTATTTAAATTTTCAAAAGGGAGCTTTCTGGAACTTAATAAAAAGATGTTATGGAGAGAATTAGCCGTTGTAGTCACCCCCACCATTATCATCACCATCATCTTTAAACCGCTTAGGGAATATATATATATATATATATATATATATATATATATATATATATATATATATATATATATATATATATATATATATATATATATATATATATATATATATATATATATATATATAGTATACATAATTGCTTAAGGGCTAAGTGGGCAGAGAGTGGGCGGGGCTGGTACAGGTGACGACCCAAAAGCACACCCAGCGAGGGGGGTGAAGGGGGGAAGTTCTTCTAGGCCTGGCGTGAAGACTGTGCTGCTGGGGGGGGGAGGCCTTCCCACTGGGCCCCGGATGTGCTTCTAGGTCCGGTGGGAAGGCCACACTGAGTCCAAGGGGAGGGGGGGAGAAGGCCTTCCCCCCAGACCCAGAAGCAGTGTGCTTCTAGGTCGGGTGGGGGGGAGGGAGGCCTTCCCACTGAGCCCAGGTGTGCTTCTGGGCCCAATGGGAAGGCCCATATACTTCACCATATGGAAATGCACAACCTTTTCTACATAACAAACAACTTAATCCCTCCATCACAAACCACTACTGCACATTCCCCCCTACTATCTCTATACATTCCTAAACCTCGCCCATCCCTTCTGCCAAAAAACCTACAATATCCCTGCCACAAACCCACTACCAGGCAAGACACTCTCCCATCCACCCTTTCTAGGCCCATTGTATTTACAAGTCCAACAGGCTTTAAATCTAGTACCGCATAAAAGGAAACTTGTAATCAAGGACGGCTCACCCATTAACCAGCACACCCTGCTGTCCAGCAACTGCTGATGAAACTGGATTGCCTTTTTCCTATTGGTGGAATATCTCCCAATTGTAGCTCTTGCTCAGGATTCCACACCCCATGTTCCCCCCTCCTTTCTCTGCTGTGCATCGCTGTCGCTCTTCTGTCACTTATGCAGGGGTGTCTGTGGGCATGCACATGCATTATTTTTGAAGGTGCTTGTGTAAGGAGGAGGAGCTTTCCCCTTCAACCTAATAATCAACAACCCCAGGGTTGGAAATATTCCTTGCAATTTGGGGGTGGGGCCTCAAAAGGGGCCAATACCTGAGAATCCACCCACCAAAACATACATTTTCAGCTGTGGAGCTGAGCTCTATAATCGAGATGATAGGCAGTGGTGCAGACACAGGGTGGCTGCAGGCTGCAGTAGAGGCAGAGTGGCGCAGGTGTGTCCCCCTTGGGCACTGGGCAGCCATTAAGAGCAACAGTTTTCTAGACCCCATTGTAATTTTTTTTTGTGCAATAGACTTTATTGCTAGTGTACTATATATATTTAGCCAAGGTAATGTTCAGTCGGTGTGTGGATGACACACACCCTACCTAATTGGCCCTCAGTGAGGTATATGCCCCCAATAGGGCCTGGGCAATTCCGCACTGAGGGCCAATTGCAAGTCTTCCCCACCCCCATCCTCCTCCTCCTTACTGTCCCTTCCGGGCACTTGGGAGGAGGAAGATCCAGGATTAGCTAAGCTGGGGAGATGGGGAGGACGCCAACCGTGCTGGCACTGGTGACCCAACCCCTGTGGCTGGGCTACCCTACTCCCAGGCCTCTTGCCCACTGGTGAGTGGTAGCACTGGTTACAGGGGAGGCTGGGCCACTACACACCGTGGCACTGCAGGCTCAGTAGACACTCTGGTTGCCCAGCCCCCATGGCTCCATGGGCACCCTCTTGCCTGATGCCCCATTCAAAGCCTATGTGTATATATAATATTATTTCCTACTCCAAAGCACATTGATTTTTCCTTGAATCTTCATTTGTTGGCTAGATTTCACCTGGATGTCTAGTGGTTACAGCAGAATGTCAAGCATTGGAGTCGATTGCTGTTTTGGACCTCTCTGCACCGTGCTTTGCTTATCTGGCCCTCTTTCAGGGTCAGTTCATGTGGTCAACTGAATCAGTCAGTGAAGCTTTTCCTGGACTTGCTCCATGCCAGGCTGCAGATGGAGCGATAAAGGACTTGGCATCAAATCCCCTGCAGACAGAAAGCTCACAAGTTGGGGAGAAATTTGGCATGAATCCTTCTCCCTGAAGAGTTTGTTTTCTACATGCAGAGCATGATTTTATGGAGGAGACATATCTATGGGAGTGCCATCAAATCACAAATGACGGATAGCCAGCAAGGAGCTTTCAAGGCACCCCTGGGAGCTAGGGGTGATTTCCCCTTGTGTTCCTCTGCAAAGTCTTCTCACTTCTGAGCCCTGATCAGATCTTCCTTCCCCTTTATGGAAGACAGGGTTGCCAACTCCACCTTGGGAAATTCCTGGAGATTTGGCGGCTGAGACTAGAGTGGCAGGGTTTAGGGAGGAGAGGGTCCTTGGCAGGATAGGATGCCATAAAATGCACCCTCCAAAGCTGCCATTCCCCCACAGAAATTGAACCCTGGAGTCTGGAGATCAATTGTAATTCTGGGAGACCTCCAGGCCCCACCAGGAGTTTGGCAGCTGTAATGGAGGAACATTTGCACATGAGATACAAAAGCACGCCTTAGTTGCTGTCAATTTTTCCTACAATTCTGCTGAATACATGAAGTGCACTTTGGAAGTTATTTGCCCTCACTGTGCTGTTACTGCCTGCTGTGGAAACTGTAGAATGTTTGTACCTTTTCTTTTCTTTAAAAAAGGAGGGGAGGACTGTTTTCCATGTGGGGAGGAGAAGGCAATTAGCTTGCTTGGCAACTCCCTAAGGACATCCTTCTGTAGCATCAACAACCATCCAGACCAAATTGGAGCTCATGCCCAGACTTGAAGGGCACAGAATGGCACTTCTGTAAGCGCCAACTCCTGCGACTACCCTTGCTGGTAAACGCTAGCAATTGCAGGCTTTTCAAATTACAGAGCCCTTCAGCACTTTGGTTCCTTTGGCTTTCACGAAATTGAGAGAGAACGGAATGGATTAATACATTTTTTTTTGAAAAAAGGAAAAGAATGGAAAGCAAATGGCAATCTCGCCCAGCAAAACACTTCTGAGTGAATGCTGTGAATCAGAGAGCACAAGATGAGCCTGACACAGGTTGTGGTGGCCTCCAGACCAGATTAAAAAAAAAGAAGCTTACTTGGTCATGACCCACTCCTGGTTACTACATGGGCTGCAAATCACAGCTCTTTTCCTCCCTGTGCCATCAGTGTAAAAGTAACTATGATGGATTGAATTTTGATATCTGAAGATATTCCGTTTTTTTTTTAAGCCGAATCCTGGTGACCTGCAGAAAAATACAGAAAAGACCAGTTGACCGATTTGAATTTCTCTTTAATTTATGGCCATAGAAAGTGCTGTCATGTCACAACTGAGTTATGAAGACCCTGTAGGTTATTCAAGGTAAGAGATTAACAGAGGTGGTTTGCCATTGCCAGTTTCTGATTAACAACCTGGGACTTCCTTGGTGGTCTCCTATCCAAGAAGTAAAGATAGTTTCCAGTAGGTAAAGGTGTCAGACAAAGATCCATTTTATCTCTATCTGTTCAATCTATATGCAGAACACATAATAAGGAAAGTTAGATTGGATAAAGGCAGAGTGAAAACTGGTGGAAGGAACATTAACAGGCTGAGATATGCAGATGACCCCAAATTACTGGCAGAAAACAATGAAGGTCCAAAATGATTACTGATGGAGCAGAAAGTACCAAAGCAGGAGGACAGCTGAACATCACAAAGAAAAAAAAGTGATGACTGCCAGGGAATGTACACAACGTTAAGGCTGACAATGATGAAATGGAAACTGTCCAACATTTTCTGTTTCTTGGCTCCATCATCAACAAAAAGGGAGACTGCAACCAAGAAATCAGAAGGAGATTGAAACTGGGAAGGGCAGCCATGAAGGAACTAGAAACGTTTCATAAGGGTAAGGATGTGATGCTGGTGAAAAAGATCAAGATAATTAATCCCACCGTATTTCCCATTACTATGGTTTAAAAGTTGGACAGTGAAGGAAGCTGACAGGAGTAAACTTGATTCACTGGAAATGTGGTGTTGAGGGAGAGTTTTATGCATACCATGGCCCACCAAAAAGACAAATAAGTGGGTTCTAGATTAAATCAAGCTTGAACTTTCCCTAGAAGTTAAAATGACTGAACTGAAGCAATCGTATTTTGGTCACATTATGAGAAGACAAGAGTCATTGGAAAAGACAATACTACTAGGAAAAGCTGAAGGCAGCAGGAAAAGAAGAAACCCCCCAACATGAGATGGATGGACTCTTTCAAGGAAGTCATGTTCCTCAGTTTCCAAGACCTGAACAAGATAATTTATGAGGTTGCCCTGGCAGTGACAACATACATGGACTGTCCAGGCTAGTGCTAGTGCAAGCTCACCAGATCTCGGAAGCTAAGCAGGGTCAACCGTGGTTCTTCCCTAACAATAAGCTTGTGTCCAAAGTATAGGTTGTGCTTCAAAACTTCAGATGTTGTATCACACCTATTTCTTTTAAAACCAACCATGTTGTCATGATCCATACAGTCAAAAGCTTTGCTATAATGTATGAAACAAAAGCTAATTTTCTTCTGAAATTCCTTTGATCCAGTAACCAAAATAAATTTGCAATATTATCTCAAGTGCCTTCTGAATCCAGCTTGAACATTTCTCATTTCTTTTCCCATATATGGAAACTATGTTGTAAGATTTTGAGCCTCACTTTATTCTCGTGAGAAATTAATGAGATGTTCTCATAGTTGCTGCAGTCTTTGATATCTCTTTTTAAAAAGGAATTATAATGCACAGTGAGCATTTCCAGTCTGTGGGCCATTGTTTCATTTTGCATATTTGTTGGCATATTCTAGGAGCCTCTTGTGGCGCAGAGTGGTAAGGCAGCAGACATGCTGTCTGAAGCTGTCTGCCCATGAGGCTGGGAGTTCAATCCCAGCAGCCGGCTCAAGGTTGACTCAGCCTTCCATCCTTCCGAGGTTGGTAAAATGAGTACCCAGCTTGCTGGGGGGTAAACGGTAATGACTGGGGAAGGCACTGGCAAACCACCCCGTATTGAGTCTGCCATGAAAACGCTAGAGGGCGTCACCCCAAGGGTCAGAAATGACCCGGTGCTTGCACAGGGGATATCTTTACCTTTACCTGGCATATTCCAATCACTTGTGTGCTGCAGCACAGCAACTTCAGCCCCTAAGCAAAAGACTCCAACTCCTTCATCATTTTGTTCCCCCTGGGGAAACCACATTTTCCCCCTAAAGTTGCCAACTGGATTCCTGCCCCATTAATGGGGGTTTAAGTAGTCAAAATGGACAGTTGAAGCTTTCATGGGTGTGTGTGGGGTGAGCAAGGGCTCATAGTAATTGTAGTCCATCAACATCTGGTGAGCAAGTTTGGCCACCCTGGGCTAGAGGGACCAGTTTAAAAACCGGCTAAACTTATTTCCTCTCCTGTCCCCATCTGAGCTGTTGATTTTGCTTCAGTTGTTATCAAACACACTAATAGTAATGCTGGTTTAATGCCAAGTTTTATGCCCCCCCCCCGTGTTTTTAATAGTTTAAAATAATTGACTCTTTCTGATTTTTGTTCTTGCCCATTTGCTGGTGCATTTCCATACTGGTGCTTTGATGAATTACTCAAATGCTGTCTTGTTTTATTTATTGCCAGTTTCACTGTTGTTAATAGAGTTGGGTATTTTTTTAAGTACTACGTCAAGAGTGCAGAATGCAAATATGTTCAATCTGAATGCGATTAAGACAGGCAGTGGCCCTCCCTGATCTGAAACTTGCTGAATCTCTTTGATAAGATTTGTGGGGTGATGTGCCAAGTTTCCACTGAACTGAACTGAAACTGAACGAGTTTCTTTTCACTGACTTGCCTTCGACCTTAGCAATCCCTGCCTTATGGTTTTGCCTTAGATAGGTTCTGTCGGCACCGTTTTATAATTCTGTCATTGTAGTCCTACGGAACTCCTTCCTGGATGTCTTACGCTGTCCACTTGATTTTTAAATATATATATTTTGCAATCCGCCTTGAGTCTTAGCAAGAAAGGCAGGTAAATCCTGGTGGCCAAGATCAGCAGCCACAGCCAAACCTGGAAGAGAATAAACAGAAAGAAATTTCCAAGCTGGCGATGGCAAAAAGCTTTATTCAGAACGAGTTCGTAGGTATAAAACCTCGCGTATGTATTTTACCTCCTCATTAAACTTATTTCTTTTCTTTTTTTTCAGGGATACAAACGAAGTCTTCAACCCACTACCTTATATTGTATATACCTTATACTTTATATTTTAAGCCATATAACTTGGGTCTATTAATATCAAAGGTCCATGAAGGTAACTATCTTATAAATGACCCACCTCGAAATGGAAACTTGGAAGAGAAGGCATGCTTGTGGGCAACGGCAGGCACACGGACTGTGTCTTGGTCAGGCCTTTTGGAGCCAGGGGAGATATTACAAGTCTCAAGTTAACAGGTGTTTCCTTTGCACTGCATAAGTGGAGCGAATCCAACCAATCATAGCTGATCGCTGAAGGAGGGGAGGAAGACTTGGGACAGCCTGCTTTAATTAAACTATAATCGCTCTTAATCTATTCAAGCACTGCCCTTTCCGGCCGTTGCAAAGAAATCCAGTTCTAATTGCATCAGTTTGAGCGGGTGGAAAGTCACCCCTGAAGGAGGAGAAATGCTCTTTTTTTTTCATTCTTGTTTGGACTAACATTAATTAACTTATAGTGCATTTTCTGTAGCCACCTTGGCAACCCTGCGCCGTTCTGAACACAGACGCTCTCCGAGAGTCATAAATGTTCCGTATGTTAATCACGTCAAAGAAACCACGCCCCTTCGTTTGCAAGGTTTACAAATGACTGCTATTGACAGGATGTTTTGGAGGTCATTAAGTCATAGGGTCCTCATCAGTCCAAAACAACTTGACTGTACTTCTGCCGACTTTCGGGTGACCTGGCGATTTCCTGGAAGGACAGCTGATCTCCAAGCTACAGCGTTCCGTTCCTGTGAAGGAAAAGACTGCTTTGGAGGGTGGACTCCAATTATAACCCACTCAGGTCCCTCCTCAGGCTCTACCCTCATAATCTCCAGCTATTCCCCAGCCCAGAGTTGCCCATGCTAGTGGATTCTCTAGCTAAGGATGGACACAAACCACATTTTTGCAGTTCAGTTTGTGGTTCACAATATGAATTGGGAGGTTGGTTCTCTTGCTATCTAAGCCCCATGGCTTTTCACAGAGCAGAAAGCAGGGGACCATTTAAGCCCCACAGCTGAGTGGCAGCTGAGCTCCCTGCCACTCTTGATGGGAGCCATTTTACTCCCTGATTTCCGCTCCACATCACTTTTCTGCTTGCTGTTGCTTTTTACGGGGAGTAGAAAGCAGGGTTCTAAATGGCTTGGAGCTTCTTTTTTTTGTGAAGAGAAGAAAACACAAATGGCTATGAACTGTTATCACAATTCCTGAAATGCATGGCAGCTCTTCTGTTCATGAGTATTGCTTCATGAACTATGATCCGGCCAAAATTCATGATGAACTTTAGTTCATCAGCTGCCCACCCCCATCAATGGCCGCATAGCCCTTCCTTATTCCAAATTCTGCCCTCCCCAGGCACCGCCCACTAATCGCTATTTTCCAAGCAAGAGCAGGCAACTTACATACAGCTGAGATGTATCCTCATAGTCCAGACATTCAGGAAGGCCTCCCTTTCCCTATTCGCTGGCTCTTTCCCATTTCCACTCCTGCACCTTTAGCTCAATCGCTTTGATAGTTATCTATTTTTTCCAGGGGCAGAGAATGGCAGCTTGAGGCCATGCACGCTCTACATGCCTTTTGGAAAGCAAACAGTGTCCCCTAGTGTCAGATAGAGGGAAACACTTCAGTTTACAAACCAGGAAAGCCAGCTGGCTGCCTTGATGGCAAAAGGGGTGCTGGTTTGAGGCTTCTTTTCTAGGTTGTAGATAGAAACTCAGGGCAGAAATTTTCATTGAGCCGAGAGAACAGACATTGGGATGCATCCTAGTTCCTCTGGTGCCCAGGAATTGGAAAGAGGGAAAGAGAAAGGCATTCCAGGAGACCAAGGAAAGGGAAGCTGAGAGGAGCAAGCAAAGGCGTGATTGAGCCCAATGGAGGGGGCCAAATAGACAATCATTAGTTGTCTCTTCCTCTCACTGCTGTCTAAATTTAGGTGTTGTGCCTTTAGCATAGGGCTCAGGTGAGACAGGTGAGACAGACATTCAGCCAGGCAAGCAGAGATGACCTACCTTGAGATGACCCAAGTTGCTCAGGGAGAGGCAAGGCCAGGATCTGAGCTTTTACAGTTCCAGGAGGAAGTCCACTGGCCACTTTGAGGCACCTGCCTCTCCACTTCTCAGGCATGCTGCTAGTGGGGAAGGAGCACCCTCTTCTGGTAACCTACCATTTCCCATGAAGGAAACAATGCTAAAATCTAGGCCACAGAATCCCCAGTTGCCAGCCTCCCATTTCCTTTGCTAAATACATCCTCCCTTAATAGTGCTATACAGATAAATTATTAACAAAAGGTGTAACTTGTTAGGATCCACTTCTGGCCAAAGCTGAGAAAACATTTGATGCAAGTAGCCACTCTCAACTTGGGTGATATTTCCATGCCGCCTCCCCTCCAGCGGCCCGAATTAATATTCACGGGCGTTCATTCCCAAAGTCCATTACAATTAAAGCACCGTCAGGCCTTTATTTAAAAACATTTGGCTAACTCTCTTCCAATTTACCCAGAAGACGGGGAGATGACGACTCCGTGACAGGTTGGTTTCTTAGCGTCTGTGCGTAGCGATGATTTATTGTTATTTGGGGCGAAGCTTGGACCCTCGCCTGGCCTTTCATTTCGGCAGAAATACTCTGATTTCAATCCCTTTCCCCTGTCATTTTAATGGCATCCAATCTTCTGTTTATACAATGAATATTTATGAAGGCCTTAATCAAGAAGATGGAGCGCACGCGGGAGGGAAGGGGGGGAGGAAAGGAGAGAAGTTTTGTTCGTATTTGTCAGATGCATCGCTGAGCCTCGTTAGTATGCAAGGGGCTTAATTTCTTGATTAAATTTCTTCTTACAAATATAATATTGGAATTTAACTCCCCCCTTTTTTTTACCCAAGGCGGGGCTGAAAATCAAGAGAGAAGGGGAAGTGGCCCTTGACCAAGCTGTGGACCTTCTGACAATTATAGCCCCGAATTCCTACTTCGGCTGGGGGCAGGGTCCAAGTCATCTTTTTCTTATCAGTCTTTCACTGATTCAGTTGCTGGGCTGGCATTAGATAAAGAAACCTACTCCCATCTGCGGCAAGCAAAGCCATGGTGTTCTTATGAATTCCTACTGGACTGCTTATCAAAGGGCACTGTGCCTTCTTTTGTGGCTACACAAATCCCTCCGGGGATGCAGGGGAAGTGATGCACCAACAAAAACACACGGGTGTCCATTCCATGGTCCTTAAAGTCTAGAACCCCCTCAAACGACACCCACTTACCCAGGGACTGGACTATAGCTGGTCTTTTCTTTCTTGGGAAACACCCTGCAGGTTATTCTGCCATGGATTCCCCACTGTTCTGGCTCCACTTCCCATCACAGCCTGGTTCTTGTGACATATAGGAAAGTTTTGCCTGGATTCATGGCAACTCACGTACCACTGAGAATCTTGCTGGTTTTTTAGAACGTAAAGATGTTTTTTGTGGGCTTTTTTTTGTGTGTGTTTGTTGAAAATAACACTTTTCTTATGCCACTTTTCATTCTGAAGGAAAGAAAAACTCCTTCCCACCTAACCAAAAGAGCCTTGCCAATTATACCTTTTCTTACAGGCTGCTGGGCGTGTTGGCTGCAGAGCGAAACACACAGTTAAAATTCAAGAAGTGTTTGGAGTTGGCACGGCAAACCACTGGAGAGTTTTCTGGGAACGCACTCTTGTTCAGGACCTTGGAGAGTTCTAGAGCGATCTTCTGCGTTCACCGTTTCACCCACAGGCGCAGCTTTCATCCAAGATCACATCTTGAGATCTCAGGTTCAAAGATATTACAATTAGTTTTGGGGTTTTTAAAAGAGCAAGTTTCCAGAACCAAATCAGATCAAAAGGCTTCAGAGTTTGGTGACTTTGATTTGGCTAAATTTCCATAGCGAAGTAACAGAGGCCTTTGTGGCATATTTCCTCCTGTGTATCTTTCTCCTCCATGTGTCTGACAAACGTGACTCTTGTTCACAAAAGCGTAAGCTGGAAGAAATCAGCATGCCCTAAAGGTGCCGTAAAAATCTTTGGACTGTCCCTCTGGAATTAGTGACAATGCTTGCTGTCCCCACCCCCCAGACTCAATCTGGTGAGCTGCATTTCGGATCTTATGCAAATATTTTGTTTTCTTCCTTATTCTGTGCCACAGATGTGGCCAACAGTACCTAAATGATCCTGAACTAAAAGGGCCCGCTAAAGAAATTCAAGTTGATCCCTTGAACAGGTGCAAGAGCCAGCAAACTAATTTTGAGGTCAATTAACATGACCTCTGAGAGAAAGAAACCATCACTGAAGCTAACACAAAGTACAGAAAAGCAATTTTTTACAAGTCTATCAAATTCAGAAGAAGCAGGCGTGTTGTCATTCTTCATTTTATTGTCTGGTTTGAGTAGCTAGTTTGGCGGAAGAAAAAAAATGATTTGTTTTAATTAGTATTTATAAAACCACCTTATTTTACAAAGATTTACAGCTTTGGGGAAATGGTGGGCTGGCATTGGTGTACACCGTTAAATAATCAACCCCCAATTATCGACTAAGAATATTCCAAAAACAATAATGCGCCCCTCCAAAAATCAGGAAAATGTGTGGGCAGATTAATCTTTCCATAAAAACACAAAGTAAAAAGATGTCAAGAGGTTTGCTAGAAAATGGGTTTGGAACAGGAGAGCACATATCAAAGAGTTAACGAATTACCTGAGGACCAATTCATAAGGTGGCTTTTCCAAGTAGTAAAGTCTTCCCATAACAGGTTCATCATGTTATTTTCACATGACAAAGCAATTGTATGAAGTAGTCCTCAAGGGGAGGGAGGGAATCTATCAGCATATTGAACAAACCCCTGGTTTTTCACAGATTTTGTTTCATGTGGTAATGCGAGATTCCCTCCCCCAGCTCTGCTTCTCACAGACACCTCTCTGCATGACAGGAACACAACCAGATATGTTGCATGAGGACTCTACAGTATCAGCCACCAGTGATCTACTAAGAAAATCCCCAAAACAATAATGCATCCCTCAAAAAAAAATCAGGGAAATGGGTAGATTAATCTTTCCATACAAACACATACAAATTTAGACAGTGGGGAAAGGAAGAGACAACAAACGTTCATTCATTTGGCACCTCCTGGTGACAAGAAGAGGCCCGTGAATCCCTGTATGCATTTAAGGAATAGCAGTCTTGTGAGGGACAAGGTTTCCAGGCTCTCTCTCAACCTAAGGCATGAATTCTGCCCATGTTTCAAATTGCTCGTTGGCTTGCCATTCCCCACAATCTAAGCTACTCGTAGTGGCCAAATGTCGTCTTTTTGTCAACGCAGAATGAACAGACAGGTTGATTCCCAACAAGGCAGATGATCCTTGTCCCCTGGAGGGTTTTCTTTGGGTTGGTTCTCCATTTCTTTGGTCCACAGCCCTGGTATGTTGGTCCTTTAAGGTCAGTGGTGGAAGTTTCGCCAACTTTACTTTGCAAGGGAGTTCTTCCTTGACTAAATTCAGTACGAAGGTCCTTTGACGGCACCTGGTTCAGTCAAGCGGGCTGAGGCGTATGCAGAGGCACCTAGGCAGGCAGCGGCCTCACAGAATCCGGGAAGTCCAGGAGGCCCTGATAAGCCAGGACGTCCAGCTTCTCCTGCAACCCCCGGAGAACCTCGTTCGCCATCTTTGCCGTTGATAGCATGGCCAGGGTGACCGGGGAGACCTAAAAGAACAAAATGTATTGAATGTCTTCTTTCTTTAAATTTAGAGACCACCCTCTCCGCTCAAGCCGACTCAGGATGGCGAATGACATTAAAAATTACAGTGAACAATTCTAAAATCCGCCCAGCACTGTGGAACCAGACCCCAGGGTGGGGGTGCAATACAGGAGGCAGGCCAATTGGATATTGATGTTGACTGGCCTCAACCGGAAGCCTGGCGGAAGAGCTCTGTTTTACAGGCCTTGCGGAACTCCATGAGCCCCGACAGGGCCCTGATGGTTTCTGGGAGCTAATTTCAACATGCGGGAGCCAAGGCCGAGAAGGCCCTGGCTCTGGTCGAAGCCAACCAAATTTCTTTGGGGCCTATTTGTCTTGGCTGAGCACCAGGCTCTTCTGGAGACATATTCGGAAAGGTGTTCTTGTAGAATGAGTTCTTGTGTGCCTTCCAGAACATACATACCTACATACCTACCTACCTACCTACCTACCTACCTACTCTCTCTCTCTCTCGCTCCACTTCCTTATTATGCTGTTTTTATTGCATTGCTTTCCTGTTCTGTAGTTTGCCTCGAGTCTCAGTGAGAAACATGAACTTTAATTGAATTCAGTAAGGAAAAAAAAAACATACTTAGCTGTTATCCTTTGCTTGTAAGCCCCAATATGTCAACCAGACTGATAGGACTCCCTCAAGGACCTTCAGGCCTAGATGTTGAACCAATGCAGGCATAGAACTCCCCTTCGCTCTCTTATCACAAACTCTGCCAGGCTCTGTCTGACAAAGAGTGCTTGCACTCGAAAGCTCATGCCCTGAATAAATCTTTGTTGGTCTTAAAGGTGCCACTGGACTCTGATTTTATTCTGCCAGGCTGTGAGAGATGCCCATGCAAAGTTGCCGCATCCGGAGCCAAACTCTTGGCTCTATCCAGGTCAGTCTTGTCTTCTCTGACTGGCAGGGTTCTCAAGATGGAGATCTTTCTCATCATCTAAGACCTGATCCTTTCAGCTGGAGATGCTGGGGATTGAACCTGGGACCTTCTGCATGAAAAACCGAGGCTGTACTCTGAATCACAGCCCCTGCCCATGAACACATAGAAATGCCTGCCAATGAATTAGACCATAGGACTATCAAGGCTGGACACAGCTCTCAGGCTTTCACATTACCTGTGTCTGGATCCCTTTGACTGGAAACGCTAGGGATTGAAGCAGTGACATTCTGCATGCCGATCAGGTGCTCTACCACTGAGCCACGGCTTAGAGCTGGGAACTGTACATAACCCACATCAGCCCGTGTCTTAGACACTCTAACATTGGCTTCTGTTAAGCAAGCTATGCTTGTCTGACCCTCCAGGTCACATTCTTCCTGCTCTGTTTCTCCAGACCATGGCACCGTTACCCTGGAAGCGGCTCTCTTATTTAACGCCTGCAGGACCACAAATCTGGCCTGGTGACCAAACTCACGCATGATATCTCCTCTGTCGACTCTATCTTGGCCCACCTTTTTGGTCCGCGAAGTCCGTAGGGTTACAGCTTGTGATGCCATCTGGCATTCCCACTGCCCTGCTAATCCGTTCCCCTTATGCTCCCGTGGCACCAAATCCTACACTCAGGGAGGGAAGCTCATAACACACACGTACAAAGGGCCAGTTTGACCAAGCACAAAGACCATGGAGGTTCAGGCTGTGCAGTGGAGAGATATGCCCTCTGGC
This sequence comes from Paroedura picta, assembly GCF_049243985.1. Taxonomy (NCBI): domain Eukaryota; kingdom Metazoa; phylum Chordata; class Lepidosauria; order Squamata; family Gekkonidae; genus Paroedura; species Paroedura picta. Next base: position 41,119,801 of record NC_135373.1, on the reverse strand, counting down.
AGTTTAACAAGCAGCCCTCTTTTTCTCTCCCCAGACAGTAGAAGAAATTGCCAGCTGAACCAGAGCATAGCTGCCTCCTCCTGGCAGGTTCCAGCATTTACCTCTCTCAGGAGACGGCCTCCGCAGAAGGAAAGGCATCAAGGTTCAAACCTTCTTCATTCCAAAGAGAATAAAAGGAACTAGCTGCTAAGCTGCTGAGTGAAATTACTTGGCGCTTTCTGCTGCCTGCTTATGTTCTGCCATTCTTTCCTTCAATGCACACTCTCTCCTCTGCCTCAGGGCACATGAATGGCCACAGCTCTCTGTGTTCTCTGCAAAGGGCCTCTTAAGTGGAAAAAAAATACAGGCCTTGTGCCGCACATCCCCCAATTGTGATTGTAGCTGTGTCCCTACAACAAAGTAAGACCCACCCTTGCCCACGATATTCAAGAGACCACCGCCCAGCAGGAATCAATGAGGAAGGATCACCACTTGCATCCCATGGCACCTCTGCCCATCTTGAACTTTAGTTCACTGCAACAGGAGTCTTGGTGTAGTGGTTAGGAGTATGGACTTCTAATCTGGTGAGCCGGGTTTGATTCCCCGCTCTCCTACATGCAGCCAGCTGGGTGACCTTGGGCTCGCCACAGCACTGATAAAGCTGTTCTGACCAGGCAGTAATATCAGGGCTCTCTCAGCCTCACCTCCCTCACAGGGTGTATGTTGTGGGGAGAGGAAAGGGAAGGTGACTGTAAGCTGCTTTGAGACTCCTTCAGGTAGAGAAAAGTGGCATATAAGAACCAACTCAACTTCTTCTTCTTACCTGGGATCCCTGGTGGCCCTGGCATCCCTTGATGCCCACGTCCCGGTTCTCCTTGCTCTCCTTTCTCACCCCGCTTCCCTAGAAGTTGAGAAGGGAGAAAAACCGGAGAGAGTTTGATGGCTACAAATGCGTGTTGTAGGAAGGACAATTTGACTCCTGCTTTATTGCAGATGATCCCATCTCCCATTTCCACTGACAAGCTTTTTAAGCTGGCTTCTGGTAACCAGTAAATATACAACCTCATGACAGCAAACACATAAACCGATAAAGCCAGAGCTCAAAATCAATAGTAATAGCAACAGGTGTAAAAGCAGCAAGAGGCCGGTCGATTGGGGAAACCCCTGAGGCAGATAAAGGAGGTTTCAGTGAGTGCTTCAGATTCAGTCAAAGGGGGACCCGAAATGCCTTGGGGAGGGCATTCTCCAATTGGGGTCCTTTCTTTTAAAAACATGGCTACTTCTCAGACAGTTCATCCACCAAACTGCAGAAAGCAGGGGTCTTGGGTATTCATGAGTGATTTCATGTAATTGGCAGGTTCATGAGGGAGCCAGTGGTCCTGTAGATCTGCCAGTCCCAAATTGTATGTAAATAAGAGTGATATATAAGAGCATGTGCAGAGTTTCTTCCCACATGTATAAAGTTGTAAAAACCTCCCTGCATGGTAGGAGGAAAATTTGCCCAGGCTTGGGTGTTCTCCCAGAATTAGACAGCATAGAGCAGGCTTTCTCAACCAGGGTTTTAGGAAAGGGTTTCCTGAATGGGTGGAAATAAATTTTAATTTTTTTAAAAATTGTTAAATGTTTATTGAGTGATATAACCCTATATGGTCGTGTTGACCCACCACCACACCTTCCCAGATAGCCAATGATGGAGGGTCATGGGATGGGGAGAGGAATGGGAAAGGGAGGGTCCCTGGGTGAGCAAATACACAGCCATGCTTCCCAACCCTATTTTGTATAATTGTGCCACTTCAGGGGTTTCTCGAAGCCTGAAGTATGTTTCAGGGATTTCTGAATGGTAGAAACATTGAGAAAGGCTGACACAGAGAGATGAAAAAATGTGAGAACAGGAACCAATCAGAAACGAGCTGATGTAACATAGAAACTCATGCTTGTGTAGTTAGTCCTTGTTACATTCTCATTTTGTAACCAATCACAATGAAACGCGGGGGCCAGGAATGGAATGAAATATATAAATACGAGTGTTTATCTTCACTGCACTGAAGAAAGTTGTTTTTTTGTCTAACTGTAGATATTTTTCTTCCTTTGCTAGTAAAATAAATGTTAACCCTTTGCTACTCCTGTGGTCTCACCACCTGTTCTTCCAGGTGGATGAAAGGGGGCAGGGGAAACCCCTTTTTGCATGGAACATCAAGTGGCAACTGAGTTCCGGTGACCCTAGCGGGGAGGGTGGGTGGGCTTCAAGGTTGGTCAAAAGCAGAGGTGCTTTACTATTCCCTTTCTCTGCAGTCTTTCTTGGTGGTCTCCCTTCCAAGCACTGATTTCTGACGTGATCAAGTTATTCTTTCCTGCCTTCCTTCCCAAGCCGTAAGTGACTTTAAAGGTTAAAAAAAAAGAGCTTTAAATTGTGCCAGACATGAAATAATAGTTGAGTTCCCACTCCTATCCCCTGCTCTTTGGATAACAGAAGGTTAAAGGGCAACCCAGGTGTATTTTTGGCTCTTCCCCAAGAAGATGGAACTTCCTCCTCCAAAGTAAGGTTCAACTTTGCTTCATTGGTGATTATACCCCACTCTTCCCTGGGGACTCAGGGCAGATTACAACAGTTGCGTTTTACAACAGATTAAAATCCCAGCATTTCAGATTTATAATTTACATTTAAAACTGTCTAAAAATCCAAGAGTCTCGGCCGTTTCAGAGAGGGAAGAGAATAAAGCGCTTTTTTAGTACATCGAGCGAATGCTCAGCCGTCTCCGGTCTCACCCGTTTTAGTATTTTATGGCCTCATTCTTGCCCTGTGCCAATATTTTTAGGGCCTGCTTTCTGGATGGTGTTATTTCTTGCCGTGGTGTTTGGACGGTTTTATAACCCATAAGCTTGGGGTGGTTTATCACTGGGGACGCGGTTTTATTTTTTTATTGATTGTTACTACACTGGTTATCATGGAGTTTTAACAGGCATGTCAGTATGGTTAGCTGCCTGAAGCAGGTCCCAGAAGAAGCGGTATAAAAATATACTAAACCAGTAAAACAGCCTCCGAAAAGACTGCTGTCCTCGGCGTCTCTTGGGAATGCACCACAAGCTAAGTCGCTTGAACATTTCAAGGCTACATGAGCTTCCCTTGCATTTCCCTCCTTAGAGTTCGACTCAGAGTTGAAAAGGACCTCGAGGGTCATCTAGTCCAACCCCCTGCACACAACTACCTGCCCACCCACAGTGACCTCGATTCCATGCCCAACTGATCTCCCCCCCACCAAAAATCTACAGAATCCAGCCTGGCCTGGAAGAAATCCACCTACCATCCCACAGTGGCAATCAGCAATTCCCTGGGTATGAAAGGAATGGCTGCAAGAGACAAACACTGGCACATCCCTTCCTGACTGTTGTTCATTCCAGCTCTTCTATGCAATCCCAGAATCAGACAACAGGACCTGAGCTTGGATTTCTAATTCCAAGTCCAAAGAGAATCATAGTCCGCCACGGTTAACGCGAGCCAGGCATGCAGAGCAGACGTAGGCCGTGGGTGCAAGAAGGAAAGGAGAAGCCTATAGTTCGTTCACCATCTCCCAAAGCACAGCTGGAAAAGGGCTGTCAAGTCCCTGTTTGAGTTCACGTTGCCTGCCACCCTTTCAAGCATTGGACGGGGGGAAGGGGGTAATTTAAAATAAAGCAGCATTGCCAGCGTAAAGAGATGACATCATTCCTAGGGAAAACCCAGAAGTGACAGCGGGTAGCTGTAGGTGAGAGATTCCCAACCAGGGTACCCTCGGTTACACTGCCTATCCCAGAGGTTTGGAAGGCCACTGACATCGCTACACATCACTGGAGCCCACTCCCCCTGTTGCTCTACAGGCCCAGTCTCTTTCTCCACAATGGAAGCAGTAAATGGTCGATCAATTGATTGGCCGGCTCCTGCATCTTATTCCTGCGTCCTCTAAAGGGGCAGGTCGCCCTTTATGGGATTCCTCAAAGCCTGAAAAATATTTATGGGGTTCCTCCAGGGTCAAAATGTTGAAAAGACTGTGCTAGGTAATTCCATAGAGTTTCTGATGATTCCTAGAGTCACCGGTTCTCACTGATTTCTCCCTGGAAGTGATATAACCACACTGCAACAATGCCGCCCCCCCATCCTTTCCACCAGTTGGCCTGGTGACCGTAGGGGGAAGGCGTGTTGGAACTCTGTAGCAGTCTAGATGGTTTCCCATATAGTAAAACAGGCTTACCTTTGGGTCCAGTGTTTCCAATCTGCCCCATGGCCCCGATGATTCCTGGGATGCCACGAGGGCCAGGGTGTCCATGTAACCCTTGCTGACCAGGAGCCCCAGGGGGGCCGGGGGGGCCAGGAGGTCCCATCACACCTGTCCCACCTAGGGAGGCTCTTTTAGCGCTCACGGCTAATTCGGCCAGTTGCTCTGAATGGCAAAAAAAAAAAAAAAAAGACAGAAGTTGGAAGGCATACTCCCCTCCTGATTCAAGGCAGACAAAATACTTTTTGTGTACCCTCTGGAACTCCTTGCAACAAGATATCAAGTGGTCAAAGAAGAAACCCACTCCAGGCTACAGGTAAAGAGAATTCTGTGTGTGCAGTGAATGCTTCCTGATGTGTACAAAAAGAGCACAGCAGAGAGAAAGCGAGGCTGAGAGCCAGTTTGGTGTAGTGGTTAAGAGTGCGGACTTAATCTGGCATGCCGGGTTCGATTCTGCGCTCCCCCACACGTAACCAGCTGGGTGACCTTGGGCTCACCACGGCACTGATAAAACTGTTCTGACCGAGCAGTGATATCAGGGCTCTCTCAGCCTCACCCACCCCACAGGGTGTCTGTTGTGGGGAGAGGAATGGGAAGGCGACTGTTAGCCGCTTTGAGCCTCCTTCGGGTAGGGAAAAGCGGCATATAAAAACCAACTCTTCTTCTTCTTCTTCTGAATCCTTCTCCTTCAGATGATGCACGTGAGAAAATGGATTTCAGGCTGGATATCCAAGGTTCTGCAGGCCCACCAGCAACCTGAATCCCGAGAAAAGCTGTGCATTCACTGGGCCCAGGAAGGCTTTAAAGGGGACTGTGCAGACTCCCAAGCCAGTGAGGGCCATGAGCTACGAAAGCTAAATCTAGCTTCCACTTCCAGAGGCACTTGGCCTCTGATTATCTGGTTCTGGGGAATGACCAAAGAGGGAGGGGGATGGCTGCCGCCTTTATATCTGGCTTGCAGGCTTCCCAGAGTGCTGCTTGGATGTGGCAGGCAGGTTGTGCTAGCCCAGAATGGTCTTGGGGGGGGGGGGGGTGATCTCACAGGTTTCTGACATTCTTCTGATACCTTACCCTGCAACATTTTCAGGACCACGTCGACAATGTGCTGGTCTCCAGTATCCCTGCCCTGCAGAGACAAAAAAGAGATCTCGTACATGCAGACCCACCATAGCACTTATTTCGTTTGTACACATTTCTGCAATCTCCAAAGCAGCTTACAGAACTGGGGGTCTTTTCAGGGTCCCTGGGGAAAGAGGTGAGGGGCAGGGGGAGCAACATAACCACCCTGATCAGCTCAGTCTTCAAGAAACCAACAGGCTGGCAAAATGAGGCATCACGGTGGCCACTGTGAATCGGCACACTCTGCCTGGGGGAAAAAAGACCAAACTGGATAACCCAAAAGACCACATCTTCTTACCTGAAATCCTTTGTGTATGTGATTACTTATTTTGCAAGATAATTTTTGTTTCCACTAGGCACAAGGAGAGGCGACCCGATAAGCAAGAACACTAATTGTGGACAGTTTACTTGTCCCCTTTGCTTGGTGGAGTGGTTAAGAGGAGTGCTTCTAATCAGGAGAACTGGGTCAGATTCCCCACTCCTCCAAATGCAGCCAAGCTGGGTGATCTTGGGCTAGTCACAGTCCTGTCACAGGCTCTTCTCACAGAGCAGTTCTGTCAAAGCTCCCTCAGCCCCATGTACCTCACAGGGTGACTGTTGTGGGGAAAGGAAACTGTAAGCTGCTTTGAGACTCCTCTGGGTAGTGATAAGCAGGGTATTAAAAAAAAAAAACATCCACAATTCTTTTCCATACAATGCCTAAGCATCAGCTTATTTTTGCATTCGTAAGGTCTTGAAACTTCCAATTATTATTATTAAGTATTATTTTATTAATGCTATTACCTTTTCCAAAAGATACAAATTTTTTAGTTCTCCAAAACTCTTCACCAGGCTTCACTATTTTAAAAAAATGGGATGAAGGGGAGATGTTCCGGGCCACAGTCTCATGGCCTGCTGCCTGCAAGCGCCGTAAAATGCCAGGCTACTTTGCAGAGATAAAATAGTGCTGAATGGAGCTGTTTACTCGGCAGCACCTTTGGTCTTTCGGGAAGATGAAGGAGAATGGAAGCATCCGATCAAATATATTTTATTTCATAAACCCCGACCTAGAAAGCCCCAAGCTAGCCTGATCTTGGCAGATCTCATAAGCTAAGCGGGGTCAGCCCTAGCTGGTATTTGGATAGGAGACCTCCAAGAAATACCAGGACTGTGACAGAGGAGCAGGAAATGACAAACCACCTTTAAACGTCTCTTGTCTCTTAAACGCCGTAAGTCAGCTCTGACTTGACAAAAAAAACAACAAATGGTTTTGCAGTGCTTGGCACAGGCCATAAGAGGGTGGTGTGGCCTTATTTATAATGTCCTAAAAGCACACAACAGGCTTGTGATTAAAGGTGTGCAATATTGGACCCAAATAAACCCAGATCCCAATACTGGTGAAGTATTCTGTTCCAGGATATTTCAGGAATCTTGGATTATTTCAAGTCCAATAGACTTGAACTGAAAATACCAAGGAGGGGAAAAAAATCAGAGGTAAAGCCACAAAAAACTGCTGAAAGGCAGCTCAGCTAGGGCTCTTTGGGGCAATCTCTTTAAACCAGACCACCCCAAAGAGCTCACAAAGGAACTGATTCTACAGGGAGAAATCTCTCCACAGGCTGGCTTGGGGCTTTGTTGGACAGCCTGGTTTAAATTGGACTGTCCAACAGAGCCTGCAAAGCAGCTGATCCTCCTACAGGGAGAATTCTCCCTGCAGGCTCCGCTGGAGCACTCATTGGCAGTTTGGCCTGAGCTGGTGGGAGTAATATGCCCTGTTGTTTAAGGCCCCCCAAACAGCTGCGCAACGGAAGCAATATGCTCCAGCCCCTCAGTTGTTGTTTGGGTTTTTGGGTAATTCTCAAATACCAGTTCTCCCCAACAATGCCAGTTATATTTGGGATTCCTGGAAAATACCGATAAGGTGTTTTCTGGCTATATCTTCAGTTTAAAGGTAAAGGTATCCCCTGTGCAAGCACCGAGTCATGTCTGACCCTTGGGGTGACGCCCTCTAGCGTTTTCATGGCAGACTCAATACGGGGTGGTTTGCCAGTGCCTTCCCCAGTCATTACCGTTTACCCCCCAGCAAGCTGGGTACTCATTTTACCGACCTCGGAAGGATGGAAGGCTGAGTCAACCTTGAGCCGGCTGCTGGGATTGAACTCCCAACCTCATGGGCAAAGCTTTCAGGCGGCTGCCTTACCACTCTGCGCCACAAGAGGCTCCTATCTTCAGTTTGGGTAAGCCCAAATGCACGCCCTTAAACGTGACACTTAAAAGCGAAAACTGATTTAGTGGTCTGTGATGAAATCTGTACAGCCAGAGAGGACTTTAAAGGCCAATCAGCAGTCCAGGTAAGTGGCTCTGAAGATCAGAGAAAGTTTGTTCAGGGAGGGAAGAGGGGAAGATTGCTTCCATAATTTAAATAGCTCTTTGGTTGCCTTAGCTCTGATCCTAATTAGGGATTTTTCATGTCTTGTCTATTTTGGCTGAGAGAGATTTGCTCAAACCAAATATGATGCTTTACAGCTCAGCAAAGATTGGAACTGAGGTCTCCACTGAGCCTGTAGTGCATTCAGCTCCAATGAAAAATGGGGAACTTTTTGTCTGGTCTGCAGAGTTGTAGTTTTGGAAGGTTCTGTCCTAATTGCAGGCACCTCCTACCTGGGACTGGTAAACTGAGGCCAGTCAAGGGAGGCCCTTTTTATCCTTTCTGGGCATGGACTTGTGAGCTGAGTCTCAGACTGGCATCCAGACCCCACCCGCGCAATGAGATGGGAAGAAACCAGAACTAGCTTCTGACCATTTTCCCACTGAGATGGTCGTGGACTCGGAATCGCAGAAGGCTCACACTGTTGCCCGGTCAGGAGTTAAATCAGGGAAGTTCACAGATCGCTGCTAGTATTCTACAAAAACTACTGTTTTTCTCATCCTAGTTGCTGTGTATCACATGGGTCTTTCATTGGCAGGATGGAGCATTCTGGGATTTACTCACTGGGGCACCCTGAGGCCCAGGCATTCCAGGTACACCACGCTCCCCACCAAGCCCTCGAGGACCGGGAGGTCCGGGGAATCCTCTGACGCCAGGTGCTCCCGCATCCCCAGTCGGTCCAGGAAAACCAGTCTCTCCACGGACACCTTGCTGTGAAACAAGAAATGCTAGTAAGAAGAGGCCTCTTTTCAAGTATCCCGCGTTCTCTTTGTGCACTGGAGATATACTGCACCATGAGAAGACCATTCCAGAAAACTCTTTATGCATCGAATCAACACAATCTGCACTGCCACATTAGCTATGTCTAGTGGTTCAACCAGGTCTACGATTTGGGTTTCAACAACCTGGCAGGTACTATGGGAGGTTCAGCATACAAGGCATAAGAATTCAAATGTATCAGACCATACCAGTCATCAACATAAGTTGGTTTTAATTTTTGTTTATCATGGCTGACAAACACTGTCATCCATATACCCATCAAATTGATTGTTGAAGCAGCCATGGCAACATCTTGTAGCAATGAGTTCCAAGGTCCCCGACTCCAAGGGCAAAGCACGGTGGTCTTTCGCCTTCCAGCTGTCCCTTCTTTGTGGAGCTCTCGCAATCCAAGGGAGTGAGAAAGGTTGCTGCTTTATTCATTCCCTCCAGGCACAATGTTACCCGCATCGTTTTAGAAGCTTCTCACGTATCCCTCAGAGACTTGCTTATCTACGCTAAACCCTCCCCACCATCATTGCGCTTTTCTTCACAGATCTTCGGAAGGATTAAATTAAGCCTTTTGTTTACGCAAAGATTTGTACCCTCCCTGACCCGCAATGCTGAAGTCAGCGCATATTTACATGCTGCCTTGAAAATAATCACCTGTCCCTTGGGTCCCGGCTCTCCAGATTCACCCTAGGAATGAAAAACAGGAAGCAAAGCTCAGACTCATGAGAGCAGCCCCACCCATCGGAGACTTTTGAGTATCCAGAGGGCGAAACTATGTGCATCCCCTACCATCAGTGTAACAATAGACAAAAAGAAAGGATCACGCATACCTCGAGGCCGGGTCATCTACAAAAACGTTTAGTTTTGCTTTTTTTGTCAAGGAAACAAGACAAGTAGCGATCTTCCTCAAGGAATAAAAAAACAGGGAAACATTCCTCGCCCCTAAGCCAAATATTGATGGCGTGACCCAAGAGTAGTTCTTGGCAGAATCGCTTTGATGCCACGGAACGTTCACAAGTATTCTAACTGCTCAGATGGAAGATGCCAGTGGACTGATAAATGGTACATCATTTCTGAGGCAAAGTGGAAGTTTGGCGGGGGGGGCTTTAAATGAGGCCAAGGGACAGAGTTACTGGGAAGAATAAAGAAATACTGACGCCTGAGGAGTGAGGAAGCTCACTCGGAGGGTGGGGAGGCTAGTTAAGCAATGGAAGGGGACCTGGGTTTCCTGTACCAGTCTGAATCAGTATTTTCCCAGGCTTGTAAACTCTGGCATCAAAGTAAAGTGGCAGAAGGCACAAAACTGAATGTGCCCTGATGTTCTCTTTTTTGAAGGCCTCTCCTCTGAAAGGTTTGGGATCTACCTCTGTCCCGTCAAATCCACTGATGCGGCTATGGAACAAAATTCCTGAGCAGCCATCAGGCTATCCCTAACTATGTGTCACTGGAGGACAGACTGCTCACTTAAGATTAAGGAGTTTGGAGTTGACTCAAAGTTATGGAGCCATAAGAAAAAACAAAAAGCAGGTGGCATCTTGAGAAGTTCTTCATCTACAGTTTGCACCAGCACAGCAAGGAGAGCTGACCCTAGGATGTGTTGTATTTCTCCTTAAAGGATAAATTTACATTTATATGTGTAAATTAGCATATGCAAATTGTGCAGTAAAATTCTGTCCCCCCCTTTTGTCCATTTCTTGTTTGTCCTTGTGTTGGATCAAACATAGATGGCCGCTCTGATAAAACTCAAGGACGCAACTAAGGTTGCCAACTTCATATTGGGAAATTAGCAAGATTTGAGGATGGTGCCTGGGGAGGTGGGAGATGGAGATCAACAGAGAAGGGATGCCCTAAAGTCTACCCTCCAAAGCAGCCATTTTCTCCAAGGGAATTGAGCTTTATCACCTGGGTGTAAACTGCACGGAGCTTTTATTCCAACCCCAGATCGATTCAGTCCCTGCCCTCTACACAGAATGCGATTTCCGTTTGGATTTGGGGCAATTTAAAATTTCCTTCTGCAGCAAGAAGGACTGATCCGGAGTGACCCTACCTTTATTGTGAGATATCTTAGAGTGCTTTTAACCCTCAATATCCATTTGGGAAAGAAAGCTCTGTGGTAGAGAACCTCTGATAGGCTTCACCTGGTCATGTGACACGCTTGCCTTAAAGGAGAAGCCCCTAATTTCTCTCAATTTCTGTTGGTCCTGGATTTTTCCTCCCTCCTCTGCCTTTTTTGATCCTCTCCCCCACCCCTCCAAGAAAAGAAAGAGGCTCCCTGCTTGGCTCCTCTCCCCCCACCCTTCAAAAAAGGAAAGAAAGAGGCTTGGCTCCCCCCCCCCTTCTGAACTACCCTAACCACGTGCAGAAGACTTTCCTGTTTCAATGGGGGGGGGGGAGAGGAAGATCCGAGTTCAAAGTGATCTGAATTCAACAGGATTGACAATGGAATAAAGAAAGTAAGTGCAGACTCTGCCCTGCAGTATCAGATGTAATCCCAGAAGACTCCTGGGCCCCACCTGGTGGTTGGCTATGCAAGGTTACAGCATTCAAATAGAGTACACCAAAAACCCCAAAACAAAAACCAACATTAAGGGGGAGGGTCCTCTAAGTAGGAAGGGAATAACTTGTGGCCCCCATTATGTTTTATAGCCTACAAATCACAATAGAGATACTAAGCCTCAGCCTTGAGAAACCAGGGCTGCCAGTGGCTGGTTCATCCCTCTCCCCAATAATGTCCCATGGAAATTAATGGCTCTATGTTTTGGGGGTACCAAAACAGCATAGGCAAATTCTGATCCTGGCATTGCCCAGCCTCCACTGAGGATCATGGCAGAGATTTCTGTTCATTCTGTATGATCCTTTGAGCAGCCATGGGGGGGAGGGGGGAAGAGACAGAAAAGCCAGCACACTCCTAGATTTGGCTCAGCTGAGTTGTGTCTACCCGCCAAATGCCACCTGCCCACACAGACTGACATCACCAAGCTGAGCAAGAGCCTCTTACCTTCTCTCCCTTCTCCCCAGACAGGCCTTCGACCCCAGGATCTCCCTGTGAGGAAAGAAGAGAGTGCCAAATAAAAGTCTGCCTCATCTAGCCAAAGAGACTCCCCCCCCCCTCTTCTGCCTCACAGCTCCATTCCCACCCATCTGGCAGAACTACTTGTTCTGAAACACCCCAGAAGGGTTTAGTTCTCCCTGCCAAGGATCTTGCCAAGGGACCTTGCCCCAAAGCTTTCTGGCCTGTAGTATTGGTTGGGAGTGCTGTCTGCAGAATCGCTTTCCTACAAGAGGCCAAAACAGTTGAAGTCAGCAGGCCACAAACATGCAATGTTTATCATTATATTATTAATAATAATATTGCTACAGTGACTATTTTTAAGAATAATGAAATTTTCAAATTTTATTTTGGATTTACTTGGGTTTGTGGGGGGGGGGTAATTTAAATGCTAAAGTGCAGGAGGAGTAAATCCCTGGGAAATCACCCTCTATGGGGTTGTAAAATCTCTAAGGGGGGATCAAGCCGGCTGGTTTCTCCAGACGGCCCACCAGATTCCATGTTTTCCCCTTTGACATTCAGCTGCCTTCAACACTCAGCAGGGCTAAATCCATCTGTTTCATGAACGCTGCTTCCCCCCCTTTCCCTTCAACGCAAGGGGTCTTCTTGCACTGAAGGAAACCACCACCATATGGAGGACAGAAACATGTGATCCAGTCCTCTGTGTATTCTGGGAAGACAAGAGGCATGCCCAGCAGTTGTCATGCCTTGGGGGGTGGGGGGCTCCCCTCCCCTTTTTAAAATTTACGAACTAATTTCCTCCTCCAGCATGCCAAGGAAGTCCTCGCAGTATGCTGAAACCACAACGGTTGTTCTGGGTAGCCTATTTCATCGCTTTACTGACAGAAACCCAACCCTCAAGTTGGCTAGGAGTAGGTCATAGCTAGGGGAGGGGCTGTAGCTCAGGCGTGGAGACTCTGCTTAGTTTGCAGAAGGTCCCAGGTTCAATCCGCAGGATCTCCAGTCAAAAGGACCAGAGAGTCTGTATTATGAAAAACCTTGGCCCTAAGACTCTGTAGAGCTGCTGCCAGTCGGAGTAGAGAAGACTGACCTTGATAGGCCAGGGGTCTGGTTCATACAAGGCTGCTTCATGTACTTTGGAAAAAATATTTCCATCCCGTATTTCCCAGTTGATCAAGGCTGACTAACACCCAAAAAATCAAAGCATACAAAAATAACCTGAATTGTTTTTTTTTTCAAAAGCAGTTGTCAAAAATGAAAAGCGGCAAAATCAAAACACGTATTTAAAACCAGCAGCAAAACAGCCATTGTGCCAGGTGGCCCATCTCAGGATATTCGCATAAAGACATCAAGCTTAGTCAAGTGATGGTTGTGCCTCAGGGTAATGAACAACAGACCCGGCCAGAAGTCTGCATTAAGTAGAAATGCCTGACATTTTATGGCTGGGAGTGATGGTGCCAGGCGGGCCTTGTGTGGGACAGTCCTGCTTCCTGCCTCACCTCTATAAATGGGGCGAGGACAGAGAGGGAGACAGGAAGCACCCTATGGAAGAAGAGGACGACCCACGGATCTGCTGGCCCTAGATCATGTCAGCCTTGCAAAGTCAACATCAGGGTTCTGCATAGCTTTGTCACTCCAGATTTATACTGTCCTCATCTTGGAAATATTGAAAATAAATGAATAAAATAGTATTTGTTACATCTTGTCCACGTTCCCCATAACAAATGCAGTCTAAAAACTGAGCCTGGCATGTGACACTTGAGTTGCTGAACATTACTCTTTCTGGCTTACAGGAACTCCTTCTGGCTCCTAAGATTTGCAACATCCTCCCCCATTCCAACCTTATTCCCTTCAGAGCTTACGTGGATCTCCCAAGGGTCTCATCCAGATGCAGACCTGCTTAGCATGCTAGGCTCCTCGCTGAACCACTAGAATGCCAAGTATAGCAAGTAGGGTTGGACAAAGAGGGCAGCAAGTAATTCTCCAGCCGCTCTAACCAAGCTGACCTCAAAATGAAAGGAGTAAACTGTTAAAAAGGGGGTGAAAGCAAGCAGAGATACTTACAATGTCACCTTTGGACCCAATTTTCCCTGGAAAGCCCTAGAGAATGGAACAAAAAGATGTAGTAATTTAGGAGAAGCAGCACTTACTACAAACTCAGCCACAAAGTTTGTTGGTGTTTTAAGGCTCTTCCATTACGTCCTCCAGAGAGCACTAAGATTCTGACCAATATTTGCTCAGTGTCCCCAGCCCCAAGGAAGTAAAATTGGCCTTGACCATGACCAGGGCTTTTTCAGCCTTGGCTGTGGCCTGGTGAAATGCTCTGCTCAGTGAGATCAGGGCCCTCTGGGATTTTAAACCATTCTGGAGGACCTGTGAGATGGAGCTGTTCCGCCAGGCCTATGGCTTAGAAGAGTTGGTTCTTATATGCTGCTTTTCTCTACCCGGAGGAGTCTCAAAGCAGCTTACATTCGCCTTCCCTTTCCTCTCCCCACAACAGACATCCTGTGAGGGAGGTGAGGCTGAGAGAGCCCTGCTATTACTATTCAGCCAGAACAGCTTTATCAGTGCTGTGGCAAGCCCAAGGTCACCCAGCTGGCTGCATGTGGGGGAGCAGGGAATCAAGCCTAGCTCACCAGATTAGAAGTCCACGCTCCTAACCACTACTCCAACCTGGGCAGAAAACTGCTGCCCTCTCTATCTGAAACAGAGTACCCTCTTAAAGGTATCATCCACCAACCAAGCCCCCCACTTCATAGAGTTTTTACTGAAATGAAGTCACAGCTCAAAAACCTGATTTAATTTAATTTAAAAACTGAATTTAATGTAATTCCTTTTCATGTTATAGCTTATTTGAATGTATTGTTGAATTTGATGTTACCCTCCGTGAGCCTATAGGGAAGGGCAGGCTATAGGATTAAAGATCGTTATTGTTATGTTTATACTAGACTTCTGCTCTTTTCTGCTGCTACAGAAAAACATGGCCAACCTTCTTGATCTATCTTACTATGAGCCTGAATGCCAGTTTTTACAAGCCCATGTTGTCAAGCCCATGATGACAGAGAGGACAACCCAGCCACCAACCTCGCAAAGATCAAAGTCTAAATCAGGTGGTCACTTTTTAAGGATGTGTTTGCTCTTACTTTTCTTGCGGCAAGAGCAGAGCGTGCCACTCCAAAAGAAACAGAAGGCTCTCTGTCTGATAGCAGGTAAATTAATTGGTCCAGATCTCAAAGAGAGGATATGGAGGTTAGAACTGTATCCAGTTTTTTATCCCTGGGATCTGAAAATAAGCCCAAACATAGCGGGGAAGATCCTCCACTGGATTTCTGCAAATACAGACAGACTGTGCCATAGGTTGTTTAAGGTAACGGCCACTGAGAAGCTCCATTGGCATAGTTTGGAAGCCTAGTGCTATAAATGCTGTTCTAAGTGGGTGTGTTGTGACATCTATCACATAACAGATCCTCAAGTGGTCTTACTTGCTTTGGCCACTGGTCCCCTATGAATCAAATCCCTCTGCATTTCTTGATCCCACACGGGTACCTCCTAAAAGGCATCATATGCCTGTTATTCACATCTATGCAAAATATGGCTGCTCCTGCAAACCTGCTCAAGACTTGCCGGCCATACTGGGTTTCTCCCTTCCTGTCATTATTTGTGGCTCAGTGATAGGAAGATGGTACCTTGTCACCTTTAACTCCAGGAAGACCTTGCGGGCCTGGGATTCCCGGAGGGCCCTGCTCCCCTTTAGCACCCTGAAAATAAAAGAACAAAATCAAAACTCCTGAGGAGGGAGAGGAACCGCAAGCAGAGACACCTTCCCCAGGTGGGAACCTTTCTGATAACTAAAGTCAAGGAAAGCTAACCTAGAGACTGTCCCCTTCAGAAGTCTCCTGAAGGCTGGACAGACCAGCTCACTTCATGTTAGTATACACCAGGGGTAGTCAAACTGCGGCCCTCCAGATGTCCATGGACTACAATTCCCAGGAGCCCCTGCCAGCGTTCGCTGGCAGGGGCTCCTGGGAATTGTAGTCCATGGACATCTGGAGGGCCGCAGTTTGACTACCCCTGGTATACACCATTTGATGTGGTACCTAAGTGCATTTCTGTGCTTAAAAACGTTAGCAAAGCCCGCATTGGAATCCATAGCAACACAGGAAGCCTGAAAGATTTCAGGAGGGCATTCTGTCTGAGACCACCACCAAAGAGAGAGAGAGCGAGTATATTCATGGTGAAAGATGAGCAGACCAGCCAGGCATGTTCTGGTGCTACCTGTCTTCCAAGAGCATGCTTCTCCTCTCCTGCATTCTGAAAAAGCACACTCAGGTATCAGAACTTTGGGATACAAGGGCCTTCAGAAAGAAAACTTTGCAGACTCAGTTGTATTCAGAGGCCACGTTTCTCTCTGGCAGCGGGATGCTGGAGGTCTAAATGCATGTGTTAGAGTTGTGGCAAAGCTCCAGTTTTAGGCGTCAGTCACCGATGTAAACCCTCAGGAGAATGAAGGCACAGGAAAGGCACCCAACAACGCATGGATAAACTGCAGGCTAATAACCGGGAAGGATGGGAAAGGGGAAAACGTCCCTGCTGGATGAAAGCACTCCAGGCTCACACATACTCACCACTTTCCCCTGTGGCCCTGGAATACCCACTGGGCCTCTCTCGCCACGATCTCCCTGCAAAAAGAAGGGCAAACCGGTCAATAAATAAATGGGGCCAATGGAGGAGAGGAGGAGGAGGAGGGGGAGGAGAAAAAGAATTGGGTTTTATACCCTGCTTTTCTCCACCTGAAGGAGTCTCAAAACAGCTTACAATCACTTTCGCTTTCCACTCCCTACAACAGACACCCTGCGAGGGAAGTGAGGCTGAG
Organism: Paroedura picta; assembly: GCF_049243985.1. Classification (NCBI taxonomy): domain Eukaryota; kingdom Metazoa; phylum Chordata; class Lepidosauria; order Squamata; family Gekkonidae; genus Paroedura; species Paroedura picta. Next base: position 41,103,395 of record NC_135373.1, on the reverse strand, counting down.
AGAGCTCTGACAGGACTGCTCTGTGAGAACAGCACTATCAGAACTGTGACAGGCCCAAGGTCACCCAAACTGGCTGCATGTGGAGGAGGAGCAGGGCATCAAACCCGGTTCTCCAGACTAGAGGCCGTGAACTTAACCTTGGCACCACGCTGTCCCTTCCTGGGCTACTTTCATCAATGGCCTCTAATGGCCATGCTGTTGAGGAACCTGGGGTTGCAACCCTCCTGGAGTTCTCACAGACTTTCAACTCCTCTCCAGACCTCCCCACAGAGGATCTTCCCTTGCCCAAACTCCATCCTCTCCAAGCACCACTCCCAAGGATTTCTCAGTCTGGTAGTCCTATCTGGGAAAGGACCACACCCACATCCCAGCTCCCTGCAAGAAAGCAGCTCCCTCTCAGAAGCCTTTACAAAAACTGCTGGAATTATTTGCACTAATTCACCAGCAAACTAAATCCACCCTTCGGTCCTGCATGTGTCATTTTAATAAAAAGGAAAATGTTCCCCTCCCTAAGGACTCCATATTATCCCCGCCTTGCAGGGCATTATTCAGGACTTACCTTCACACCAGGAACCCCCTGAGGGCCCACTTCCCCGCGTGGTCCAGGCTCACCCTATGGTGGGGGGGAAATGCAGAGATCTCATTATAAGGGGGATTTTTTTAAGTGGCTTTGTTGGTCTGCAGTAGCCAAAAGATCACAGAGCTTTGTGGAACAGGAGGTGGTTATGGCATGATTTTCATCAAATGTGTTAATTCTTTGAGGTGCCAGGGGACGTTTTGTAATTTGTGATTCTAGGGTTTCATGGTGCAACACTGCCTCCTGCAGGCCCCAAAGGGAAGCTGCAATGTTAGGACTGATCCTGTCTCACAACCTTTTTTGGAATTTGCGTCCAGAGATCTGCTATAAATCCAGAGGAGGCCAGTCTGGGTAAGGAAGCAACAAGAATTCACATTCAAGGGCAGACAGAAAGGACAGCCAGCCTTCTTCAGTTCCAGTGAAGGAAATAGGTAGTGCCCACTCACACAGAGCTAGAAGAGAGCACCAAGGGCCATCTACTCAATGTGGAATAGAGTGGTATTATAATTTCCTTTGCTGTAGATTTCATGCCCTAATGGACCAAAACCCCTGCTGTCCATTTCCTCTACAACGGCCTGTCCAGTGCTGGCTCCGGAAGCAAGGTGTGCTACATCACTGATCCTACCTGTCCGAATTAGGGGTGCCAGGCCACCATCTGGCAGCCCTGTGAGCTTCGGACGGCGGAACAAGTGCCGGGCGTGACATCCAACGACCTGTCAGTGTCACATCTAGTTTGCTGTGCTGCTGTAATGTCTCGGGTTTCGCCTGGGCATGCAAGCAACGAGGTGTGCAATGTCGTTTCCAGCGTCTTCCATCCAGAGCCAAAGACGGGTGGAAGAGCCGAGCACATGGGAGAAAGCCCACCAGGCATACATATGAAGTCAAGACACAGCCATGCTCCACCCAGAGACTATAGTGCAACTTCCAAGGAAGGACTGTGCCAGTTGATGCACAATGCAATTAAGGGAAGGATTCATTGATACTTACAATTTTCCCAGGGAGCCCAGAGGTACCTGGAAGACCACGCCCTCCTGGTTCACCCTGTGAATGGGGAAAGAGAGAGGGACAGAAGTCAGTGCCTTTAAACATTTCCTACCTGTGTTTTGCCAGCCTCTCTGTGTTTAACAGGCAAAAGGAAACAAGAGATTTAAATGCAACGAGTCTGATTTACCTTCTGCCCTGGGCCACCTTTGGTTCCCGGTGTGCCTGGCAAACCCTAAAGGGAAACAAGAATGCACGGGTTGTCTACAAGGCAGCTATTTCTGTCCGGGTTTGGGAAGAGATCTTGGCAAGATGCAGACTTGGAATGAATGTTCCTTCTCATGGAAGGATGAGGATGCTTTAGCACCACTGCACAGGTCAGCCTTTCTCAACCTTTTCACCGTTGGGAAACCCCTGAAGCATTCTTCAGGCCTCGAGAAACCCCAGAAGTGGTGTGATCATGCTGGATATGGTTGGGAAGCGTAACTGTGTACATGCCCACCTGGGGCTCCTCCCCTAGGCCCATCATTGGCCATTTTGGGAGGGAGAGGGCAAACTGGAACATGTCCAGAAGAGGGCAACAAAGATGGTGAGGGGTTTGGAGATCAAGACGTATGAAGAAAGGTTGGGGGAGCTTAGTCTGTTTAGCCTGGAGAGGAGACGACTGAGAGGGGATCTGATAACCATCTTCAAGTATTTAAAAGGGTGCCATATGGAGGATGGAGCAGAGTTGTTCTCTCTTGCCCAAGAGGGACGGACCAGAACCAATGGGATGAAATTAAGAAATTCCATCTACAACCGGAAGAAGTTCCTGACAGTTAGAGCGGTTTCTCGGTGGAACAGGCTTCCTCGGGAGGTGGTGGGTTCTCCATCTTTGGAAATTTTTAAACAGAGGCTAGATAGCCATCTAACGGAAAGGGTGACTCTGTGAAGGTTCAAGGGGGTGGCAGGTTACAGTAGATGAGCGATTGGGATGTGAGTGTCCTGCATAGTGCAGGGGGTTGGACTAGATGACCCAGGAGGTCCCTTCCAACTCTATGATTCTATGATTCCAGGTTGACGTGACCATATATGGTCATATCACCTGATAAACGTTTAACAATTTTTAAAAAATATGTAGATAATTAAGCCCTACCCATTTGGGAAACCCTTCCAGGGCCATCAAGAGACCCCAGGGTTTCACAAAACCTGGTGTAGTTGATGGCAGGGATGCTGAGCTAGCAGGACCACTTGGTTGAGCTCAGCGTGGCACTTCATTCGGCAAGTTACATTTCCATCCTACCCTTCCTTGAAAGGGCTCAGAGACACGTAGGCTGGTTTCCCCACCCTCCATTTTCTCACCACAATCTTGTGAGGTGGGATAGACAGAAAACCTGGCAGGTCCAAGGTCACCCTTGGATCTTCATGGCAAGTTTGGATTTGAACTCAGAGCTCCCTGGACTTTGTCTGACGCTTAAACCCCACAGTGCCAATTCTTCTCCTATCTCATGCTAAGCTTGGTGGGGAGATTTCCATCCAATGAGAAATCAATTGGGCGGGTTTGGAAACCAGGAAGGTGGCCAACTTCATGGCTGGTTTTGATGAGAATGGATATAATACTTACAGCTAATCCTCGGTGGCCAGGTGGCCCGGGAATGCCTGGCTGCCCGGCGCTCCCCTGTAAATTGGAACAATGAACGTCATTAGAAGAAGAGCTGGGGTTTTGTACCTCAATTTCACTACACAAAGGAGTCACAAAGCGGTTTACAATCACCTTCCCTTCCTCTTCCCACAACACCCTGGGAGATAGATGAGACTGAGAGAGCTCTGAGAGAACTGTGCCTGGCCCAAGGTCACCCAGCTGGCTGAATGTGGAGGAGTGGGAGGATCAAACCTGGCCCTCCAGATTAGAGGCCACTGCTGTTAAACACTACACCACACTTCTGATCTTTTCATAATAATTTAATTAAGTCCCACCAAGTTGCAATTGACTCCTTCATGGGCAAGAGGCAGGCAGAGGCAGCTTGCCCTTGCCCTTGCCCTTGCCCTCCTCTGCGTAGCTGCCCTTGCCTTCCTCGGCGGTCTCCCATCCGAGGACTAACCATGGCTGACTGCGCTTAGCTGCTAAGCTCTGACAAGACTGGGCAGATCTGAGCTGTGCCGGCTGCCCTTCTCTGTTAATCCAATGCCAGTTATGATTTCCCTTCCAACAACATTGCTTTGCTTTCCCAAAACTGCACCTTTGGGACCGTCCATCCCCTGCCCACTCCCTCCAACTTTGGTCTCCCATGAAGTTTGCTCCCTGGGACGGTCCTTCTGTTCACTGTATAGTCCGGTGGTGGTCGGGGACCCTTGGTTATGTCAAAGATATGAAAGGGGAGTGGAAACACAAGTCTGGGCAAGAAACAAATCCGAAGGATGCCACAGACTGAAATGGCAAGAACGTGTTTTTAAATATTTGTTCCTCTTGGACTTCAAGCACATGTCTTCTTACCTTCACCCCAGGGATAGCCGGAGTACCATCTTTGCCATCAATCCCAGGAAGGCCCTACAAAAGGACAGAGAGATGAACTATGTTTTGGGGTGTTTGCCATGTGAAGCTGGATGTTTCCCGACAAAAGAAACAAGGCAAATGCCCCCAATACGTTGCTCCCAGAATCCCAGAAACAGGGCGATACTTACGTTTCCCCCTTTGGGTCCCATCACTCCCTGGGGGCCTCTGATGCCACGAGCACCCTAGAAAAGAACAAAGGGCAGAACTGCATAAGAACCAGCACAGCACATGGATGTGGTTTCTACACGGCCTGTATTCTCATCTCCCGCAAACTCAAAGCCAGATTTAATTGGATGGAAGTCAAAGAACGGCTCTGAAGAGGCAGAGGCAGGGAAGGGAGGCCTCCACCAAGCTCCAGTGGGGTCTACAGAATTCAACATCTATAGAAACTGAATGTTGGTCTCTGAAGATGTGATATGCTACCAGTGGCCCCTGCCATAGGTGGTCACATGCATAAGGCAAATGTAACAAGGACTTCTCAGTGGAAAACCTTCAGCACTGGCTGGCAAGACCACATCTAACACCACGCCTGATGGTGCTGATGATGACTTATACAGCTTTAAGGGGGCCATGCCCAGGATACATGTGCATCTTAGATCAAGTTATGCCATTGACTTTGAGGAACAAGCACAGAACACCTGAAGCTGTTTCATGCTGCATCAGATTCAAGTGGGTAGCCATGTCGGTCTGAAGCAGCAGCACCAATTTTGTGTCCAGTGGTACCTTTAGGAGCGACAAAATTTTATTCATGGTATGAACTTTTGTGTACACGCACACTTCCTCAGATAGAATGCGTGCCCACGAAAGCTCATGTACCTTGAATAAAACTCTGTTGGTCTTAAAGGTGCCACCGGACTCCAGATTTGTTCTTATGCTGAATCAGACCCTTGACCCATCAACATCAGTCTTGTCTATTCAGACGGACAGTGGCTCTTCAGGGCCTCGGGCCCTGTCTTCTACATCACCTACTTCCACATCTTTTCACTGGCAAAGCCAAGGATGAGACCTCCTGCATGCTAAAGAGATGCTCAACCACTGCGTCACAGCCTCTGTCCAGAGCATTAACTCGATATAGGATATATTGTAAACCATTTTTGCATTCTAGCTTGACTTGGGATCATCCAGTCAGGACATTTTTATTTGCTTTCTGATTCCGTTGGGCACTGCAATGGTTGGATCCGGCCAGCTTTGTTTTCGTTCTTGCTCTTCAGTCTTCCTTGGCTTATTTCATGGCATTTGATGCATGTGTCTCGTTTCACGGGGGATGTGTCCTCGAGGCACACAAACAAATGCATACATTTGACTGGGAAGAAATCATTAATGGGAATGACCTGGTGCAGAAGAACTGATCATGATGCAAAGAGAAAGGATGAATGGCTAGTTTGTTGCTGACATGGGAGAAGGGACACTGGCATTGAGGATATATAGTATGTGTCATCCCTGATCATGACACATGCGAACACAAGAAACCGCCTAGCACCACGTCAGCGCATTCGTTCAGTACTGTCCGCACTAGGCTTTCTCAGTGGGGTTCTTGTGAAATCCTGGGGCTTCTTGACCCTGGAAGGATTTTGCTGATTGGGTGGGAGTTAATTAATTTTCTTATGTTTTTAAATTTTTTTAAATATTTCTTGGGTGATAAGACCATATATGGTTATGTCAACCTGCTCCTCCCCCCAACAGCCAATGATGGGCCTGGGGGGAGTGGAAAGAGGAGGGGCCTCGGTCATTAAAATCTTTGGCAGCCTGGGTTCATCATGGTAGCGACTGGAATCCTGAGAGGCAAGTGGTACTCTAATTTTAACTTAACTGTGTTGGGGGGTGGAGGTGGCAGAGGGTGAAAGAGCAGCAAATGCCCACTCTAGCCCTGTTCCAGGCCAGTTCCGGCCCCGTCTGCTGGGGGGTTTCTGGCAGTGGGGGGCAGGATGGGAAATGGAGTGTGATGTCACATCTGGTGGGAGTGTCTGGGTGATGTCACTTCTGGTGGCATGTGACTTCCGAGGACATGGAAGGGAGGTGTAGCCTGCTGGTACTACTTCCAGGGTTTCTCGAAGCCTGAAAACGTTTCAGGATTTCTCAACAGAATCTCCTTCTCCAAGGTACTCAACATCTAATCTAATGCTCACATCTAGGTGTCTTCTGGAAGCAGGTGTTATTCAAACTGGACAATTTAAGGGGACTAGGACCAGGTGAAAGAAGTTTTAAGCAATGTGAGCAAGGGTGAATTTGACACTGCTCATTTTTCCAAACCCTTGGGATGACTTGGGTTACAAACCAAATTAAAATGAATAAATACAGTTAAGCGGATTCCACCAGCATGGAGTTGTTTCTGGCTTGAAGATTTCTTAGATGACTCCATGAATAATTTTACTTACAAGATCTCCCTTCTCACCAGCCTGTCCTGGGGGTCCCCTTGGGCCTTCTTCACCCTAGGCGGAAAAAAATGTTACGGTTAAAAAGAAAATGAGACAAAATTCCTACATGCCTTCTGGAGAATGATTTCCAGAGAGTAAAGAATCTAGCACTGAGGCTTCAAATGTGTCTGCAGTCTGATTCAGAGAGCAAGGAAGAGATGGGAAAAGCTTCTGCATCCAGGTCTGCTTGCACGACAGATGCACCAAATGATTTTTATATCTGGTAGAGAAGTTTCCCCAAAAAAATTTTCCAAGGTAAAAAGAGGCCAAGTGCCCTGGAGAGTTACTCAGGTGCTGGGGCTTCTCTTCACTAAAACAAGGTGGCCATTGATGATAGATCCCGGCGGGTAGCTGTGCTGGTCTGAAGCAAAAGAACAATATTCAAGTTCAGTGGCACCTTTAAGACCAACAAAACTTGATTCAAGGTAGGAGCTTCTGCGTCTGCACACAGGTGCTTCTACCTTGAATAAAACTTTGTTGGCCTTAAAGGTGCCACTGCACTAAAATCTCCAATATGGACCCATTTGTGTCACAAAGGGTTGCCACCTTTGCTTTGGTCGCAAGAAAGATTCGAGCTGGCCTTGCGGCAAATACTGCGGACCAGTGAGCAGAAGGTATGGGTAAATGTGTGTAATTTTTACTCTGTGTCTGTTTTTTAATAATTTCATTGTATCTGATCTTGCAATGGCCTATGGCCTAGTGCAATAAAGTTTGACTTTGACTTTGGCACTGAAATTTTGTTATGGCAGCCATGGGTGGGTGATGCCCATCTTGTAAGAGGTGGTGGAGGGTGGTGGATAAAGGAGGACAGTTGAGAACCACCAAGTCCCTGGTTCTAATCACACTTACTTAGGCAAGTGTAATCCAATGTCAGACATTGGAGTTTAATCGGGAGATTGTGGGGAGTTTGCAGAACAAGTTCCCTCAACGTATTGTGTCTCACCAAGTACTTTCCTCCTGGGCCATCTCCTGCTTGCTCCAAGGCAGGCTCTGTGGCCTCTCTGGATGCAGGCAGTAGTGCTATAGGTCATTGATGAGTGCAGGCCATGCCTGTTCCCTCCTTCCTGGAGGGTGAACCAGCCCCCCCCCCCCCGCCTTGCAGAACTAAACCAAGTTAAAGAAAAAGAGAGTTACCGGAGGTCCTGCCGCTCCAATGGTTCCGATCATTCCTTTATAGCCTCGGGGACCCTACAAAAACACAGGATAAAGAGAGAGAAATGTCCTGCGGAGCATGCCACTGTGGCAGAATGACTGTCTACATTCCCTTCCACGATTCCAATCGCTCCCACCTGCATTTCCACCTCCACCCACCCCTGCTGCGTACCCATGGATTTAATCATATTGTTAACCTTGTGTTATTCTTATGTAACTTGCGTAACCTCTGTAGGGTTCAGCAGCTGGTCAGGAAAACTACAGGACTGCCTTGAAATCTGACAGCTCATTAGTGCAACACAAGAAGCAGTTAGATGTCCTAGTCTTTCTAATCGCAAACAAGAGCCAAGTTTAGCCTTATAACTTTGCTTTGGGAAATGATTTCACTGTTATCAGAATGTATTCCAAGAGGATGTGGTTGCTGACTTTATACTCGCTTAATCCACCTGGATTTGAATACAAATTAGATAATTGGTCGCACCGTTGTATTGTCACGGCACTATGCTGAGGCACCACAGGACATGCAGCAAAACCCCTTTCTCAGCCAAAGGGGGCCCAAATAAACACAAAGAGGAGAAGCCAGTCCATGCTAGTGATGGCACCCTGCTCAATGACATCATGGATGGGATAATGGAAGGGGAGAGAAATGTCAACTGACGGGTATCTTTATTGATGGGGAGGCTTTTAGATCTTCTTCCCATCAGTTTCCCCACTAGAAGAATGCCACCCCTAAGCAGTATTGACCCATACGGGGCTAAAGATATGACTAGTCAAACAGTTCGCCTGGGAGGGGAAAAACATCTCAGGAGAAAAAAGTTTAAAAGATTCTCCCCCCCACTTCCCCCCGGCCTGCCAAGTCTTCGAGAAGGACCACAGGATCAACCTAGGATGGCCAGTTCCATCTTGAGAGTTGGGGAGGGGGGGTCACACCTGGGGAGGGCAGTTTGGGGAGGGAGCTCAGCAGAGATTTGATGCCATAGACTCCACCCTCCCAAGCTGCCATTTTCTCCAGGGCGTCAAGATCTACTTGTTTGTCAGCCTCCTGCCATGGTCATTTGGCATTGTGCTTTGTAAGGTATTGATGAGGTGCCAGTTGTAGCCTGTTGGTGCCAACTGTCATTGGTTAATGTAATGGGGGGGGGGGAGAAAGTCTGTGAGTGTGTAACTGCTTACAGTTGCTTTTCTCATTTTTCTTTTTGGCACTATGTAGTTTAAGTAGAAAATTCTTTCCCAAAGGAGGAACTTGTGGGAGAGGGGAAGGTGGAATGTTTTCCAGGGGCCTGGCCATGGTCAGCTGGGCATGAATAAGGTCATGTGTACCTGGGTGTGAGGTACTCTGTGCGCTTTCTGTGCAACCAGGGGAGCCCACCTTTTCCTTGGGAAAAAGGGGAGTTCCGCCTTCTTTAACCGTGGCATATTTATGCTAGTAGGGGATGGGAGCCTGGAGTTACAATAATCCAAGCACTGCCTATCAAATCAGTTTCAGCAAGAATAATTGTGAGCCTTGTAACGCTTTTTCAATAAATCAGCCTTTGCTATTATGCCACAAGTGCTCGTTGGAAAGGGTGTCGACGGGGAATCTAACACAAGGGAAGCGATCTCAGGACTCCAGAGATCAGCTGTAATTATGGGAGAACTCCAGGCCCCCATCTGGAAGTGGGCAATCTTATCACTCTGTTCAGCAAAGTGTGACGCCTTCAGCCAACTCAATGAGCTATTTTTCATCCATGGCTCATTCACCTGTACTAACTCATGAATGGGAAGAGACCCAGGGAAGGGCATGCGTGGAAACAATGCCTGGGCCGCAGCAAAAGACAAATCAGCATAAAGGAAGTTAATCACTAGACCTCAGAGTCAAGTGACCCCTCACCTCAACACGAAAGCAGCAATTTTGGCCACCTACAAAGTCAGTCTCTACACATTCAGGGGTCTTCTCAAGGTTACAGGGGGGGGGGGAAATATGACACTATAAATTAACCACCAAAAAGGTGAAAATAAAACCTTCAAAGCTTGCTAAGGACTAAATCTGATCCAGGAAGCACAGGATGCTAGAATGCAGGCCTGTTAACAGGACAGGCAGATAAAAGAGTCTCGGAGGGGGAGAAATTGAGGCTGGAGTGGGGATTCCTACATTGTTCCCCCACCCCTTTGCAAACCCATATTAATTTTTTCAAAAGAGGAAGCAATAAATACCCCAAACCATAAAAGCTTCTATGCCAGGAGCAATGAAAAACAAAGCACAAAAACAAAAGGAAAAACTTCATCCAAGGAAAGCAGGTCAGACTTTGCCTAGTGCCTAAAAGATGGCGCATATTCTTTGGTTTAGACCAAGAGTGTCATGGAGAAAGACCTTGGGAGAAAGGCCTCAAGTGATGGGCAGGTCCATACGCATCATTATGACATCATCAACACGTTAACACTTTCCCTTCCTTCTGGGGCACCCACCATTTCTCCTTTTGGCCCTGCCATTCCAGGATATCCTCGGAGACCTTGAGGACCCTGGGGAAGAAAGAAAAACAAACCAAGTCCTAGATTAATGACCTTGCGGCTAAAGCATTTCAAAAGCCTCCACTTCCCCCCCATCTGTCACCTTGAAAAATATCCATTCATGTGTGAATTGCAGAAAATCATTACCCCCAAAAAAGATTAGTCACCAGCTCTCCCCCCACCCTTGTCCGACTCACTAGTCGTCTCTTGCTGGTCGCTCCTTCCTTTGGCTCCATTCAGGACACCCATTTAATAACATTAGCTCAAAAAAAAAAAAAAACCATCGCAGTCATTCAGGCAAAGAAAAATTGCCATCAGCTTAGGGGAGGAATTAAATTCCTGCCTGTTAATTAATTCTTATCATCAAAGCGGAATTAATTAATGAATCCCCCTTGGGAATGCATTCTTTGTAGATACTGAGAAAAGAAAGCGTCGGTGGGAATGTGACAAAGTGGCATGATCCCCCCCCCACACACACACACACACTGTGTTACTAAATGTCACCTTCAGAGGTCCTCTTGTCACTTAAAGCCTGCATTCATCATGTGAAAGTTAGCCACCTGTTAAGCCATGCTGCGATTGCTAAGAATTCTGAAACTTAAGCAGAGAAAGCTGGAGGGGAAGGCAGAGTACTTTTATGCCTTGCCTCCATCCCTCCACTGGCTATCTCTGCTTAGCTTATTTCACCATAAGGGACCACTTTCCTTAGGGGCTGGGATATGATGACAAGAGAAAAACCCAGTGACTCATCTCTCTACATCAGGGATTCCCAACCAGGGGTCCATGGACCATTGTGGGTCCACAGGAGCTCCAGAGGGGTCTATGGCCTTTCCCCTCCTATCTTAATGGGCTCGGCCACAAGCTAGGGAACCGGATGCTTCCATTGCTCCCCCTCCCCTTTCCCGAGCATGAGTTCTCTTGTGGTTTCTGTGCCTGGGAGAGGGCGGAGCCTGCATGCCTACTCTTGCCTTAAACCATGTCCTGTCTCTCTCCCCCCTCCTGCCGCTCAGTCCCCCTGAAGCCTGCCAGGTGGTGATGTCATCTCCAGTGTCATCTCCATGTGGGTGGTGATGTCATCTCCAGTGACAAATCACTTCTGGGGGGGGGGACGTGGCATGGCTAGTTCACATCACTTCCAGGGCTCTTCCATGGTCAAAAGGTTAAAAAAGGATGCTCTACATCTTCAGATGGGGGTGCTGCAGGGCTTGTTTTTTTGCCAGGGCTTTTGATTGGCAGGCAGGGAAGGAGAGAGTTGGGGATTTGTGGTTTATGTTATCCTGTTTTTATCTGGAATTCTTTTAACTATTATTGTAAGAAAGGTGGGGTACATGAATACAGCCACCTTGAACCTAGAGGGAAGGTGGGGTACATGAATACAGTGCAATTTCACTGATCATGCTGAATGACAAAATGAGAGTCTGTTCCTCTCCTGTTGTCCAAACATTTTTAGTTTTTGTGGACCATAACTGAGCCCATGTCAGATCCTGGGATAGAGGACTAAGAGACAGCCTAGAACAGAAAGAGTAAAATTAAGAAATCAGAATAAATAAATAAATACGTTACGGGAGGGCCAGGTATTCCTTGTTCTCCAGATAAGCCAATGTTTCCCTTCGGGCCCTGGTCAAATTTTTTGAGAAAAGAAATCAGTTAACAAACTGGTTTTGAAAAATCAGACACAGATTTTTGAATTAAGGTTCTGTGGAATCATAGAATCAAGAAAATCTATATTATATCCTATCAGAAACGTAAGAACCTCCTATCACAGTTTCATACTGCCCACTTTCTGCTCTGAGACTGGCTGCAGCCTTCAGGAGCCTGAAATGGAAAAGGCTCTTTTCCAACATCTGCCACCCAAGATTCCTTAAGTGCGGTCGCTAGGGACTGAATCAGGGACCTTTGTCACATAATATCCACTGAGCTACAGGGTCTCAATAAAAGCTGCACTTTTGCTAAATCAATCCATGAGTCCGTGTTGCTGAATGTTCTCTGTTCTGACTGCCAGGAATTCACGCAGAGATACTTTCCCTAAACATCCACCTAACTGATCTTTTTGAATTGAATCAGCATTGATTGAACCTGGGACCTGCAGTACAGAAAGATATCCAGTCTGAACCACTCATGGGGCTCTGTTTTCCCAATCAGTGTCCTAGATCTCTCTTTTTCTCCCTTGCTTTGCTATGCCAGGCCTTCACATACTATGGCTTTATTAGCTACGACAAAAAACTTAGGAACCTGACTGATTTTTTCAGCTTTTATGTTTTTAATGACTGTACTTTCTTATGGTCCCTACCAGAAAATCTAATCCTAACCTCTTCACAGTTTCTTTTTAAAGCTATAACAAAAGTGTTGTAGCATATACATATGTGGGAAGGGTTGCTCGTCATCACAACAAGGAACTAACCTTTGTCCTGGCTCTCCATTTCTACCGAGAATCACCAAGAGGCACCAACATTAAACAGCTTTTGAAAATCCTAGGCCTCACAATGAAATACCTAGGCACCATGGCACCTTAGATTTGTCCAGTCTTGCACTATATTATTCTTCAAAGTCTTCCTTTTCTTTTACCCCTTTTGTGCCTTTCCCTTATCGCAGCTGATTTCCATCATCTACTCTTAAAATATGCAAAAGAGGCTCCTGATATGAAGAACACGGAACGTCTCAGAACTCAGCTAGTTGGTCATCCATACTTTACGTTGTTAAGACTACACGAGTGTAAGCATCAAAGGTGAACAGGAACAGGCTTCCCCAAATATAAATGTCATCTATACCAACTTTTGAGGAAGCCAGGATTGGCTGCAGGATTGTACCTCCAGTGGCAAGCCCAGATTCACCCCTTTGTGATGCTTGAAAAGGGCCTCCCTTTCAGGTAGCAGCCCTTTCTCAGAAGTAACTCACAGATCCATCATGGGATAAGCTGAGGGTAGAACGTATCTGGACTCACCGGCCTGCCCTGCCTGCCAGACTCCCCGAGGGCTCCGGAGCGGCCTTTGTGACCCTGAAAAGGGGAGAAAAAGCCAAGTGTTGTGCAGGGCTCTTAGAGGAAATAGTTTTCTCGACTACAACTGTTGTACACTGCCCTGAGCCAGCTTGCCAGGAGGGCGGTATATAAACTTGAACAAATAAATAAATAACATGAATGAAAAATATCTGCACAGATTCTAAGTTCCAGATGACACAACTGATATTGTAACAGTAACTGTTACAATACTATCGACATCCCCACATTTCTATGTAATTCTCTTTTTATTGGGTTTGGTGGACTCAGTTCTGGGCCTCCTCCATATACACTAATTTTCATTGCCAATAGCATTACCTATCAAGCTACACTTGTATGCCACAAGGAGCTCAGGATGGCATATAAAGACCTCTCTTCCTCCCTTTTATTCTCACACAACAGCCCTGTGAGATAGACTGAATGCTGAGGCTGGGCCGCCAACTGGCACAAAGTCACCTAATGCGCTACCTGGCGGAGTACAGACTCGAATGCAGAGGAAGAGTTGGTTTTTATAGCCTGCTTTTTCACTACTGCCCCGAGACCGATGTTGGAGAGGGGCGGGTTAGAAATCTTAAAAACAAATAAAATAAGTAAATACCCGAAGGAGCCTCAAAGCAGCTTACAATCGCCTCTCATTCCCCTTCTCACAACAGACACTGTGTGAGATAGGTGGAGCTAAGGGAGCTCTGACAGAACTGCTCTGTGAGAACAGCTCTAACAGGACTGTGACTAATGGCTCACGCCATCCTGTACCATCCCCCACGTAACTATATACTAACCACTTGCCCCATCCTATATCATTCCCCGTGTGCCTAAGATCGCAACAGTCGGAAATCCAGTTATCGGCCCAACGCAGATGGGGGAGCGTGGCCTGGGCAAGGGCCCCAACAATGGACTAGGCAGGAGGGGCTCATTTGGATGGTAAAAGTGTGGCCTTGGCCTCAACCAAATACCTGGTGGGAGAGAGCTGTTTTGCAGGCCCTTCGAAATTTTAGGAGTTCTGTAAAGGCCTGAATCTCCACCAGCAGCACATTCCATTAGGTTGGAGCCAGGGCCTTTTCAGTCCTGGCTCTGGTCAAGACCAGGCACACTTGTCTGGGGCCAGGGACCACCAGCAGGTAGGTGTCTGCTGAGTGTAATGGTTGGTGGATGACAACAGGCTAGCAAGTGACCCAAGCAAGTGACCCAAGCTACCCTAGAACATCTCACAAAGTGGACACTAGCTCACAAAACCTTACGACAGAATAAAGGGATTGGTTGTTTAGGTGCCCTAGAACATCCTCCTGAGGCACTAAGAACCCAATTCTAAGCAGGTCTACTCGGAATCGAGCCTATACAGTAGGAATTTCTCCCAGTGTTTCAGGATTAAGTGGAAAACAATCCAAAAGCTACAGTTACTGTTACTTATGTTGGCAAAACATGCTAATCAGTACTTCCTTACCTTCAGGCCCTGCAGTCCCTGGGGGCCCTTGGGTCCAGGGGGACAGTTGGTTGGACACTGTTAGGGAGAGAGGATTGGAGACTGGTTTCAACCAAGGTGCAACATAACAGCTGAGAACAAGGAGAGGCTCATTTTAGTAAGACCTATTCCAAATCAGTATCGTATTGCTGGTTCACACATCACAGGTTTTAGGTGCGCTCTTTAAAATGAAAGGGGTGAAGGGAGCAAACTCACACATGGAAACATGTCCCTCATGCAGGCATGTTTAGCAGAGAACCAGGCATGGCGCTAATTCCTTAGGGAGTATACATTCAGTCATAAACACAGCTTGTGCTGACATGTAATGTGTAGAAATGGCTTTCAGAGCTAATATAGCTGCTTTTTAAAATATGAGATGCATTTACATTTAAAATGCCCCTGTTTCACGAAAAAAGAGACAACCTGACCCAGGCTATCAAAATCAGTTAACAATATATTTGTACAATCTCTATTTTAATGATAAATGAAATACTTACATGTCACTTAGCTAGGAAAGGTTCTCTCCTCTAAGTAAATGCCAATTATGAGTTGGTGGGTCTTTCCCTTGCAGGATGTATTTTAAGCAGAACTTGATTTCCTGCACTGAGGAGGGGTTGGACCAGATGGCCAGCAAGGACCCATCCAACACTTTGATTTACCTCCCATTTCTATTGGTTTAGATCTTCAGAGAAACTTAAAAAGTAAAGGTAAAGGTATCCTCTGTGCAAGCACCGGGTCATGCCTGACCCTTGGGGTGACGCTCTCTAGCATTTTCATGGCAGACTCAATATGGGGTGGTTTGCCAGTGCCTTCCCCAGTCATTACCATTTACCCCCCAGCAAGCTGGGTACTCATTTTACCGACCTCGGAAGGATGGAAGGCTGAGTCAACCTTGAGCCGGCTGCTGGGATTGAACTCCCAGCCTCATGGGCAGAGCTTCAGACTGCATGCCTGCTGCCTTACCACTCTGCGCCACAAGAGGCTCTTCCAGAGAAGCTTATGGAGTCATAATTTAAGACAATATACATTCTTTAGCATTTTTTTAAAATGCCGGCAAAATTAGCAAAAGTCCAAGCCAATCATTCAGAGCATGTGAACATTAATTGCTGTTAAAGGCATGTGCGAACTGCAGGGATTTTGACAAAGAGATCCATTGCAGAATCACAAATGGCTTGCTGTATTTGCATTCTATCCCTTCCCAGGTAGGGACATAAGAAAAGGGATCACAGCAGGTCTCCTTACCAAGAAATCCGCACTGCCTTCAACTCCTTGGATGTGCCCCACAGGACCCTTGGGAAGAAAAGAGGAACAATCAAGCAGCTGTGGGCAACTTAGGCAGTTTCCAGAGGGGTACTCTGCTCCAAGTTCAAAGTTGTTGGGAAGTCGGGGTGCTGTTCTCGCTTCCCTTCAGCTTCACAGTGCATTCATGCACCTCTCAAATTTTCCCT
This sequence comes from Paroedura picta, assembly GCF_049243985.1. NCBI lineage: Eukaryota > Metazoa > Chordata > Lepidosauria > Squamata > Gekkonidae > Paroedura > Paroedura picta. Next base: position 41,087,349 of record NC_135373.1, on the reverse strand, counting down.
GCCTCTCCAACCCCTGGAAAACCTGCTTCGTTTTGAAACGCTGGAAAAGATCACAGTGCAGCCTAGATGGATGCTGTAGGTGGTTTTCCACCCACAGGGCAGCCATCTTCCCATCCCTGTCCCCACAGTAGCCTTTTCCTCCCCCCTGCTGCCAATGGTTTCTTCGATGTTTAAAAAGTGGCAGTACAATAGCATTATATTAATATACTGTTAGAACAATGTTTTGAAATCTCTACATCTATTAAAGAAATATGTAAGCCTCTAATCCAGGCTTTCTCAACAGGGGTTTCGTGAAACCCTGCAGTTTCTCAACAACCCCAGAAGGGCTTCACCAGTTTGTTGGGAGTTCATTAATTTATAAATTTATCAGGTGAGATGACTATACATGGTGGGCCTGGAGGGGGGGGGGAAGGGAAGAGATCCCAGTCATAAAAATCCTTGCTGGCCATTGCATTCATTGCATGTGGTAGTGACTGGAGTCCAGAGAAGTACTCTTATTTTAATCTAACTGCGTAGGGGTGGGGCAGGGGGCAATGGAGCAGGGAATGCCTGCCCCAGTTGGGCTGTTTCTGGTGTTGGGGGGGGGGGTACAGAGTGTGATATCACTTCCGGCGGGAGTGTCTGGATGATGTCACTTCTAGTGACATGTGACTTCCAGGGGAATGGCAGGGAGGTTTGGCCTGCTGACATCCCTTCCAGGATTTCTTGAAGCCTGAAGAACGTTTCATGGGTTTCTTAACAGTAAAAGGGTTGAGAAAGGTTGTTCTAATCTTTTTCATTGAAGACATCTGCCTTATAGCTCCACAATGGAAGGAACTGACATCATTTTTAAAACTGGAAACTGAGAATTCAGAATATTGTCAAAACAGTATATTAATATAACAATATTTGTGCGCCGTTTTGAATACAAGAAAACGTAGTGGGCTACGGGGGGAGGCGCCAGTACTGGAGGACCAGGGCAAGGAAACTCCATGAAAACCCGCCATGAGGAAGCCCCTTTCCTCCTGCTCTTTATCAGCTGCAACACAAGTCATAGGAAAACCACACAAGTCCATTTGCATGGAGAAACTGCCATGTTTTACACTATGAAAAACAGTAGATGATCAACTGTTTGAAGAAGAGCTTTTTTTGCACCCCGCTTTTTATTACCCAAAGGAGTCTCAAAGCAGCTTCCAATCACCTACCCTTCTTCTCCCCACAGCAGACACTCTGTGAGGTAGGTAGAACAGAGAGAGCTCTGACAGAACAGGTCACCCAGCTGGCTCCATGTGGAGGAATAGTGGGGAATCAAGCCTCCAGAGATTAGAGGCCACCAATCTTAACCACTACACCAAGCTGGTTCTCAACACCAGACAAAGAGGAAAATAAAGCAAGACTTGAAGATTTGCCACTAACGCCTAGTGCAAAACAGAATGAGCATACCTAATCAACAGTTGCAGAAATATATCAGCAAGTGTAAGGAAACAATCTCTCTAATTATCCTTATAATAAAATGACTGCAGTTACGCTGCCTTAAGGGCCTAGCTGAATCATCAGGTATTCTTCTCAACTCCGCTGCCAGTTCATTATCCAATTCTATGTTAAAAATCAGAAACAGGAACAAAAGGAATAACACTTACAGGTTTCCCAGGAGGCCCTGGAGGCCCTCGTGGCCCATCGGGTCCACGTTCTCCCTGAAAAGCAGCAACCACAAATACATCTGTCCACAAAAGTCTTTCGGCAGTAGTCAAGGGTAAGAGACAATGCAGAATATATAGCTTCTTCATGAATGTTGCCAGGAAAGAGAGCCCACAGCTTCTAGCAATGAGGAAAAAATACCTGGAATTCCAAATCTGACTCCATAAACAAGCAAACCTCTCTCTCTGACTATAGAGGTTCTGAAACTCTGAGGCACCCCAGGGCTGTTTCCTCATCATGGGGATCAATACTATGCTATGCTATGCTATGCTATGCTATGCTATGCTATGCTATGCTATGCTATGCTATGCTATGCTATGCTATACTGGAGCAACTCTTTTATAAAGAAAGCAAGCCTTCAGTTTACAATACATGGGGGCTTTTGCCACCTCTTGTGGTTTAGGATATTTGGAGTTGCAACCATTTTATTGGGGATTTTATGAGGGGTTTATTGGTTTTATGTAACCCACCACGATATTACAACATGTAACACACATATGGGAGCAATCACAAGACAGTCTGCTTGTTCTGGGCAAGCTTCAGAGTTTCCCCTTTAAATGAAAAAATAAACTGGGTTTGCTTCAGCCCAAAGAGACACTTCTATCTCCATGTGGACACTTCTTCTGTTGCTACTATGGGGAATGAGGGGATGTTGACCTAAGGTCCATATTCAGCTCCACCAGGGTCTCTTCCACTTTTCATATGTGATTCACAGCCAGAACAAAAGTTAGTAAATCAGGTTGACCCCTGGAAGATTCCCCACACCTGGTGGATCTCTCACCTTTGGCCCCAGTGCTCCAATTTCTCCAGGGAGCCCAACTGGGCCAGGAAGTCCCTTCGAAAAAGAAACAAAGACAAGAGATAAGAGAGTCATTCATATTGTACATGAAAGAAAAAATATATTGTGATACACTTGGCACAACACGGATTCTATTTTCAGAGCTACCCAATATGTGTCTATCAAGAAGTTGGCTTTGCCTAAAAGTTTCTTGTTTTTTTCAGAACCACTGGTTCAGGCTTTGGGTCTAGTAAAAACATAGAAAGCTTCTCTTTGGTAACTTAATGATTCTACATTTTCAGGTAGAGAAAGATTATAGGCGGGAATTAGACACAGGAGCAAGTGAGACCATTAGATATACAATCTTCAAGGCCAGAGACCAGGAGGGAGTTTTGCCTCCACATTCCATTTCATTAACCCAAGGAACCCTGGATGGGGGAAGGTGGTTTAAATATTTAGATAATTATCTTCTCCTTGCTTTTCACTGTTCTTACACTTGTATATTCCTGCACATTTCTTTCAGCAAATCTTATTATTATATCCTGTTGCAGTCTTTTGGGCTTGGGGGCTTCAGTCTAAATCCAGTACTCTTTCTTCCCAGAGAAGTGCTTGAACCATAAAGGGTAAGGAAAAACCGAAATGGTCCCCCCCAAAATTTTCTAAGGAAAATGACATTCTCATGATTAAGTGTCTACGCTCAGGGAAGGCTCCAGGGCCTTCTCCAGACCCTTTCTGCCTGCTCAGCAGACTACAGGGCTGTTACACACACATCCCCACATCACAAATCAATCACACTGCCTCCCACTATACCTCCCGCCCTAGCTTGAAGGACACTTACAGGAGATCCAGCCAGGTTGGGACCCTGAAAAGAAAAGAAAGTCTCAATGGATTGTAATTCTTTAACGAAAAGTCAATAACTGAGACAGCAAAGACAGGCACTGAAATCTCAGGGAAGCTCTGATATTCATTGCTTCCCCCAAAACGGACTGTTCACCTCCAGCACAGCACTTGGTAGATTGATACAGAATGCATGTACAACCTGTGTGTATGTGCAAAGTACATCTGTTTGTAAGGAAGAGCCAACAAACATTCTCTTTTATGAATGAAAATGTAGAAACCGGTTTCAATCACATAATCAGCTGTACATGCATGGCCTCAATGCGCATATAAAAAACAATCATTTTCACACTGTACACAGACTGAATATCCGTTCATTATAACTTGTAAACATGCCTAGTATAGCATTCTACTGCAGTTCCAAATTTCATTTTTTTAAGTAACCTTCTAGCCATTTTGTTGCAGAATTATTTGTTCCACTTAATATTTCTGGTAAGGCCTTGGAGGAGGAGCTGGTCTCATGGCTTAAGTGCCACTCAGCGCTTAACACCCACTCAGGGCAGCTGTCCCACCCCTGAATGCCTCCTCCTCCCACCAGCTTTCCTGTCTGTCCAACAGCCAGCCAATCGCCTTCCGTCCCCCACCCCTGACCACCCCCTCCTCCTCCCACCTCCCTCCGAGACTCAGAGGCTACAGATCCCTGCTGCATGAGAGCTGCTGCATGATTTCCCTAACAGCTGCCTGCAGCCTTTCCTGGTCCTGAGGGGAGGGGGAAGCCATCCGTAGAGTTCTTCCACTCCACCCCCCTAATATAGCACCTGCTGTATTCCTGAATGCAATGGGCTTGGCCCCTAGTAAAGTTATAACTCTTCATCCATACAACTTCCTAATGCAGATGTTATGAAAAACAAAAATGCTGGAGCAAAATATCTCTGGTTATATCTTATGAATAAGCACCATTGCCCTTCCAACTAGGGTTGCCAACTCTGGCTCGGGAGACTACTGAGATGCCAGGGCAGAGTTTACGGAGGGAATTCAGTGCAGATGTGATATACTGTGGTATATCAGGTCAAAAGATCAGGTCTCCCACTCCCACTTTCTTCCAACAAAATTCAAATTTTAAATTTAAATTTCCCACCTCTTATCAGTCCGTTTACACAACAACAAAAATCTCTTTCAAAATTATTTTCAGGCTTTCCTTAGCGTTAAGGTGAAAAATTCACCCTGAAGACCAATAGGGGGAGGCCCACAAAGAGCAGAACTGTCCTTCTCTCAATCCCCATTCAGCCTCTGGCCTTTAGCGTCTTTAGCATTTACTCCTAGTCTCTATGGTGCAGCATGTAGTCTGGATGGTACAAGAGAAGACAAATGGAAGTCCTAAAGCATTCACCTTCTGTAGCAATTCTAGGACATTCAGGCCTCCTAGACTCCATAATATACCACAGAGTCTTCACCCCAAACCTGCCGTTTCCTCCAGGGGGATGTATCTCTGTAGTCTAGAGGTCAGTTTTAATTCAGTTTCCAACAATACCCAGTCTTTACAACCTCATGATTCCCCATGCAGCCATGACAGCCCATCTACTGCCTTCTTCACCTCCCCAGCTCCCCATGATGGCATACTGAATTGGAGAAATTCCACTTTTATTTATAGCCAAATCCTAATCAAATTTCACTCAGACATTATATCCAAATAAACACTGAGGACTGCAGTCCTAAATGTTATGCATTTGAACAGGTACAAAGCAGTAGTCACTATGTTTCTTCTTTCCTTCCCACAGCACAATCTCAGCTTCCTTCTAGTCTTCACTATCCATTGGGCCGACATCCCAGCTAGCAAACCAAAGACTGATGCCATATATCCTGGCCCATCTTCCTTTATTTTCTCGATCTTTAAAGCCCTGGAAGCTTACAAAATGCCCTTTTACACCCCTACTCTTTTCTGTTCTTAGTTTTTAAAACGATAGTTTCAAATGTTAGAAAGCGACTTCGAGGAGGAAGGAAAGGGAACAGGATGATGACATCATTCGATCTCAGCCAATCAACATTGTACGGAGCAACCTCTGCTTCAAGGAGAGAAAACGGGTTCCTCTGGGGAAGACTCCATTCCTGACCATGGTGGACTGACCATTCAAATAACGCACAATGGGACACACCTCAATGGAGCCCCTTCTGGGCAGGCAGATATAATGATGGAAAGATACTTACTGGGAGCCCTGGAGGACCTACAAGTCCAGACTGGCCCTGTGTCAACAAAAGAGTGATTTATTATTAGGGTTGCAATCCTGGTTGGAAAATATTTAACTGCTGATTTAAAAAAAAACACAACTAAGTAAGCCCCTGTGCTGTGAGGAGATGGGCATTGCCAGGAGATTGCAGATAAGGAAACCTTGGAGAAACCTGTCCTGTGGAAGTCCCTTTTCCACTGCCCTGCAGCTGCGATGGGGAAACCTTGTGAGAAACACCTTCCTCTCCCTTCTTGCCTTCTTCTGTGTAATTAATTATGCAGTTAATTTTACTATTCCGTTAATGATGCAGATAATTTTACCATCCAATTAATTTTGCTATTGCCGCTGTTTGACTCTTCCATAGCTAAGCCCCTGGCAGTGAAAGGAGGCCTAACACTGGGCTTTCAGAAGGCTTTCTTGAAACTGAGAATGGAAGGTTAAACTAATATCAACAGCAAACGGAGACATGGGAGAAATCGGATTCCTTCCTCAGCAAAGACCTAGGCTCATATTTAAGTCACCAAGGGGTCAAACTATAGGTGACCTTGTGGCTGCCATGAGGAAGACAATACCATTTCAAAGTCATTTTAAAATGACACAAAGGCTTAATCCTGAATGGGCCTGCAGAGTGGCACCCTTGCTCTCCTCTACTTGCATATCTTTAGCACTTTAAAAAAGGTAATCAATTCCTTTAATTTGAGATAAGTATGAAGTATATAGCTTTGCCACCGATGAGAGAATGGGGTGGTAGTTTACTGGATGCACCTTGGAACCTTTCTTGAAAATTGGGACATGGGGGGGGAGGAGTGAACAAGAGCCCTGTACCATGGGCTAGATGAGAATCGAGCCCTTTCAGGATTGTCATTAAAATGGTGGCAGCATCCTCATAGTGGCCACATGGACTCCATCATGTTTAGTTTGGTCTCATTTGTGACAGGGCCCTGGAATTTCGGGCCTCCCTGACCAGACGTTATAAGTTATCAGATACCCACACATCAAATCTGGCAAAATTGAGGGCTTGTATCCCTTCCATCAAAGACAGCACAGTGCTGACACTACAGTGACTATTCAGCCCCCAAGCAGATCTCCCGAGTTCTGTAGATGAGCCCCAACAAAACAGAGCCACTTACTTTGGGGCCAGGTCTCCCAGCAGGGCCCGGTTCCCCCTTTGCTCCTGTCAGGCCCTGTAAACAAAGAAAAGAGTCAGTTATTACCACGTAGCCCACTTGAGGGACGTCATCTGGCATCTGTCAGAGAAATCAGGCAATGATAAAAGGAACAGAGCTGGAAGCTCCAATTAATGAACTCTACTAAAGCTGTGGGAATCTGGGACAGGAATAGCAAAGAAACTACAGGTTAAAACCAATTATTTAGGAATTCTAGCATAGCATATGGTGTGGGGGGGGGCTTTCACTGCAAAAACAAAATATTCATTCTTTCTGGCAATCATCGTGCTTCATGAACTCCAATGATCTTTATTTATCAGTTATTCTTTTTACCACTGTTCTGGTACCTCTTTTTCAATTGCCTTTAAAAGGAGAATCACTAGAATTGCCATTCTTCATGTTTTGGCCCCCTGCTTCTCTCTCCCTCTAGAGCACGGATCCTTACTATGGTGCCCAGGGATGCCTGGCACACACCATCATCTTTCCTGGAGCCCACCAAGTGTTTTTAGAACATCGGTGGGGGCAGGTGAGGACCTTTGCTCTAGAGCAGGGGTGGTGAAACTATGGCTCTCCAGCCGTCCATGGACTACAATTCCCATGAGCTCCTGCCACCTGGAGAGCCACAGTTTAGACACCCCTGCTCTAGAGGTTAAATTGCTAACTGGGATTGGGAGGCAGTAGTTTCTGCACATTCTTGGAAACTTATGTGTGTGAACAGAAAGGCCTCTGCTGCAAAGCATGCTTCTTCTGCTGCTAAAACTTCCATTTGCACAATGGCCAATAGAGAATCACTGATCCTGTGCAAGCAATAGTTTTAGTGGAAGAAGAAATGTCCTTTCTGTGTCGATCTAGCACGCAAGCAGCTTGTTCATAGGATCCAAACCAATGCCTCATGCATCCAATTTGGACATCTCATCTAACTATAAAATTGGTACAAGAGAGAAAGATGGTGCGTAGAAGCCCATGGAATATTTTCCAATCCTTCAGGCCATGTTTTGGAGAATCAGTAATGTGACATCTGGGTGTAAACTGCACGGAGCTTTTATTCCAACCCCAGATCGATTCAGTCCCTGCCCTCTACACAGAATGCGATTTCCGTTTGGATTTGGGGCAATTTAAAATTTCCTTTTGCAGCAAGAAGGATTGATCCGGTGTGACCCTACCTTTATTGTGCGATATCTCAGACAGCTTTTAATCCTGAATATCCATTTGGGAAAGAAAGCTCCGTGGTAGAGAACCTCTGATAGGCTACACCTGGTCATGTGACACGCTTGCCTTAAAGGAGAAGCCCCTAATTTTTCTCAATTTCTGTCGGTCCTGCATTTTTCCTCCCTCCTCTGCCTTTTTCGATCCTCTCCCCCACCCCTCCAAGAAAAGAAAGAGGCTCCCTGCTTGGCTCCTCTCCCCCCCCCCTTCAAGAAAAGAAAGAAAGAGGCTTGGCTTCCTCCCCCCTTCTGAGCCTCCCTAACCACGTGCAGAAGACTTTCCTGTTTCAATGGGGAGGGGGGGAGAAGGAAGAATCGAGTTCAAAGCAATCTGAATTCAACAGGATTGACAATGGAATAAAGAAAGTAAGTGCAGACTCTGCCCTGGTTTGATAAACTGCCTTTTTCTAGAAATGAGGCTAGCAGAACCTGCAAATTGGGAGTCGGTTGGAAAAATGTTTTCCTTACACAGCAGGACAAAAATTCCCTTAACTCTTCCTGCTTCTTAAAGTAGAACCTGACCATTCTCATCTGAACAGGTCTCCAGCCCAGCCAGGTTGCTCTAAGCCTGCAACCTGGACCAGCTCATTCTCCTTTTCTCGGGAGATGATAGCCCTGATTGCATGTGACAGTGAATGCATGTACATCCTGCCTGGACATGCATACATCTGTTTGTAAGAAAGAGCCGACATGCATTCACTTTACAAATGTATCTGGAGACTAGTACCTGGATAAATGTGGAATTTCGATTACATGCTGAGCTGTTCAGTCACTGAACATATCAGAAGAATCAGTGCATGTGTAAAGAAAAATCAAGTATACATTGTTCACAAATTCTATATGCATTCACAATAACTAAATTAACGGGGCTTAGACATACAACCAAATCAGCCAAGCTCAAATCAATGTACTGAGTTTCACTGAATCAGAAAAACTCGAATCCCGGCACATAACCCTACCTGGTTGTCTTCAGTCACATAGACAATGAACAAACACCCCTACCAGTCTAACGTGTAGGGGTGCCATGACGCAGTTGGCATCCTTCAAGAGACTTTTGGGGATGGACCCTGGCATGCCAGCAGTGCACCACTGCAATGGTATCACCTCTGTTAAAAATTGGAAGTGACATCTTTAGATGACATCTTTAGATGACATCTTTAGATGTCACTGGTGTTTACAAAATGGTTTTACTACAGGGTTATTGTAAATGCTAATGTGTCTACTACGTAATTTCAGGTTTTTACTGGAACTGGTATCAGTATGGTAGTGTGACACTGGTGCATGCTCCATTCCCTCCTGCCAAGGCATCAGTGGGCAAAAAGCAGAGAAGCTGGGAGGTCTCCAGCTATAGCAGGAGGTCTGGTATCCCTACAAGAGTGGGACAGTACAGAGCAGCTAATGACTTGAGACCTGCCCATTGGAGGCAGCTGAGAAGATACCAAAATTGGTCATGAGAGCCAGACGCAAGAAAGGAAGCCCAGGAAAGCAGAATGAAAACAGAGTGCATCAGGACACACAAACCACTACACCTAGGGGCGACACCTAAGACGGTTTCTCACTCACATCAATGCCCGGTTTCCCTGGAGGGCCATCTGGCCCTGGAAGGCCTGGTTCTCCTTTGGCACCCTATGGAAAAGAAACAGATGGAAAATTCAAGGCATTTCAAACAACAGGAAGAAAAAGAATCACAGATGCACAGTGATTACTTGTGGGGGACAATCATGCTCATCTTTGGGGTGTTGTTAGGTTTATGAAATTTGTGGAGATTTGGGGGTGGAATCAGGGGTGGTCTACCTTTCAAAGTAGCAATTTTCTCCAGCCAAATTGTAATCTGGAAATCAGTTGCAATTCCATGTGATTTTCAGGGCCTACCTGGAGATTGGTAGTAGGGATGCCAAGTCCAGGTTGGGAAATTCCTGGAGATTTGGGGTGGGAAGAGGAGAGACCACAGTGATTCCACAGAGTCCACCATGCAAAGCAGCCATTTCTCCCAGGGGGACTGGTCTCTGCCGTCTGGAGATTAGTTGAGATGGTGGGGCTTGGGGAGGGGAGGGACTTCAATTAGGGATGCCAGCCCCCACATCATACCTGGGGATCCTGTGGTTTAACAGCTGATCTCCAGATGACAGAGACCAGTTCCCCTGGACAAAATGGCTGCTTTAGAGGGTAGCCTCTATCGCATTATCCTCCACTGTGGTCCCTCCCTACCCCAAAAGACCACCTACTCCTGGCTCCAGCCCCAAAGTCTCCAGGACTTCCCTACTCAGAGCTGGCAACCTTAACTTCAATGGACATAATGCCACAGAAATCCACCTTCCAAAAGAGCCCTTTTTTGCAGATAAACTGACCTGTCACATGGAGATCAGCTGTAATCTCAGGAGACTGGCAACCCTACCAACAATGGATGGGCTCAGCCCAATCTTGACCCATAGGATTACTATCACTAATCTGGCAAGGGTACAGTGCAGCAAACTGCATACTTGAAATATGCTCTATCAATGCTCACCATTCTTCATAATATCAATGATTAAGAGCAGGGTTAAACTGTGCACATTTACTATGTTTTGAGCTGCTTAACTGGATAGACATAGGACCTCTTATGAGTCCTAATTTGCATTATTCAGTGCTAAATAAATGTTAAAGAGCTGCAGTAACAATGTTAATTTCTGCCCTTTGAAATTAAGTGGGTTATAAATTTAAATTTAGAATACATCCATGTGTGTCGTGTATATAAGATCACAGGCCTTGCGGTCCGTGTTGCATTCATCCAGGGTAACTGCTGCCCCTGCTTCTGTCCTCACATTCCCTAAACCAGATCAAGAAACTCTCTTTTATGCAAAACCCAGGCTGGAACCCCAAGCCAAGCACAGAAGGGATCCTGCAAGATGTACACTAATCCCACTCTGCTAGCTGTTCCGCAGGCAGTAGCAAAATCAAAATTGAGCCCTGGAAGGTCACCATGCAGGGCTGCATTCAGCAGGGTAAATCACACCTTGCACACAGGGTGGCCAACCTCCAGGTAAATTCTCCAAGAATTATACCTGACCTCCAGATTATAGAGACCAGATCATAAGAAAGAGGATGGATGTTATGGCATCAGAGCCCCACTGAGATCCCTTCCCTCCCCAAACTCTGCCCCCAAATCATCAGGAATTTTCAAAGCTGAAGTTGGCTGTACGATTGCCAATACCCTTAAAGGCATAGCAAGACTGCCAAGGTAAAAAACCTGCTATGTTCTGGTTATGCTCCTAGCAGGATAGTGAAAGGGCTGCCAGTACTGCATTTAGAAACTTCAGTTTCACATAAGTTGCCAACTCTGGTCTGGGAAATTCCTGGAGATCTGAGGGCCATGCCTGTGGAGGGATTGCACATGGAGTCCACAGCATAACATGAAGCCTGCCCTCCAAATCTGCCATTTTCTTCAGGGGAGCTGACCTCTGTAGTCTGGAAATCAGCTGTCACTCCAAGAGGAGTCCAGGCCCTACCTGGAAGATGGCAAAGAACCAACAAGGGGGTTTGCACAATGTGTGGCTATAACTCAACAGACTGAAAATCACTGTGCAAAAAAGTCCTGTATCATAAACTCAAAAATCAATAGTGCTTTTAATAAAAAACACTGTATTCAAATGCTTAGAACAAATGCATGTATATTTTACAATAGCTGTTAATATCTTATCTCAGATAAATGTTTTGTAAAATTTTCATGAATTTTTCTAAACATTTGAATATATTAGTTTTACGAAAAATGCATTTGATTTTTTGATTGAGTTTATTATACAGGGCTTCTTTCCTTCTTTTTTTGGCACACTGATTTCTGGTTTGTTGTGTTATACCTACCTGAAAGTTAACAATCTTACCATGAAATAGTAATTAAAGCACTCTTGCTTGCTGGAGAAACTATAAGGATCTGATGGCCATATGTTCCACCATATATACCATGGCCTCATGCCCTGTATTCTGGATCCTCTCCCTAGCAAGCTATTCTCCCTCCCCCTCCCCCTTTCTTTCACGGGGAAGAGGTTAAAATTTTGTACATATCAGTTCCCTCTCTGGGATACTTACAAGTGACATCTGTGAATGGATAGATGGATGCATCTCAGGTCTGCACATATGTCAGTGCAGATGTATGAACTCTTAAGGCACTACACAGCATGCATAAATTGCCACTGCTAATGTACATTTTGAATCATTGACAACGTGTTAAAGTACAGCTATGTTTCATCCTTGGCTTTTATATCACTAAGGGACAAGGGCACTGTGGGATAAATTAATACTGCAATCAGCAATGGTTCAGTTCAGATACTGTTCAAAACCATGGTTCAGTTCAATCAACCATGGTTAGTCTGACTATCTGACCATGGGCCACGGCACTAAAAAAGGTTAGCTTGGGGACATCGCATCGGGATCTGAAACCATGGTTTTGAAGCTAGTTGATTAACTACACTTACTCTTAACTCAAGAGCCTCTTGTGGCGCAGAGTGGTAAGGCAGCCGTCTGAAAGCTTTGCCCATGAGGCTGGGAGTTCAATCCCAGCAGCCGGCTCAAGGTTGACTCAGCCTTCCATCCTTCCGAGGTCGATAAAATGAGTACCCAGCTTGCTGGGGGGTAAATGGTAATGACTGGGGAAGGCACTGGCAAACCACCCCGTATTGAGTATGCCATGAAAACGCTAGAGGGCGTCACCTCAAGGCTCAGCCATGACTCAGTGCTTGCACAGGGGATACCTTTACCTTTACCTTACTCTTAACTCTGAATTTGCATGTGTGACTGTGGACCTTCTGGTACTAACCTCCCTATCCACAGAGTGAAGGCGATGAAATCCACATTTGTCAAGGCAAACCAAAATCTGAGAGCGATTTCTTTGCAAGTCGAATCCAGGTTTCACAAACTAACCATGGTTGAAATAAACCAGGGTTTCACATTATGTTTTAACCCAATCCAATATGTGATAGTGGACCAATCTTAGATATGGGAGGAAAGCGTGTTCTGGTTTTCATCTGTAAAATGTTGCACACCTGCATAACCACCCCCAGCAATGCTTGAAGGTACATCTGTGTACATCCCCTTTCTCTCTCTCCCCACTCCCACATCCCACTCAGTGATCCACAGGTGCTTTGGACCCTTGGGGAAAAGAATTATGGAAGGGCACTTAATGTGCAATTCCACCCTGGAGTCTAGGTACCACATCTTATAACCAGGTCCAAAAAATCTAAGCAAGTCTCTCATATTAGGTTTGCTGCTGAGATACTCACCGGGCTTCCTGCCGCACCTGGTGGCCCTTTTTCACCCTGCAGAGGAAGAAAGAAAAGTGCTTGGATAAGACAAAGGTCCACGGAAGTTTCTGTAAGTGCCTTTTGTTGCCCGGATCCCTGTGAAATGGCTGCAACTTCTCTTCTTAAAATAGCTTCAGGAAATGTTACCTACCATGTGCTTCTTCTGAAAATCAAGTTCCTAGCCCTCAAGACCTCAGTGCTTGAATATGGCACAGGCCTACCTGATACATGTTATGGAAGCCAGGGTTCTGGGGATCTCCTTTATCCCCTCCCTCTTTTAAGCAGGTTTTTAAAATTGTCCCTTGTTAGCTATGGTGCATAGAGCTGCTGACTCTAGGTTGGGAAATTCCTGGAAAGTTGGGGTGGGGCCTAGGGAGAGTGGAGTTTGGAGAGGGGAGAGGTCAGCAGGGATGAGATGCCATCCAGTCCACATTCTAAAGCTGCCATTTCCTCCTCTTTGTTGTCTGGCAACCAGTTACAATTCAGCAAGCTCTTCAGGCACCACCTGAAGTTTGGCAACCCTAGAGATAATTCATCATCATCATTAACATTATTACATTTATAGGCGTCCCTGCAAATAGGCTCAGGGCACTTTACAACATTTTAAAATTCAGTTTAGAATGCAACAAAACAATAAACCTGAGGAATCGCTTGGCTGACTATGCCCCACCCACCCCCAAAGGGTGTTGTGTTTGGCAAATTCTAACAGGCTGGTGATCCCTGGTTAAAGAGAGGTTTGTCTGGCCTCAACAAGAGCCATGGCCTTTTCAGTCCTGGCCCCTACCTGGTGGAACAAGTTCCCAGAAGAGGCGAGGGCCCTGTTGGAGCTGAATCAGTTCTGTAGGACTTGCAAGATGGAGGTCTTCCACCACATGGTTGGTTGGAGCCAAAGAACACCAATGATAAGAACAGCTCCAACAAATACATCACCTGGGCTCCATACACGTCGACCCCAAAAGGGAGCTCCTCCACCAGGCATTTGAGATCGACCTGTCCATTGCTTCCAATTGGCCCCCAAGCCCTCCCCTCCTACCATGACTGTCAAGAAATTCACCCAACCCTTGGGTCTCAGTACGAGTTGAGCTAAGGCTCTTGCAGTTTCACCTTCCTTTAATGTTATTGTTGTTATTGTTATTATGTAAATGTTATTGTTGTTGTTACCACACTGTTACTTAAATGATGTTACCTGTACTATTTTGTTGTTTCATGTAAACCGCCCTGAGCCTTTGGGGAGGGCAGTAAATGAATGAATGAATGAATGAATGAATGAATGAATGAATGAATGAATGAATGAATGAATGAATGAATGAATGAATGAATGAAAATACACCCCCCTGAATCCAAGACCTAACTACATTGGCAACACTGAAAGAGCAATATGGTCTGATCGTTTTAATCATTTTTAATCGCTATGTTTTAGTGTTTGAAGTATCGAACTGCATTTTATCAATTAACTTTGTATTGGTTTATGTTGGAATATGGTGGAAGCTGCTCCGAGCCGGCTATGCTGGGAAGGGTGGTAAAGAAATCACATAAATATAAATAAATAACAATACCGTAATGCTCCATCTTCTCGCTGCTTCTCCATGTGTTTAGTGCTGGTATTTTGTTCAGGAGAGGGAAGGAGGGAGGCCACGTCACCTTATTTACTTGTTCTGTCCTCAGCCATAAGGCTGGTGGAATAGTGCCAGTTTGCAGGCCCTGCGGAACTTAAGTAGCAGCTCCATCAGGGCCCCGATCTCAGCTGATTCTACCAGGTTGGAGTCAGGTTCGAAAAAGGAAGCTCTCATGGAAAGGCCCTGGCTCTGGTTGAAGCCAGACACACTTCTTTCAGGCCAGGGATCACCAATATGCTGGCATTCAAAGATCATAGTGTTTTTCTGGGGGCATATTGGGAAAGGTGGACTGGTATGCAGGCCCCAGACTGCATACAGCCTTAAAGGGTAGACCCAAGCCCTTAAACTTGATCTGGAATTCCACTGGCAACCAATGCAGCTGCTGGAGGACAGGTCTAATACAGGCCCTCCATGGTGTCCGGATAAGAACACCATACTCTTGGTCTACATATGCAGCAGAATTAAGCTGTAAAGGTAAAATGGGTCACATCAGAGCACATGTGGCGTATACCATATTTAATGAATTCCTATGTTAAAAGTTCTTTGCAAGTAGAAGACCAAAACCAACAGTAAGAATTTAGATTCGCTGTGTCTCTCCCACCTCATTCTGCTGCATGAATAGGGGCTGCCCTATCTATCAATGGCTACTAGCGATGGTGCCTGAGGAGAACCTTCACATTCAGAAGCATTAAGCTTTTGAATCTTAGAACCAGGAGACAACACCAGGGGAAGGCCTCAGCCTGCTTTTGGCCATCCAGGGGAATGATTGACCACTGTGCGAGACAGGATGCTAGACTTGGTGGACCATTGGTCTGATCTAACAGAGGTCTTACGTTCATATGTGCATAGGCTGAAATCCATTGCACTCTTACCTGGGAGAAATCCCCAATGAATCCAATGTAAACATACACAAATATGTATTGAATTAAGCTGTAGCGGTGTAATACCCATTCAAACATAAAGGAGGTTTACAATATTCCTGCTTCCAAGGAATGCTGGGAACTGTAGTTCTGCAAGAGGGCTAAGGACCTCAGAACCCTGTCGACTACAATTCCCAGGATTCTTTTTAGAAATCCAAAACAGTTAAAAGACAGTAAAACCCAAACAGGTTTCTGTTACAGATAGGAGTTATGATGCTGCCTGCCTTTTTGCAGTTGCTTTCACTGCTCACATCCAACACAAGAGGGGGAAATCGTACAGACTGGCACAGAAAACCAGGACAGAATTCGCTAAACAAGATCTCATGGGACAACCAAATATCTTCTCCTTCATTTTATAGTTTTTCCACTATGATCATTTCAAATTTCCTAACCTTTCACTTGCAATTGCCCTTCAACCTTTGGTTTTTGGACATCAGAGTGCTGTACCTATGACTACCTGCCAAGTAAGTACAGGAGAACTCGAGGGGAGGGTCAGAGTCCCCAAATGGGAACCAAAGGCATGTCCACTGGGCCTCCAGAGCTGTCACTGGAGGTTCTCATGAGTCCCTCTCTTCAGAGGCTTTCCCCTGACAAGATTTTTCCCCCAAGGTCTTTTCGGTAGCCTTACAGTCTAGAAACGTGGACCAAAATCACACATGCATTGTAAAGTACACAGAAGTTAAGGTGTGACTTTAACTCGAGATTCCTTGCCTGGCCATCAATACCAAAGGGACAAGCATATTTATGTGCTTATACCTCTGAACATGTATATGTTTGCTTGTGCATGTCCAGCACAGTGGGAAAGGGGCTTTAAGTGGCTCCCAGTGAATTCAGCCATGGTCTTTGGGGTAGGGGAAATTCCAATCCAAGTGACGTCATGTTCCCCATTTGCACTGCCAATATCCTACTCTGAATCTGTACGGCTCTCCTATGACAGCCTAGTTAAAACCGAATTTAGCAAAGGTGTGCCAATGTTGGGAAAGCAAATTTTTTTTAAAAGGTTGGGTTACACTCCCCCTCTGAGCCTCTTGTGGCACAGAGTGGTAAGGCAGCAGACATGCAGTCTGAAGCTCTGCCCATGAGGATGGGAGTTCAATCCCAGCAGCCGGCTCAAGGTTGACTCAGCCTTCCATCCTTCCGAGGTCAGTAAAATGAGTACCCAGCTTGCTGGGGGGTAAACGGTAATGACTGGGGAAGGCACTGGCAAACCACCCCGTATTGAGTCTGCCATGAAAACGCTAGATGGCGTCACCCCAAGGGTCAGACATGACCCGGTGCTTGCACAGGGGATACCTTTACCTTTACCTTTACACTCCCCCAGCCCATGGGAGCGTGACGTCATATAACCAATTCTCCTCCTTATTGGCCACCCCCCTTTTCTTCTCTGCCCACCTTCCCCACCCCTTCCACTGAACCAGATAAGAAAATATAATGCTTAAATTCCACATATCTTCCCCTGAGGACCACTAGAAACCCCATGCTTGCTGCAAATACATGGATTCAATAAGAAAAGCCTTAGTTTTGCGGGGGACTCCACAGAACTGTTTAAGACTCTATATGTATATTAGAGAATTTTGCAAATACGGCTGCCAGACTTGGAAATGCGTACTTTAAACTCACCAGCTCCCTCTAGGCCCCTAAAGTGGGCACTGCGCCTCTCCTCTTCTATACAATGCCCTCCTTTGTACCCAAAGCGCTCCTTCCCTTCCTCTCAGGTTCCAGAAAGGCACAGTGTACTTACATCAATGCCATCAGCTCCTGGTACTCCGGGCGGACCTGGGGGGCCCCTTGGTCCAGGTTCTCCTGGAGGACCTTGCTAGAGAAACAAACAAAGAAAGAGGAGCACAGTCACTTGGTGGAGCAAGCCAAGAGTCGCGGCATCATACACGGGTCCCAGCACTAGCCTCTGTGTGAAACCCTCGGCACCGTTGCTTCCAGCTCTGTTCCCAGAGAACTACTGGTAGGAGTGGCCGGGAGTGATAAGGGACTTGAGGGCCCAGGCAGAGAAAGCCAAATTTTTTTGCTACTATTGCAATTGAGAGTTGGAATCCTGTAACAGGTAGACTATGGGACTTAGGTCAGAGAGACATGGCTTCAAATTCTCCCTTGATTGTGCCACAGCCTGACCCCTCTCTTTCAGAATTCTTGCTAGAATCAAATGCAATAAACCTCACTCAAGTTGCAATCCCATTTCCTGATTGAACTTGGACCAGCCGTTGTTTCTCACCCGACCTCACAGGGTTGTTGTGAGGATAGAATGACTATATTCTGCCCTGAGCTCCCTGGAGGAAAGGCAAAATAAAAATAAAAATAAAATACGTTCTAAGGCCAAGTGAATAACTTCTCTACTAAACTTGAAGCTGCTTAGAAAACCAAAGTTCCTTGGCATTTATTTCAGGCAACAGAAAATCTCTCTCTCAACCTCTGTCTTCAGCAGGGGAACACTTGTGGCCCACCTCAAAGGACTGTTGTAGCAATTAACTGCTTTGCATAACAAAACGAGAGACCAAATCTCTGCCACAAACTCACTTGATGGCCTTTTCGCCTCAGATCACATGCCTACAAAGGAGGAACAATAGTGGCCAACCTTATAGGGCTGTTGTGAGAATTACTGAGATAAAGTGTGAGAAGCACTCTGAATTCTCAGAGCCCAAAGCTGTAGACTCTGCAGACCACAGACTGTAAACCTAAACAAGGTCCGAGACTTTGAAATAAAATGAAGCTGTCTGTCTTAAAATCACATCCCGTCATTTAATCCCTAAGGTTCTTTAATTATAGAAATCACGTAATGTATGAACAGACAACCAAAAAACAGAGATCAATCCCAGCAGGTCTTGAAACTACAGGGGTACCGTATTTTCCAACAGTACGGGCTCTGTTTCCATTTGTGTTTATGGTTAAGATGACATTTCGGTTTGGGGAGTAAAAATATATTAAAAGCATAGGATTAAACTTGTAAAATACCAGCTTTCTAGTCAGTGTGGAGAGAGGGCGTCCCACAGGAATTCCAAGAATCAATAGCTACCTTTGTGCCTCAGAAAACAGCAGCTCAGAGTTTCTCTGCTTTTATGGTCTGGAGGCTTATAACAAACTAGTATCCTTTTATCCAAGAGGATCGCTGTAAAGGCACCTCGTACATAATACAATCTTTCAGTGCGGTTTCTTCCAGTCTGGAGTAAGATGGCTTCCTTGCTTCCACCCTTCCCAAAACAATCTTCCATCTTCGTTATTGCTCATTGACAAGAAAGGTCTCTTTTTCCAAAAATCAAACTTTAAACAAAAGTTTAAACTCCAGCGAAATATCCTTGCTTGCTTTAGGTGGCAATCAGAAGAAGAGGATTTACAGGTGATAATTCCTTTTGGGACACATCCTATGAAGCATGACAACAAAATATTCCCACCCCCAAATGTCCAAAAGGGCTATTTTTAAATCCATAACAAAGAATTGCCCAGTTCAGATTTGTTGCAAGAAACCTTTTGCCAGTGCCTTAGGTGAAACAGAGAGATCCCTTTCTGACCAATGAAATCCCTCTGTTTCACTGCTTGCTTAGACATCCTTCAGGAATCTAGCATGGTTCTTCTCTGACAGACTTCAGATAAGGTGTTCCAAAGCAGAATAATACACATGCCTCCAGGAAGTGAGAAAGTCTGTGGCAGAATGAAAGAAAAGCTGATCCTCCCCAGAAAGGCTTCTGAAAATGTTCAGTCCTACAAGAATCAAACTCTGCCAAACAGCTTCTAGAAAAAAAGCCTCTTTGGAATTTTTTTTCCAATAAATGTGCTTATAAGTATTACATTTCATTTCTAGACCCCTCATGAGGAGCTAGTAATCCCCTCCCCAAAGCCATCCTGAAACCCACGTTCCAACCCCGTCTGGATGAGTAAGAGCCCCTCTTGAATCACTCCTAACCCCAGCCCTTTCCCAATGGATAAAGGAACTTACAATCTGTGCCAGCGAGAAGCAGATGGTTTGGAGGAGAAAGCAGAATTTCAGGCTACCCAAAGCCATAGCCATATTGAGGGCTTCAGGCAAGTTATAGGATGAAAAGTGGGAAGGGGGCAGCTTTCTGCCTTCTTGCTGAAGCCTCACGGAAAACCAGCCAGCCCTTGAATGAAGAAATCTGCAGTTCCAACAAGAGCAGAGAAAGGAGGGGAAGAGGAGGGGAGGGGGGTTGGTCATTAATATGTAGCATTTGTGGGGAAAAGGGGGTGGGAGAGAGGGAGAGAGTTGGCTAGGGACTCCCCTCCCTCCCCACTGACACATGAGACCAGAGAGACTTTGCTAAAGGATTTGATTCATAGGTGAAGAGACCTTTATTCCATGCAGCTAACTTTCTGGTCTCCTTTCAGGCTATGCGAAAGATGCTCCACAGCTTATGCAAACAAAAAAAGGCCCCAAAAAACATTTCTTGGGACGTAGGAAATCCTGTACCACAAGGCAGCATGGTGTAACAGTTAGAGTATCAGACTACAACAGCCATGTTTTGAGTCCCCGCTCTGATACTGGAGGGCACTGGGAGCTGAACTCGGGCCAATCACAGTCTTCCAACCTGTCCTACCTCACAGGATTGCCGTGAAGGTAAAACAGAGGAGGCTGTGGTAGGTGCCCTTGATTTCCCAAGGAGGAAAAGCAAAACAGACTTCAAAAAACAAAATCCACTCCCTTTCCCCCGTCTATCCCACACCTACAGTTAGTTATGACTTATGAAATGATAAACCTTCTATAAATGTCATAAACCATATAATGGCAAAGTTCTTACGGCTCAAGCTGTGGCTCCCTGCAGATCTCTGAGCCTGGTAAAAAGCTTACCTGGTTCATAGTTAGGGCTGACAACTTCAGTTTGGAAAATGCCTGGGGATTTAGAGTCAGTGCCTAGGAGAGATAAGAATTTGGGGAGGCAGGCAACTTTGTGGGGAGGTAATGTCCCTCCAGGACTTCAAATTCTCATAGGCTATATGGCAGGTGTAGTCAAACTGCGGCCCTCCAGATGTCCATGGACTACAATTCCCAGGAGCCCCTGCCAGCATTTGCTGGCAGGGGCTCCTGGGAATTGTAGTCCATGGACATCTGGAGGGCCGCAGTTTGACTACCCCTGCTCTACGGTATACCAGAGTCCAGCCTCCAAAATTGCCATTTCCTCCAAGGGTTGTAATTTCAGAACTCTAGGCCCACCCTGGAGGTTGGCAACACTCCTCTGATTTCTATGGTCTCAGTTTAGAGCAGTGGTTCTCAACCTGGGGGTCGGGACCCCTTTGGGGGTCGAACGACCCTTTCGGAGGGGTTGTGGCAGGGCAAGCAGCTTGGCCAGGGGGGGTGCCATCCGCACAACTGCTTTGCATGGTAGATCGAGATAGAGGGTTTGTCTGTCTAGAACAGCGGAAAAAAGCGAGATCGGCATGGTGGGACAAGAGGCAAGACTGAACTGAGAAACCCCAGAAAAAAAAAAACAATGTATATACAATCATGAACAATGGATCTTCACACCACTGGCCAGTTTCGGTTTAATTTCTGTGAAAGAACACTTGCATAATTTTATGGTTGGGGGTCACCAAAACATGAGGAACTGTATTAAAGAGTCACGGCATTAGGAAGGTTGAGAACCACTCGTTTAGAGTGAGTCTACAAAGGATTGTGCTGTATCTCTTTGGAGAATTTCTAGTTTATAGACATGTTTACACTTAACACAAAAGGAAAAAATGCTAGATGTTTTGAAATACAAGCATGCTGGGCTTGGTTTTGATTGAGGGTGTGTTTTAACTTGGGCTTAACTTCTGAAACTATTTGTGTCCGCAACATCTACAACTTATTCTTATGAAACTACCTGCACTCCCTCATGTTGCAATTCTAGAATTGTTTTACAAGGAATAAGCGGAAGTGTAAGGTCATTGCCTCTAGTTTGCCTCACGCAGACCCTAAGAGACCTCACAGTCTTTCACAGATACAGATACATCTACTTCCAATAAAAATAAATATAAATAAAAGATTCTCACTTTTATATAATGTATAGGTGCTATCTTAACATTTATAATCAGAAGTAATAAAAGCAGATTGCTGGTGTCTCAATATTTAAACGTAGTGAATATGAATTAAATGTTTTCTTGAAATCATGGGGGGGAGGGGAGTTGGTACTCCGGATCTCTCCAAGCATCACCCCAAGAAGCCCCAAGCTGTGGGAATTATCTCCTAATTAGAAACCCTGACCTCTTTCCTATCACTTTGACTCTGTGCTACTCACTTCCCTGAAATGCTGTTTCTTAATTACTCCAATTAGCACCTCTTGAATATAGAAAGCTTATTATTCACACTTTTTAAACAGCATCTTGCAGGTTGAAGTTAAAAATTTGTTGCAACCTTAAAAACGTAAGAAAACCCTGCTCATTCATTTCAAAGATACACGAAAGTTACTTACTCCTCCCCTATCAATTGTTATTTAGCGGTATACTGCACCTGGACCTGGAGGTTCTATATAGATCTTGGAACTAATAGTCGTGAATAGACTTATTTCTTCTATACTTCTCTTGTAATCTTGCTCTTTCTCCCAGGAGTTGATGTCAGCACATATTGTTCAGTCCTCCATTGAATCATCACAATACTGTAAAGTAGGGTAAGCGGAGAGAGCAAGGTCCACCCAGCAAGCTTCATGGCATTTGGCAAACATGAAACTCGTTCCGCTATATGCCAGACTACCACTTTAACCACTACATTTCCATTATGGCTACCACCATGGCATAATGTAGAGCCTCTTGTGGCACAGAGTGGTAAGGCAGCAGTCTGAAAGCTCTGCCCATGAGGCTGGGAGTTCGATCCCAGCAGCCGGCTCAAGGTTGACTCAGCCTTCCATCCTTCCGAGGTCGGTAAAATGAGTACCCAGCTTGCTCGGGGGTAAACGGTAATGACTGGGGAAGGCACTGGCAAACCACCCCGTATTGAGTCTGCCATGAAAACGCTAGAGGGTGTCGCCCCAAGGGTCAGACATGACTCGGTGCTTGCACAGGGGATACCTTTACCTTTACCTTTACACTCCCCCAGCCCATGGGAGCGTGACATCACATAACCAAGGGTCAGACATGACCCCCCAAGGGTCAGACATGACCCAGTGCTTGCACAGGGGATACCTTTACGGCATAATGTAGCACTGAGTTCTATATAGTGGCAAAAGTGTTGAAATAATATGAGGGGAAACTCAGATTCAAATCCCCACTCGACTACGAAAGCTTGCTGGATGACCTTGGGGCAGTCACTCCAGTCTAACATAGTGTCTCAAAAAGCAGGGTTTGTGTGGCTGCCTGTCAAGGGTGGAGCTCTCCAGCCTCTGATTATGCCCTCCTCATTTTGCTAACAGTCTTGGCTGCCAACAAACAGGGTGGGCCCAAAGGATTCTCCCTCTCTCTAGGACAGGGGTGGCTGAACTGTGGCTCTTCAGATGTCCATGAACAATGATTCCTATGAGCTCCTGCTGGCTCCATGGACATCTGAAGAACCACAGTTTGGCCACCTCTGCCCAACGGTACCCAGACCACAGCCAACCACTCCTAAAAACAATCAGTGGCTGGCGTGCCCAGGTGGGATACTCTTAGGGATGGCCAGACTGTGACTCTCTGTGGACTACAATTCCCATGAGCCCCTGCCAGTGTAAACTAATCAGTTTAAATAATAATGTCAAAAAATAATATTTTTATAGAAAACGGGAGAGAGTCACATCTATGACAGTATGATCCCACCTTGTGACACTTGGATTTATGGAAACAGCTATAACCCAACTTAAACAGATATCACCTTTGGAACAATATTCAACACATCTAACAGCAACCATGAGCTTACAATTCAGGCCTGTTGTATTTGGGCAGACCAGGGCCTCAGTCTTTCTGACTTCTGTCCAGGCAATCCTTTGAAGAAGCACCAATTTGCAGCTGTACTGGGTTGGAAGATCTGTTCTTCATAGAAGTCTCTAGCATCTTTTCATTCAGAAGGAAGGCATCAGGATACAATTAACAGCAGAATTCCTTACCTAAAATATTAATACTTTTCATACAAAGGAGTGCTTCTGACGGGAGAAAGCATCTCCCTGCAGCTTCAATTCTTCTGGGGAAATTGCATATAACATTTATTTCAAATAATCCCAAGAATCAAAACCCTGAATAACAGACATTTGATATGAACACAATCCCCTCTTCCAGTAATTAGTGTAATAACCTTTCCTACCTATTTTAAATATTTTTTTTATTTTTATAAAGATATATACAGACAAGAAAAGAAATATATTTTCATTACAGTATACCCCCATCCCTTGACCTCCCTTAGTCCCTATTCTTTGCTTGCTGTGCTACCTAAAATATTAATAGTTTTTATACAAAGGAGTGCTTCTGAGGGGAGAGGGCTTCTCCCTGAAGCTTCAGGCCTCCAATCCTTCTGGGGAAATTGCACCTTTTCTTCCTTATAAGGAATACCCCAACTCTTTAGCTCCCTCTAGTGGACTCAGGGTTACACCAGCATGGAACTGGCCCAGGCTCATGGCTATTGTTGTCCATGGACATCTGGAGAGCCTCAGTTTGGCCACCTGTGAACAGGAATTCCCAGCCAGGGCTCCCTGGAATTCTGGGGCTCTGTGAGAGTGCTCCGGGAGCTCCTCAGCCTTTCCCCTATATCACTTTTATTGATAGGGGCTCATGGGAATTGTAGTCCATGGACCTCTGGAGAGCCACAGTTCGGCCACCCCTGCAGTTAAGACCAAATAATTTTTACTAGACTGCCCATGATGCCACCAGACATGATGCCAGTGTACCCCAATTCCCTCCCCCATTTTTCCCCACCAGCAGAATTATCCTCCCCCAGCCCTACTTTCCTGCCCCTGAGGAAGTGAGAAATAAAACAACCTCCACATAGTGATACTCTAGCCTTTTTCAACCTTTTGACTGTGGAGGAGCCCCTGAAATATTTTTTCCAGATTTCAAGGAGAGTGATAACAGCTGGCTATGCTCTCAGAAATGACTCCACTACCCACACCCTTTTGTTCCCTCCCCCACTTTTACTCTGCCTCAGGCAGACCAGAAAGAAGAATAGGAGCTGAGAAGAGAGCCCAGGCCTTCCCACACCACAACCCTTCAGAGCTCCCAGGAGTCCACGGACCCCTGGTTTGGTATCCCTACTTCCAGGCATCACCCAGAAGTGACATCACATCCTCCACAAACTTGGCCCTCTCCAGATCTCCCTTGATCATCCCCCACGGAGAACAGCCTCTCTGCCAGGCAACTCCTGGGAGAATAACTCTGCCTAGGACTGCCAGGCCTCCCACTTTGGCAGAAGGCCTCTCAGCATTCCATATTATTGCCCACCAGCCCTCCAAGAAAGGGATGGAGGAACATGTTGGCATCACACCAATATGTTTATTTCTTTCTGGTAAAAAACAGAAGTTACATGGTAGTAGACACTCTAGTATATTGCAAAAACTTTATTGTTAGGCACTAGTGGAAGGAAATGGGGTGTGGGAACATGTTCCAACTGCAGCCTGCAACTTTGACTAGTTTACCTAACCACCACCTCGCCGTTCTACCAGGCTGAATCCCCAGGGTTACCGACCTCTGTCTGGAACCCTGGAGTTCTGGAATTACCACTGACCTCCAGGCTACACAGAAAGAGGAGATTTCATTAGGCTGCAACACCACAGAGCCAGCCCTCTCAAGCAGCCATTTCCTTCAGAAAAAATGATCTCCGTAATCTGGAGATCAGCTGGAACGCCAGCTCTCCAGACATCACCTGGAAACTAGCAACTAGCTCCAGTGCATTTGCTGAGGCTGAAATAAATTTTGCGAGCCTCCAAAGCGCAGCTGGACGCCACTTTATTTAAATGCAAAGAACACGTTCCCCTCCATTCATAAACAAGCCCCTTGTAATTCTCCTTCGCCTCTCCCAAACGTCGCCCCCGCCCCCCTTTACATTCATAGCCAGGGTGCCTCTTTTCATCCATTACGCTACACTCCATCCCATCCAATCCCAATCCCCCCTCCAGCCCTTTGACTCTCTGATTGGTTCACTGCGCTACACCGGTAGGCCGAGTCGACGAATCCACGGGGAGAGAGACCGAGATCAAGCGCGGCGGGGGCGTGGCCCGCTCGATAGCACCTCCTCTCCTGCTCCTTCCCTCCCTCCTTCTAAGAACCGGAAATAGGAAGCGGTGGCGCGCGGAGCGGAGGTGTAATCTGTGTCCATAGTAGCGGCTGAGCTGCTACCTGGAGACGGGGGCGCGCTCTTTCCTTCCTCCCCTCTCCCCATCAGCTGAGGGAGGGTCGCCTGCCTCCCCCTCCCTTAGAGCTGGAGACTGAAGGGGAGGGAGTAGGGTGGCTTAGGGGTACTGAGAGGGCAGAGGGTCTGGGGTAGGAGGTTGGGGGCATATGAGTCAGGCAGGTGTTATTTTCAGAGGGGGGGTCTTGAGCTTCATTAGGAGCCTGCATATCAGGATATATTGCGGGAAGGGTGCAGTTACGGAGTTGTAAATTGGTCTTCTCCCACTTCTTTGGTGGCCTTAAATGGGGGGTGGATGGGCGGAGCCTTCTTGAACCTGCTGGTGAGCTAGCTTCAGAGTGTCTGGTTGGTGTGTCTCTTTGGAAGGTGGGGAGTCAGTCTGTTGGGAGGGCTTTGAACCCCTAGTTCTGGGGCGAGTGCTGAGGGAACTGTGAGCCAGACTGCTGGAGGTGTTGGCCGGAAGCCCATGTAGCTTTGCAAAGGTGTTTGTTGGTGGCTTCTTGGAGGGATGCTGAAGGGACCGGAGATCACTCAGAGACTTCTGGCGTAAGCCCTCCGTAACATGTGTGTCATCATGTTCCCAAGGTATGACTGAAGTGGGAAAGCCCTCGGCAGGATAAAAGCAGAGTAGCTGTTGAAAGTGCCCCTGCTGTATGTGTTGGAAGGCCTTTTTGGGCAAGGAGGAAGTTGCATCTCTGCAAGGCAGCAGGCTGTCTACGGCAGGGTTGTGGATCGGTGTGAGTTAAAACTTCAGGCTGTGTAAGGCAAGGCAGCCTGCTTGGGAGAGCTGAGAAAGGAAAGGGTGTTCTCCCCCCCTCCCCTTCTCACATTCCTGTGGAGCCATTCCTTATCTGCAATGACGGGCAAGTCGGTCCGGGATGTGGACAGATATCAGGCAGTGCTTGCCAATCTGCTGCTAGAAGAAGAGAACAAATACTGTGTGGACTGCCAGGCCAAAGGTAACATGCGGTGCCTTTAAAAGCATGGGTGGGGAGGGAATGCTGTGTGATGGTCACTGCTGCTGGGGTGGAGGAAAAGGGGGTATGTGGGTCGCTGCATAGGATGACACTAATACATTTGGGGGAGGTGGTTTGGCCAAAATGAATGTAGAAGCCTTTGTGTGTGACTGAAGCGAACACACTGCCTCATCTCAAGGGAGTTGTGGGTTTTAGGCTGCGCGTGGTAATGAGAAATGACTCTTATGCAGTAGTATGTATTGCGGATTCTTCTCTCAGATATGCTTCTGTCAGATATGCTTGCTGCTCTGTCTGTGTGTTGCCATCCAGGGTCACCCAAATCAGATGAGCAAGAAGGTGCAAACAAGTGGTGAAAAGGGCCCCTCTTTCTGGGGGGTGGGGGAGAATCAAATGCTAGGAGATCAACAGAGGGAAGGTCACTGGCTTGTTACGGGCACTTGTTGGGCATGTGAACTGAGAAAGAAATCCATGAATAAGGGCGGGGTGTGTGTGTGGAGAATGCTTTGACTACATGCGGTTGGTTATATAATGGCATCATCAAGCAGTCACACCAAAAGCCCTGACTGTACGTGTGAGAGCTGTAGCCCGATAAGGCTTATTGGAAACAAATTGCATTGCGTGCTGATAAGGCTGTGTCTCAAGAAGGGAAAGGGAGGGATGAACATTGGCGTGATACAGTTCCTGAAATGTAGTTCTGTATGTCCTCACAGGTTAGGGTTTTTAGATCTGTGTCCTTAACTTCCTGTTTGTATGCGCTGCAGACTTCTAGCTTTCATTATTGCAGGCAACTGAGAAAGATTACCAAATAGTCAGAATGAGAGAACAGGGGTTGAAGTTGCTGTCCCCCCCCCCCTTTCCAGAATGTTAGCAGCTTGTAAATTGTGTGTGCCTTGTGTCAGAAAGGCTGATCCAAAATGCCTCCAGATTTATTTTTTTTTGCTCATGATCTGGCTGATTGCCATATCTGGGGTTGAGAAGACTCTTTTTGTCCTCTGAAGCCTTTTTTTTTTTTCTCCGCTACCATATGGTGTAACCTCTTGCTTGGCTTCTCAGGAACAGCTTTGCTTTATAGGCCTCTTTTATGAGGCACTTTTGCTTTCTGCATGTATTGAGAGTCCGGCCAACTTCTTTGAATTGTGATAGCTTCACAATTTTCAGGTTAGGAGTAATTATTTGGGGAAAGATCCATATAGACAGCAGTTCTTTTTAGCAGCCTGGGGTCGCAATTTAGATTGACATTTTTTAACAGACTCTCTTACTAGTATGTGACCCTCTTTCTATGCCTATGCAGCAAGCGCTGATGTAGCTTCCATCCTGTCACATCCTCAAAACAATACGGTGAGGCCTTTTATCAACTGCACTTTGAAAACAAGTTTTATGTGGGAAACGCTTTTATTGTCTGTACACGGCCTTCAAGGTCAAACCTCAGAGGGTAACTCATTCTAAGGGGTGCGGCAGCTCAAAGGGCCCAGACCCATCTCACCCCTTGATTGAAAAGGAAACTTCCTTATTGGTTAATAATTTCTAGCTAGAGGCCATCTCAACAGGGGTGGGAAAGGGGCCTGAGAAAACTTCAGGGATTGCTCATAGAAATAGAACAAGGTTGACATGTCACAAAACCAGAACTTCAGGTAATCGGTTCAGAATTGCCATTGGTGATTACTGCCACAGATGCAGGGTGGCATCTCTCTTTTTTTGCTAAAATCCTTTGCATTGACAACCAAGTGAAACACGGTTTATTTTTATACCTGAAGTATGTATGAGGACTGCATTAGGGCTGTACTTCCTTGTCACTTCACAGCCAGTTAGAGTTACTTTTGCTGAGCTGTTGGAGTCTGGCAACCAATCAGTGTATTTGTGACTAATTGTTTGGACACATTGGACACATGCCCGGAAGGTGGCATAACCATAACTCCTGCCCCTTGAAGCAGGAGGAGCCACATTCCACCCACTTCCCGTGAGTCATCTACCCCGTTCTAGAAAATGGAGTATAGGTTTTCATGTGATCAATATTGAAATGAATTCACTCTTCTGGCCTCACAAAAGACTTGCAGAGCCTGGAGGACTTTTGGAGACCCTCTGAGAAATGCCAGTATAAATAAACAGCCACTGTAAAATTGAGGATTGTGTAGCATTAAGAGATTCTGCAGTCTGTTGCTATCTTGAACATTCATGCATGCAAGGCTATCTGTGATTAACAGGCTAATTTGCACCTGATGGAAAAAAGCTATCCTGTTTCCCCTACCACGAAAATGATTCTGCATAAGGTGGGTTTTCTAGAGTCTAGACAACGGAGGCTCAGGTTGGATTTTGTGTACTTGGAGCTTTGAAATTGCCTAGAGTTCTGTGTGACTTCAGCTTCATACTTTGATCCTGGTGTTCCTCAAAATTTTATATTCCGCGTCCTTTTCCAGTTCTTCAGGGGAGTAAGGAGAATTTTGCAGTGTGACGTTGGGGCAGCTGTGTTAGACTGTCCTGCTCTCCTCTGCATTTATGCTGTGTCAGTCATCTTTATGACCTGTTGATAGCTTAAATGTTAAAAGGCCAAGCGCCTGCTGGTTCCCTCCAGCTAACAACTAAGGCCCTAAGAGGGTGTAAAGGCTCTAAACCAGTGGTTCTCAACCTTCCTAATGCTGCAACCCTTTAATCCAGTTCCTCATGTTGCAGTGACCCTTGACCATAAAATTATGCAAGTGTTCTTTCACAGAAATTAAACTGAAACTGACCAATGGCGTGAAGATCCATTGTTCATGATTGTATATAAATTATTTTTCCCCCCTGGGGTTTCTCAGCATTTCTGCCTCTTGTCCCACCCACTGTGCCAATCTCACTCTTTTCCACTGCTCCAGACAGACGAACGCTCTATCTCAATCTACCCCGCAAGGCTGTTGTGTGGATGGTGCCCCCCCCCGCCAAGCTGCTTGCCTTGCTGCGATCCCTGTGAAAGAGTTGTTCGACCCCCAAAGGGGTCCCGACCCCCAGGTTGAGAACCACTGCTCCAGACAGTCTTTTCCCCTTTGCCCCTGAACCAAGCTCTGTGAGCCACTATGTGTTAAACCTCTTTATAGTATCTAAATGTGAAAATATATGTGCTGTCCAGTATAAATATGGTGCATGCTGAAAATGCATGTCATGTGGGCTAATTGCCCCGTGAAACTTCCCTGCCTGCTTGTTTGGAGGGAAATGCGTGGTTGAACCAGGCACTGTGGCACCGAGTGGTTCATAGTTGTAGGTGAAGACATCTCTTAATTGCAAGTAGGGAACCCAAAAAGGAGGTGGGTTGGGAGGCGGGCGTAGTCGCAGTGGATTGATGGGAAATACAAGATTGTATTCTGGAAACACGTGCATAGAATTGCTTATGTTTCTGAGTTTAGGAATAAAATGGTATTTATCACACAGCTTGTGTAATATAGCCAGGCAAGGGACATTTGAATACAGTTTACAATTTCATTACCTCTAGTATTCCTGTGAGGAACTACCATCCAAATCTTGGGAAGTTTCACATCCAAAAATTACATAGAGTTGGCTCTGCTTAGTTTTTGAGATCTGGCAGGATCAGGAAAGCTTGGGCTATCCATGTCAAGGTAGTAAAAATGGTGACAGTGCACTCAAGTCTCAGCCAATTTACGGCAACCCCATGAAGTTCCACCTCATGGATTTTTCAAGGTGAGATCAGCACAGGTTGTATGTCATTGCCTTCCTCTGCTTAGCAACCCAAGTCTGTCTTGGTTAGCCTTTCCTAAGTATCCATCTAGTCTAGGCTGCTTAAGCTGCTATAGAGCTGTAGATACTCTTTCAGTGGTAGAAGTCAGGTCAATCAGTGAAGTCCATTGGCTGTTGGGTCAGGACAGGCACATGGGGGAAAGTGTAATTTCCCCAAAGCTTGGGGAATTCATTGCCAACAAGAGGTGGCAAAGACTTCCATCTTTAACAAAAGATGAATCATAGAGTTGGAAGGGGCCATACAGGCCATCTAGTCCAACCCCCTGCTCAACGCAGGATCAGCCCTAAGCATCCTAAAGCATCCAAGAAAAGTGTGTATCCAACCTTTGCTTGAAGACTGCCAGATGAGGCAAACACATCAAGGACCAATCTATCATTGACTACACCAGACCTGAAAAGTGTAATTACCATTTTGGAAAGCATTTTGCCTTTGAGTTGCCAAGAATAGGTACCAGGATACAAGGATATCCATCTTGTTCTGCTTTGGAGCTTCCAAGAGGCATCCCTCTGTTTTGCTGGGGACTGCGTGCATGGCTACGTGGACTCCTGGTCTTGATCCACTAAGGGTTGGGGTTTTTTTTAAAATCTGAAGTGTAAGGATAGTTCTTGTGCTGGCTTTTGAGAACCCATACTCACTATCTCCTTGCTTCTCAAAGTGTCAATGCTGACAAAGAGAAGAGTCACAATATCCATGCTGTGGAAGGGTTCATCTTAATAGTTTATCTGACAATTCTGTCTGCTTCCCATTTTTCTAAAAAGGCCACTCACCTGGATGATCCATTTCTTTGCCTGAATGACATGTGCTGGACACCCCTCACTTCCCCCTCCCTATAGAATCAGAGTCCAGTAGCACCTTTAAGACCAACAAAGCTTTATGCACGGCGTGAGCTTTCGAGTGCAAGTGCTCTTCCTCAGACTATGAACTCCTTACATGACCGTGGGAATATATAGCAAAAATTAATTCTGTTGCATTAGTAAACTGTGTCACACATCCAAATACAGCCCATGATCATTCCCCCTCCCTATGCCACCTTCTTTGTGGCTGACTGTTGGTGGCAGGTCCACAGGGATTCCCCCCGACAAGCCCGAGATTGATAGTCCCGCTATTTGTGCCGCTTGGCTGAAGTTTGTTACTAAAAGGCTGCTTTGAAAGTCCCCCCTGCAGACATTCTGCTTCTTGGGTATCCTGTTAAAAAGAGCAAGCATTCTTGGTGGCGTATTTCAGCGTGAAGCCTTGCCAGTTAAAAAGCAGTAATCCGTGCAATCAAAAATCAAAATTCAAGCTATTGAAGTGTCCAGAGGAATGGAGAGTGGTATTTGAAAGCACAGATGAAAAAAGAGGGAAGTTGTTAAAAAAAACAGGCTTTGTGATGCAGGAAAAGTGTTGCTTGGTGCACAGTTTTTATGTTCTGAACCTTGCCCTTTGTAGCTCAGACAGTTCCACCACGATCTGTTCAGCAGTGGGCCTGCAAATGTTCCATACCGGGGTAGTCAAACTGCGGCCCTCCAGATGTCCATGGACTACAATTCCCAAGAGCCCCCTGCCAGGATTCGCTGGCAGGTGGCTCTTGGGAATTGTAGTCCATGGACATCTGGGGGGCCGCAGTTTGACTACCCCTGTTCCATACAGTCTTGAGTGCATTTTGTAGCCTGTTTACAGGATGTGTTCCTCCTTGGGAAGCATGGGCCAGAATGGATTTATCCAGTGTCCCATGTGAATGAGGGATCTCTAGTTTCCCTTAGAATCCTCTGCATTGTGAAACAAAAGAGGAAAAACCAGCAGGAGACGGGTGGACTCCATGAAGGGAGCCAGGACCTCTGTTTTGCCAGACCTGAGCAAGGCTGTCAAGGAGAGAATGTTTTGGAAATCCTAAATTCATAGGGAAGTCCTGTTGGCACTCAACCCACACATCCTGCCAGACAAGCTTGGGTAAATAGGATCCCCTGAAGGTAGGGAGTTTGCAGATGTTATAGAAGTTTAAAATCTGCATGGGTGGGATAATGTGTATGTTTAGACCATAAACTTTTTTTCTGTTGGACTTACAGACCTTTACAAACAAACCAAGAGTCCAGAGTACAAAAACTCAGATTGTAGCCGTCAACAAGGACCTCAGGAGAGTGACGATGTTTTGGGAGATATGAGGGAAAGTAAACATAGCGTGGATTCTCCTAGTGGAGTATCATTGGAAACAAGTACATTAAAAAAAAAAGAGTTTCAAGGACCTGATTTTGACATTGGAATGACTTCAGACTAGCTAAATTGACCATAGAGTTTGTGGATGTGCAGAAATAGTTCTTGAATTAAATTTCCTCGAGGATTGATTTGGTGGATGGGATTTTCCTAATCAATAGCTGCTTGCTTGCTTGCTTGCCATTGCTGGGTCCAAGAAAAATTATCCTTCAGCCCATGAAAGGAGGTGAAAGGGAATGGTTGATTGCCACATGATTCGGATCCTTCTATAATCGAGATATTTTGGGACTTTACCCCTATCTGTGATATATTTTCTGGTGAGATTTGCACCCTCTGCTCTCATGGAGGTTCTTGGAGGCACAGTAAGTCTGAGAGTACAGAACTGTAAATGGTAATGTTTCTGGGAGTGAAAACATCTGCTCTTTCATAGAATCATAGAGTTGGGAGGGGCCATACAGG
The DNA here is from genome assembly GCF_049243985.1 of Paroedura picta. Classification (NCBI taxonomy): domain Eukaryota; kingdom Metazoa; phylum Chordata; class Lepidosauria; order Squamata; family Gekkonidae; genus Paroedura; species Paroedura picta. Next base: position 41,054,062 of record NC_135373.1, on the reverse strand, counting down.
CCATCTAGTCCAACCCCCTGCTCTACGCAGGATCAGCCCAAAGCATCCTAAAGCAGGGGCTAAGTCCCGGAGCATGTTGTAGAAGAAACTGGAGGGGTATTCTTATCAATGACATAATAGCTAAATGAAACCTCTGTATTCTGCGGCAGTTCCCTTAGCAGCCGATGCTGGCGGCAGAGAGGACATGGTCTTCATGCTCAGCATATGGTCTTCCCAGATACCATCTACAAGAAATGAGATGCCATACTCAAGGACCTCTTGGTCTAATTTGTCTATTCCAAAAACAAAAGTTCTGCCTTCAAACATGCAGAATGATAAGACAGCACCTGTGTACATATGCTCAATGCATGCTCCTTGAAGCTAGGCTTGTCACATCTGGGATTATAGCTGTTGGTTTCAGGAGCAGAGGGACTAACAACAAACAGGTATGTTGGAGGGTTAGTGGGAAAGATACTCTCTGGAAAGGGGGGTCAGGCTAGGTGGCCTCTGAGGCATCCCCAGTTCTGCCTAGAAGCTTGTGTAACCAGGTTGCTTCAGCAGCAGCTGCTACTACAGCATGAAGATCTTTGGTGTGGGACAGAAGGTAAACCACCCACTTGTTCTAAGAGAGCATCTGCCCAAAATGTTTGAGAGTTACTGCTATATGTGACCTCCGTTCCTATTCCATGCCTGAAGTGTTGTGGTTGGCCCTGTCTCTGGTGATAGCCATGCTTCCTTTGCCCTCCTCCTTGTGTCAGCATTCCAGTGGTGCCCGAGGGTCCAAGAGGCTGAGGGATCCCAGCATAGATGGATCTCTGACCCCTGGTCAAGGCCAGGAGAAATTCACACTAATGAGGGAAAGAAAACACTTAACTACGGGGCTGGGATTGTGGTGGCTACCCTGAATTCGGCTTTCATGTCCTGACTTGAAGCCTTCCAGCTTATATTTATACTAGCTGCAAAGGCCGTTCCAAAGAAAGGGCTTTAAAAGGGCCTCGCCCTGCCCCCCCTTCCCCCCGCCACTCGGCTGCGGGTGAGGGCTGGCCAGCTCGTTCGCAGGCCGGGACAGAGATCCTTAGCAGGCAGACAGCAGCCTAGGTGGGAGGTCATCAGCAGGCCTGGAGGAGTTCATCAGCATGCTAGGGAGCTTGTTAGGGGCCTGGAGGGCTCACCCACGCCACCCACGTCTGAGAGCAAAGTGGCTAGCTTCCAGGGACAGAGGGCGGGAGCTGTAGGGGCAGAGCCAATCAGGTTGCAGCCAGGCTGCACTCTATTGGCCCTATTCCATCTCAGACACCCAGAACACTCTCCACCCCCCAGATCTTGCAATAGGCGCATCGTTACAAAGTTTACTGCAGCATCCTTGGAAATAAAAAGTAGAACCGTGGGTGATGGCAGCGGCTTTTATCTCTAAGGAGTGTAGGCTGCAGCTATGAAAAATGAATAAAGCATCACCTGTCAAAATTTTAAAAAGGATTATTCGGTTGGAGTATACTGTGATGGAGCCTTCCATGTCGGGGGTACACTTGCCTGGCTATACAGACCTCTTGCTTTGACTTTCTCTAATTGAGTGATTTTAAGCAAACGTGATGCATCCCCCCTTCTTCCTGCACGGCACGTTTAAAGAATCTGAGCTGAAAAGACTTGTCTTGAGTCTGTCGCTATTGCATTGGACAGCCTTGATTCAGTGCCAGCTGTGTCAGATGCTGAATGTCCTGTACCAGAGTTGCGCCATGGCCCTTGCCTGTGGGAAGCTGCTATGTGTCTTCTGACCTCCTCTGACATCAGCCTTGCCCTTTCCAATCCTAAACACGGGTGATTGGTTCTGTCCGATACGGGTGGGATCAGCTGTGCTACCTGGTGTGCCCGCTTGGAAAGAAGGCCCATGGCAGGCAAGAGAACTTGTTTCCAGGTTAGCTTGCTGATGAATGCAGCCAAATCCTTGACAATGAACGGTGATTTTTTAAAAGTACAACTTGCCACTGGTCCTTTTAACAATTCCCAGTTGCACTGACAGATGGGAAGGAGTGAATCTTTCACCACCAAAAAGAGTGTCTTTAATATGGCCGAAGCTCGAAAAGGAAGCCACTCTCCGCAGAGGGTAAGATCTGTGTGCACACAGCACATTGCAAGATAATGGGAGCTGTTTGTGCTTGGGGTGGAGGAGGGGAGAGGGAAAGAAGAACAGAGGGTCAAAGAAGTGCAGTTTTCTGACCGCAGAACATGGCATCAGCGGCCGCTACTTAGAGCTCCAGCCAAGCTAGCTTCCTGTGTGTTGCTAAGGAGGTACATCTGAAGAAACCCTCCAACTGGCTGTAGTCTGTGCTGTCTTCCTCCCAAAATGCTGTTGCGTTAACATCCTGTGACTACAGAGGACAAAAAAGATGATGAAATGTTTTACCCTTTGTCATTCTCAGAACCTGATGGTAAAAAGTGAGTCAGGTTGTTTATCACATTTTTGAGAGGGGATGGTGTGGGGGTGTGGGTACCCACATGCACAACATTTATTTTTATTGCATTTTGGAGGCTGGAACATTAATTTGGTGCAGGTTTCTCTCCCCCCCCCCCCCAGGTTGCACTGTGGAATTGCGCCATAAAGCTGCTTAAATTGCCAGGTTGTAATGTATGCCACAGTTCGTCCAAAACACAGGAAGAATGTAGGCTTCAGTAGAAAGTGAAGGATTCAACTTCCTGAAATATCTCAGCATTAAAAATATAGCAAGTTTCTCGCCGGCTGGGAAGACAGGGTAGAAAATCATGTTGGGTTTTAAAACTTATTAGCTGCATTCTCCAAAACAAGAAGCAGCTTGTGAATTTTTTTAAAAATCCCGTAAAACAAATAGAGCCAGCATGGTGTAGTCATTAAAGCAGGGGTAGTCAAACTGCGGCCCTCCAGATGTCCATGGACTACAATTCCCAGGAGCCCCTGCCAGCATTCACTGGCAGGGGCTCCTGGGAATTGTAGTTCATGGACATCTGGAGGGCCACAGTTTGACTACCCCTGCATTAAAGAGTCAGACAAGATGTAGGAAACCCAGATCCCTAATCTACCACAGAAGGTCACTCTATGACCTTGAGCCAATTATACTGCCTCAGCCTAACCTAGCTCACGGCATTATTGTTGTGAAAATAAGATAAAGGAGAAGAAAATATGAATCACTTTGGGACGCATTGAAAAGAAAGGTGGAGTATAAATGAAATATATCCATCCCAAGGCATGGGTTTCCAGATCATCTATTTATGCCTGGCCTTCCTTCTGTGCATTTATATTCATTTGAATATCTTGTATTCAGCTACTCTGAATAATGTCAAGCAGGATCTTTAAACTTCTGTTTTCACAACTGTTTCTAGACTCTGCAACTGAAAAATGAATGGCCCTTGGTCTAGATGCCTGTTTTGACTGAATAATTGGGGGTAGTGGTGATGATAGAACATTTTGAATATGGATATAAATAGGTCAGTTAAACAATAGTCCTTTAACCCAGTGGTCCCCAACCCCCGGTCCGGGGACCGGTGCCGGTCCATAGATCAGTTGGTACTGGACCATGGCTCCTCCCCGGCTGCTGCCTCGGGGGCTGCCCTGTCACTCTGCCGCCAGCTCACCTTTGGTGCTCTCCAACGGCCGCCATGGCTGGTGCTCCCCTTCTGCGTGGCACTGCACAGCTGCTGCTGGCAGCGCCCCCCAGCCGGCGGTGGGAAGCCAGGGGCACCGGCGGGAAAGCAAGCGGAGCAGGGGCTCAGGTGGCAGCGGCAACGTCCCTTGGCAAAAGACTACCCCCCCCCCCGGGCCTTAGTAAAATTGTAAAGATTTGACCGGTCCCCGATGATAAAAAGGTTGGAGACCACTGCTTTAACCAATATTGTTTCCATTGTTAATGGCCGTACAGTTTCCCATCTGTGGCTGCCTTTGCAGTGTCCATGGTGGACTACCTTGGCCTTAATAAGATGCCCAACCAAATTTTTGGCCTACCATTGTCTTTCCTGCCTCATTCGTCTCTGTTGTTTCTAGTACCGTTGGCATGCCCTTCCTGGCTGCACACTTCGTTTTGGTATTTCACAAGCACAGTGGGGTTTGTATGGACATGCCGGGCAGAATGTGTGTTCATAACCACTGTTCCATTTGCATTCACACACAAAAAAACAAAGCCTGTGGTATAGGTTCCAGTGGCCACACCAGCACATGTGTGGTGAGGAGGCTGAATGCTTAGGGAATGGCCTGCCATACAGTGATGGAGTACCTCTATTGGGTACTATGTAGATGCTGAGAATGTTTAACAAGCTGACATAAGCTTTGTAAGCATGTGCATAACTTCATCATTTAAAAGTCCTTAACACTGAACTAGTCGCATTGTGGAGGCATACTGTATCTGACGCTTTCCCCTTTCCCAAACTTTCCCCCCCTCTACTCTTCCAGATGCACCTTGCCAGTCTTTCCCACAGGTTCCTTTGGATCCAGAACCACTGGTCTCAAGAGCTGCAGGTTCTTCCCCAATTGGAGCTTCTCCAGCTGATGGTCACTTTTGCAAGTTCTGCTGGGTCTGCTCATCAGTTTAAGGTTTCGCCCTATAACTTCCTCCTTCAGTCTCTCTGGGCATCTTATCCTGTCCCCCCACCCCTCCTCACCCTGGTGTGTTGTGAGAATTCCTTCTTTGGAAGTCAACCCTCTTGTAGTACATGACCAAGTAGATGTGAATGCCTTCCCTTCCCTTGACCCTTGTGGTAGTGCAGAGCTTGTGGTATTTAATCGTAGTGATTGTCCATCTCTTATTCTCAGGTGCCCGGAATATACGTTCTGGAAAAGTTCAGTATCAATATTTTATATAATCCCATTTTTAATATTGAATGGTTCCCAAGAACTGGGCTGGAAGAATATTTCCAGTTCTTAAACAAAAGCATTGCTCTTTTTCACCGCCTCCCTGGGGCTCAACACCAGGCTTTTTGGCTCTGGCCCTGCATAGACCTGAATAAATATTTCAGCATGCTTGGATGCCAGCTTCAGATTTCTACAGGCCTGATAGTTTCCTAACCCTGCCCGAGATGCAAAGAAAGGGAATAAATGAGAGCAGGTACTTGTTTGTCTATATGCTCTTGCCTAAGGCCTGGTTCTGAAACAGGGCAAGCATATCTCTGATCTTGAGAACCACATCTGGGAATTGCTTCTGAGGGGCTCAGAGCTGGGCATGGGAAGTTCCAGGGTCCAACTTGGAGCCCTCAAAGCCGGAGTAGTCACGGGCATAGCGTTTCACTTACTCTGCTGTTCATGATGACTTTTGAGCTGCTTAATTTTTCAGGAAGATCTGAGTCCAGTAGTGCCTTAGAGACAAACCGAATGTTCAGGCTATAAGCTTTCCTTTGTCAGCTTTGATTCTCAAAAGCGTGTACCCTGAAAACGTGTTTGGTCTCAAAGGGGCTGCTGGACTCAAATCCAGCTGTTCTACTGAAGGCCAGCACCAGCTGCCTTCCAAAACAATTTTTCAGGAGCCTCTGCTGCCCATAGGGCAGTGTACCCACCATGCAGTGAAGCGAGTTGAGGGCTGGATGGAAGGCACCAGCATACTGTGTGGCCCACTTCTGTTAAATGTTCAAAGCTCCAGTCCACTCTGATCGTGGGGAGTCTCCAAGTTACAGATCTTTACACTTCTCTGTTCAACTTTTCTTCAGTGTATCTTTTTCCGTTGTAAGCTGTTGAACAGTCTATAAGACTGTGGGAAGTTATGAGAGCAGGAAGGGAAGCCTGGTGACTTGAAGGAACTAAATGCAAAGCTTGCGAAACTGGAATTTCATGATGTTTATTTGTTTAAAATATTTATATGGCCTCCTTTCTCCCAACAACTGGAAGGCAAGGAGGGTAACTGAGATAAAAACCCAATAAATAAGACAGCTATTCAAACTAACTGGAGCCCTTAAAGATGTACAGAGTCCCCAGGGTGGCCCTCGGGCTGAAAAGTCTGCCTGTTTTAAAGCAAAGCCCTAGCTAGCAGCATTCTTTCTGAAACTTTGCATTCGTACCTAGTTGCATGGAAATTACTTGGTCTAGGAGGGGTTTAGCATTTTCAGTTTGCTGCAGGGCCTTGTAAATCCATAAAGCGTAACACTCACACTGACATTACTCAACTGCAACACCTCAAAGCCCTAAAGTGGCGCTGGGGAGGAGGTGAGAATCAGCCGCTTTGCAGCCTACAGTAGCATCCTTTTCCTTGTTGCCCGGTGGAGTTCTCATTGTGAACAGTTTTTCTCACTCCAAGTAAGCTTGCCATGTGAACCGTGCAAAGTAAGAATGGCATTGAGGGGGGGGGGTAGCGAGTCCCTTGCCAGGCTTGCCCTGGCCTTTTGCCAGCCTCACCACCTGGTAGATATGGCATCTCAAGGTCAGTACGATCACATTTGGTTCTGTAGTTTGAAAAGGCGTGGGATGCTCCTAGTAGGCTGGTAGAAGCTGCCTGGATCCAGCACTGATGTTGATCTTTTCATCCTAAAAGGATGTTTGATGTTTGTCAGCTTTTACCATTCGCAAAATAGCAGCGAGCCTCGAGTCCTCCCATTGCGACTGTTGGCTTTTTTGAGTTTGTGACATGGGTGCCGGTGCTGTTAAGAAAGCAACGGGCAGCCTGCCACTCGCGAGACAATTTTGTCTTTTCTGTGGGAAACGAAACTTCCAGTTTTTAAGTTAACCACACACACACGCACACACACAAAATGCACCCACAAAAACGGCAGATGGTTGCTATAGTGACGGCCGGATGAAATGCTTTTCAAGAGATGTCAAAACGCCTTTGTAAAAACCCACTTGTCTTTCTCACGTGTGCATGCCTCTCGCGTGCTTGTGGGTTTGGCAGAGTTTCTGCACTGAGGAACAGATGGAAGCAAAAGAGGTGTTTCTACAACCACAGTTAAAGGCTGGCTTCGGACAGCATGAGAGCCAATGTTTGCTTGACCAAAAGAGAGAGAATAGGCATAAACGTAACAGCTGTGATAACAGAAATGCTCCAGTCTAGCACACTGGATTTTTCTTTATGTTTTAGATCTAAAGCAGCACTTTTCAGATCCGTCTTAGGCATGTTGGGGAGTTCTTTGGTGGCTTATTTGCATTTCCTTGGTGGGAAGAGCAGTGGCTGAATGAAGTCAACAGTCAGTTTATCCACTACAGCCAACCTGGAGCTGCAGGAGAGGGCTGCAGTGCTGTCACGGGTGCTGTGTACCTGTAGGCAAGTGGGGAGAACCGCACCTGAATTGTGGGTTTGTCCTAGGAAATACTCCAGAAGAGGAAGAGTTGGTTCTTATATGCTGCTTTTCTCTCCGGAAGGAGTCTTCCCTTCCTCTCCCCTTAACAGACACCTGTGGGGGAGGTGAGGCTGAGAGAGCCCTGATATAACATTACTGCTCGGTCAGAACAACTTTTATCAGTGCCCTGGCGAGCCCAAGGTCACCCAGCTGGCTGCATGTGGGGGAAAAGCAGGGGAAACAAACCCAGCTCGCCAGATCAGAAATCCACACTCCTAACCACTACACCAAGAGTCTTCTTATGAAATGTCTGGGTAAGAGGTAACAATTGATGTGCAAGAGTTCCTCACTGGATGAATTGATTAGTTCAAAGCTTCCCTAAGGCTAGAAAGTTTGGTGATTAACAGGGAACCACTGGGTTTTAAAAATATTTGACTTCCTTGGAAGTTCTTCATATCCATGTATCTGTCTCTGATCCTTGGCCCTTGGGAATGGCTTTTGGGTTTGGCTCATGCAGAATATTAGCCTGTTGGGACTTGTTGCCTCATGATTAACCGCTTCCATCCTCCAGCACACCTCTGGGGGTGATCCGTAGTGGCTGGCCCCTTTTCTTGTATAGGCAACATGTCTCTGAAGAATGGTACGGTTCCCTGAAGCACGCCTTGGGAATTCTGGTCATAATTTCAGAGAGGTGGTAGCCAAGCGGTATGTGTATTCAGTTCAAAATCTTCTGTGCCACTTTTCCACCCAAAGAGGTGCTCCGAGATAGCAGACATTGAAGCCTTCAAAAGCATTACAACAATATTTAAAATAAGGTATAAACCAAAATAAATAAGTAAATAAAGGTTTTTTATTCAACATACCGACCCAAGAGCACACATAATACAACCAGGGATGGAGGGACAGTAAGAGTTATGG